>NW_027069597.1:444383-505725 GCF_002906115.3 Quercus suber | reverse complement strand
TTTTTTTTTTTTTTTAATTTTGAAAATTTAACCATTAGATTTTATGTTCCTTATGTTCTTAGTATATATATATATATATATTAAATTTTATTCAAATCGAATGTTATTTACTATTCAATCAAGAAATTTATTTTTAAAACACAATTTTAGCAAAAATTTGAAATTTTAACATTTGTTTGATGACAAATCAATTGATTTTTGATCTTCTCGAAATTTTGTAAACATAAAGGATATAATAAGTATGCAATTCAACAATTAGATTTGCAAGATTCATACTCAATATAAAAATATACGAAGAGTTTGAAGAGAAACTTCGTTCATCATATATGAAACAATTGTTGGAGAATTATTAGTTGGTTTCTAACAAAAAGATATTACGACTCTCTCAACTTCTGCTCTCTCTCTTTCAATCTCTCAATCACTCAACAACCCCCTTAGGAACTCTAGACTTTGGGATGAGACAAAAAAATTGATCCAAACCTTTGTATATGGTCCTTAAAAAAACAATTCATAAAAAATCTAACTTTAATTGTAGCTCATGCGTTACCGCATTACACCAAATCGCCTAGATTTTTTTGGTGTCAAATGTACATAAGGAATAAATTTACATTATACTAAACTCAACAAACGTATACAATTGTACATATTTGTTGAGTTTACAATGTAGGTTTTGCATTGCTAGTACGGTATAAACTAAGAATTTTCCTTTTAATCTCTCCCATTTAAGTCTTTGACATTCTCATCAAAGTGCATCTTACACTATAGTTCCCCCCAAACCACCTAGCATTACTAAATTGAACCACATGATATTACAGATTGGGTCAGACCCCAAAGGCAGCTTTGACATCGCTTCGGACAATCCACAATAAATAAAAAGTTATAATGGTCTTCAACTCAAATTTTATCACACAACTTGGGCTTACACAGGCAACTTTAAGAAATACAAAGTTACCTCAAGGAGCTTTACAAAACCCAACTTCACCAACTTGTTGAAAGAAATCCAACGCACCATTGAGACTCTTTGTTTTAATTCGTTTCAATGGCCATGAGAAGAGGAAGAAAAGCTCAAAACTAGGCCTTATCTCTCTCACTTGTGTGTTCTTTTTGTTTCTGTATGTATGGTCCTATATGTGTACGCTAGAAGCTCCCTTGGGAGAGCTTGGGCCAAAAAAACAAGAAAAAGAAAATAAGCCTTTTATGAGTCAAGACCAAACAAGACCCAACTTGAGTGTTTTTTATATTTGTATATATTGTCTTCTGTGTATGCTGGAAACTCCCTTAAGAGAGCTTGGGCCAAAAATTAGAAAATAAGCCTTTATGAGTCAAGACCAAAACAAGACCCAACTTGGACCATCCATTATACATTTATGCTATAATGTCATTCTAGGCAAGGTAACTCTCAAGCAAAAAATGAAGTTGACTGGTTTTCAGACCGGACTGTTGAACCATAAATAAAAGAAATTTAAGATTTTTAAGGTTAGATCGGAGTCAAACCATGATGATGTTATAATTAATTAAATAATTATTTAAATATATAATATTAGTATAAATAGAAAAATTAACTAAAATATCCAATTAAATATAGAAATCAATCTTTTTAAAATATATTTTTGCATATCATAACTTTGACCACAAATAAAAAATATCAAATCCTAAGCAAACTTAAATATAGTATTTATTTATTTATATGTTAATTAATTAAACTTGTGATTATTATTATTATTATTATATAAGAATTAGAAGGACATTTACATTAAATAAAATATTTTTGAAAATTATTTAATAATTTTAAATTAAATAATAATTATATACTTAATTTTATTTATTTCATTTTAAAAAATCTGTAAATATTAATTAAAAATAGAGTAATGCTATCACTACAGATTTTACACCATTTTTATCACATTTTAACTACTCCCGTGTGGCAAGTTAAAATATATATATATATATATTATAGTACATAGTACTCTTAAAAATACTTAAAATATTTATTACATACATCGCATCATATTGGGCTAAGCTTAAAAAAGATCTAAATCTAACTGCTGAAATTTAAAAAAAAAAAAAAAAAAAATTAGAACCATTCATCATTTCCGATGTAAGTCACGTGAGAAGCTTAGGAATTCAAAAAGAATATAAAAGAAAAGAAAGAAAGAGAAAGTAGAAACACAGCAGTATTCAACTAAAAAAGAGAGAAGAACAAAAGAAAGAGAGGAAGAAAAAGAAGAAAGAAGAAGCAGCAGCAAGGGACGTAGGCGTGACCACTGGCCAGCGACTGTGTTGGCAACCTGCTGTCTCAACTTGGCACAGTCCTGCTTCGTTGTCTTCTTCTTCTCTGGTTTTATTTTTATTTATTTATTTATTTTTACAAATTCTTTTGTTCAAGGTCTGAAAAAAAAGAAAAAAAAAAAAAAGATAGAGGAAGTCGAGGGAATTAAACCATACCATTGTTCGGGAATGTTACATAGCATCCTTGACGAGTAGTGGTTCCAAAGAATCTCACTATAAGTGAGAGAAGAGGATAAGCAAAAGTGTGCAAAACCAATGTAAGGTCTGATCAAGATTAGGATAGAATGAGACCGATTATAGGGGACCAACCTCCATGTAAGCGGAGTTTTATATATCCCCATGATACAAAATACCACCTCCGAAATAGAGAGAGCGGTTCGCCTTAGCTCTAAAATTATGCCAAAGAGCTCAACAAGTGTATACAAGAACTCTTGATAGAAAATAAAGATGTATATGCATATATGGAACATAAGTACATATATTGAATAAACCCCGAAAATCATGGTAACCAAATTAAGCATGAAAAAAAAAAAAAAAAAAAAAAAAAAACCAACTTCACCACAAGCCATCTTTGATTGAAGAAATTTGCCTTATTGATCTCAATCAAACAGCTTATGTTAAACTAAAACAACGGAAGGAAGCAAGTGGGACTTATCATGATGTAGCATCTACTACCATTATGATTATTATTGCTTGCTGTTATAGCATTCCTACTTATGTACCAGAGTGTTTTTTTTTTACTTGAAGATAAAAGAAGCCAAGCGTTTGGCCATAGCCTTAGCATTCTCAGTCTCAATATTGATGATATGGAAAACATGGTCTTCACCCTCCACTTCAAACAATTCTATTTCGCCATTCCACCCACTCTTCCTCACCATATCAACATACCAAACACCTCTATCCCTTAACAAATCCTTCCCAGCCACACACACAAGCAACCGATCACACCCAAGCCCAGCCAAGCTCGGTGCACCTAGCCCTTCTGGATTGATCATTGGATTGTCAACACCACCAGTTACTGAGGGATACACAAAGTTCCAAACTAAACTTGGCAAGCTCTTCTCGTGTACTTCCTTGGACTCTGAGCCAATTGGCTTAGAACTCCAAAAATAAGGGTGGACAAGATAAGCACCTAAAACTTTAACACCGCAAGGCAAGCTCTCAACCCCAGCTCTCATAGCTATATTATGTACTATATTGCCACCAGCACTATCACCCCCTATAAAAATTCTTTCAAAGTCACCGCTATTGGTTAACCATGGATCTTTATCGTTACCAGCTGATTGAGAGGCAACCCATTGAAGTGCAGCCCAGCAGTCTTCAAAAGCAGCTGGAAGAGGGTGCTCTGGTGCAAGTCTGTACTCAACCGAGACAACGACTACATTGATTTGGGAGACTAAGTTGCCAAGGTAGCAGTGGTAGAGGCTTGAGAAGGCGGATTCAACGCAAAAGCCACCGCCATGGAAGAAGACCAAGATGGGGAACTTTTGGTTTTGGTTGTGGGAAGTGAGTTTTGGAAGGTAAAGGCGAGCTAAGATGGAAGGGCTCTCTGAAATGGTTACGTCTTTGGATGAAACTCCAGTTTCTGGATCTTGATCAGGTGATGGTGGAACAATTGGTCTGTCTTCGAGGCGTTCCACTGAGCCATCCTTGTAGACCCGGATCAAAGGAAGAAGCTCTGTGGCTACTTCTTTGGTGGTGGAAGTCATTGCAGCCTTTGGTTGAGAAAGAGAGAAAATGGATGAATGGAAACTATTATTGCTTGCTTGCAAAGCTTTAATGGTTAAAAGTAGAGGGAAAGGAAGACATAGAAGACCTTTGTGACAAAACTTCAGAATTTGTTCTCATCTTCCTCCCGACAAAACAGGTAATAAAGAAAAGCAAGTGGGTCTGCATGACTTCATCAGATTGTCTAGTGTCAGTGGATGTGGTTAGCATATCATTATTAGATGACTTATTAAAATATTAGTACATCATTTCATGACGTTGAATCAATTTAAAAATTTGTTTGTAGAATAGAATTTGAGGTCTATGCACAGTAGTAATAAATTATTCAAGCATCTTCAACAGCATGTAAATACAAGGGCATGTTTCCTGCGGGTTCAAGTGATGCATGTATACAGGGAAGGTAATTGCTGTGCAGATGCGCTGGCAAGATGGGGGAGTAGCATGGACAGCTATTTTATTGTTTTCAATTCTCCACCAAGCCTTGATATTTTGTCTTTAGTTAACATGGATATAGATGGCATGTATATTAATAGACTCATTAGAACTGGACTCACATTTAGCGTTAGTTTCTGTATTTCTTTTTCCGTTAACCAAAAAAAATATAATGGCATATTAGAAGAGTTTGAATAATGTTGTTTGTATTTTTTTGAAATATGTGTAGGTAAAAATAGTGTATAAAAATATATGTAATGTTGTTTAAAAACTGAAAACGAATTGTCAAACAACCTTACTAAACGGGACCAAAATCATCTCAATTTTAGAGTGTATGATTACAAAATGATACTTCGACAGTCTCTCTAAGATGGAAAGAGTAGAGTATAACCGCAAGATGATGCTCCAACATAAAATCCTCTCTTTCCCATTTCCCTTTTAAAAGTAACTTCATCTTCAAGTGGAGTTTGTAGAAAAGCCATAGAGATTTCATTGAAGTTGACTAAGAGATATGCTTGTGAACCATGTGCGTGCTGCATGTGCAAAGGATTCAGCCTCTGCTAAAGTGTCTTGTCCCACGCACAATCCAAGCACATTTCATTGGGCACCTGGTAATATTGTTATAATAACATTGTTCGAGCAATGTGAAAATATATTTAAGTGAAAAAGTATCATTAAAATACTTATTGTGTTATTTAAACAAAAACAACACTAACGAACAGGCTCAATAGTACCATTACAAAGCAATTTCAGAAACTATGGGCTCGTTTGGTATGGCATTTTAAATACTTATTTTCAGTTTTTAAACAATATTATACATTTTTTCACACATTTTTTTGCCCACACGTATTTCAAAAAACTATAAACAATACTGTAAGAGGCAAAAATTTGCCATGCCAATTACAAAATGCCACATCAAAAATTTAGTGACAAATTCCAAATTAATATGTCATTAAATTAATTAAGTCAAATGATGACATGAGTCATCCAAATTGACATCACATTGGCATATTAAAATTTGCCAAGTGTCATTTGGCCCATGAGATAAAGATAAATTTTCTATTCAAAATTTATGGATAATTATCTTTATAAATAAATAAAACAGAGATAAATTTTCTATTCAAAATTTATGGATAATTATTTGTATTAAAATAAAGTAAATAGAGATAATTATTTATCTTTATTGATTATTATCTTTATCAAAATATGATATTTATCAAAATAGATAAATAGAGATAATTATCTCTAAGAATAATTTAGGCCAATCAAAAGTCTACTACATACTTTCAAGTATATCAATTCGAAATGGAGTTTGTCCTCTAAAATCACTTTAAATAGAGGACATCTCCTCTCATTTTCCTTACGAAGTTTTCAAGAGGTCCAAGCTCTGGAGAAATTCTGTCTCAAGAATCTTTGAAGAACTTGAAGCCTCTTTGAAGAACTTGAAGAACATTTAAAGGGCCTGAAGAACTTGAAGAACAACAAATCTCTAACAAGCTCAAGGCTAGAGATTCGTTGTGAAGACCATTCAATCCATCTTCCAACTAAATTCAAGAAAATCTCTTGTTTGAGTTCTTTGAAGTTTTATTGGAATTAAGCTAAAAAGCCTCCATAAACTTCAACAAACCCAAATCTTTGAAGCTCAACGGATCAAGCCTCTAAAGCCCCGAAGAATTTCAACCTACGAGCCTTCACATTCGAAGACTTAAAGAACAATAAATCTCTTATAAGCTCAAAGCTAGAGATTTGTTGTGAAGACCGTTCAATCCATCTTCCAACCAAAGTCAAGAAGATCTCTTGTCCAAGTCAAGTTTAAAGAAGATTGTAAAAGAATTAAAATAGAGATTGTATTCATTATACATCAATACAAATTTATATTTACAAACCATATTTCTTTTCAATTGTTTGATTTTCTACTATTGAGAAAAATTTGTGTTTACAAATTTTTGGCACACCCAGTGGGACAATCTCTACCTCTCATCTCTTCTTTATCAACTTGTCACATCCTTTGAAGCCATATGGCTTCAAAGAAGATTCAAATCAACAACCCTCTTTTCGGAACAAGTGAGGTTGATCCTACAATGGACTCAAACTCTTCATCAAGTTCTGAAGCTTCCTATGTTGGACCTATGACAAGGGGAAGAACAAAAGCTCTTGTAGAGGTTTATGCTCAAACAACATCCATATCCTAGCCCTCACTTGTTCTCAACACTTCTAAAGCTCAGAAATCACGTACAACTTCATCTACGCAGGGGGTAAGCAAAGACGTAGTTGGTCTTGTCAAAGAAATGTTCTCTCAGCCAACTTTATCTCAAACTTCGGAATCAATCCTAGAAATTAAAATAGTTGAAGAAGAAAACAAGTTATCTAATGACTCTGAGTTCTCCTTTTCAGAAAATATTCATACTTCAACGCTTAGGGATTCTCCCCACTCTGTTAGCTCATTTGCCATGCCAGTCATGATGACTAGCACAACATCTCTAGAGGAACAAGTCTCGACTATAGCTCAGACTTTAGAGGAATTAATGAAGTCTATGAAAGAAAGGGAAGCATTGAGAGATGCACAAATAACTCTCCTAATAGATAAGATGGGGAATACATCTAGGCTGAATCGTGAAGATGAAAGCTTTAGGCCAAAACAAACCAATAATGACAAACCCGAAAGTTCAACAAAGGATCTCAATTTCTCTACAGATGGGTCTATCTCTCCAGACCAGCTCAAGGAGCTAATCAAGGAAGCTATCAAAGACCAAATTGTGGGTGGAAGTTAGGCATCCATTGCCTACGCTAAACCATACACTCAAAGGATAGATCTCTTAAGGATGCCTCAAAACTATCAGCCACCGAAGTTCCAACAATTTGAGGGTAAAGGCAATTCAAGGCAGCATGTAGCTCATTTCGTGGAAACTTGTAACAATGCTGGTACTTATGGGGATCTCATGGTCAAGCAATTTGTTCGATCATTAAAAGGAAATGTGTTTGATTGGTATACTAATCTAGCGTCGAGCTCTATTGATAGTTGGAATCAAAAGGAAAGAGAATTCCTAAATTATTTTTATAGTACTCGATGTACTGTTAGCATGATAGAGCTCACCAATTCAAAGCAGTGGAAAGAAGAGCCGATCAGTGATTACATTCAACAGTGGAGAAACCTTAGTCTTAATTGCAAGGATCAATTATCTGAGTCATCTGCAATTGAGATGCGTATTCAAGGAATGAATTGGGCTATAAGCTACATCCTTCAAGGAATAAAGTCCAAAACATTTGAAGAATTAGCAACATGTGCGCATGATATGGAGCTTAGTATTGCTTCCAATGGTCACCAAGGCCCGCCTGTTCAAGAAGCCTGCAATGGGAGAGAAAGACAAGATACTCGCAAAGGGGGCAAATTCCCTTCTAAACTGGAAAACAAGCAATCTTTGATTGTAACTACTGCTTCTCTCAAAGTTCCAGTTAAACCCAAGATAAAAGAACAGACATATGCTCTCATACAAGAAAGAAGAAGAAGACCAACATTACAAGAAATGCAAGAAAAGCAATATTCATTCCCTGATTCCGATATCTCTAACATGTTGGATCATTTACTTGAGTTGATGTTGATTGAGCTACCGGAGATGAAACGTCCTGAAGAAGCTAACCAAACAAACGATCCCAAGTATTGCAAGTATCATCGCCTCATAGGCCACCCCATTGAGCAATGCTTTGTGTTGAAAGATAAAATCATGGAGCTAGCTCGTCAAGGAAAGATCATGTTTGATGATGAAGTTGCAACTACCAATCTAGCCATGGTAGCGTTAACAATCACTTCTACTTATTTCACCATTCAATTTGGTTCATTTGAGCCTATTGAGGTGAAAGTACCTTTCTCCCCAGTGCCAATTCCCGAGGATTATATCTTTTCATCTCTTACATGTTATCAAGTAAGCGGTGAAGAAGAATCTTCAGAAAGTGAGGAGGAAACAGAGCGAGCTATTGTGTATAGAGCATATTGGTCTTTAATCATTTTCACTGATGATGATCGTTTGCTGGGATCCAAGATTCATAATCGTCCTTTATTTGTGACTAGCTACATTCGCGAACAAGAAGTCAATCGTATCCTTATTGATGGTGGATCTGCAGTCAATATCCTCCCACTCAAAATATTGAAAGAACTTGGAATCTCCTTGGATGAACTACTTCCTAGTAAATTGATGATTCAAGGCTTTAATCAAGGTGGACAAAGAGCTATTGGGGAGATTAGACTTCATATGCTTATTGGTGAAATGGAATCAAGTGTGCTCTTTCATGTCATTGATGCCAAGACCACTTACAAAGTGCTTATTGGAAGACATGGTTGCATGAGTATGGTGTTGTGCCATCTACGTATCACCAATGTTTTAAATATTTCCAAAATGGACAAGTTAAAAAGATAGTAGCTGATCACAAGCCCTTTACTGTAGCTGAATCACATTTTGCTGATGCAAAATTTTACTTGGAAGATGATACACAAGAAGAAGCACAAGTCATTGTTTCACCATCTAGCAAAGAAGTAAACCTCCACTCCAAAACTTCAAGGATTGACTCTCCAATTGAGGAGAAGAAAGCCAAGCCAATTGAGGAGAAGGAAACCAAGCAAACAAAGACTTCCACAAAAGAGAAGAAGCATCAAGCTTCTAAAGTGACTAAGGCAGCTCCTGTGTTACACTATGTCTCAGTCACCAAAAGAAAAGAGGGCCAATCACCCTTTTCAGGAGATGGAGAGTTAGTATTAGAAGATCTGCAGGGATTAACTTTCCCAGTTGCTAAAATCACAAAATCAAGAATCTCAAGCCAACCATTGGAAGGCTTTGCAAGACCATCCCAAGGATCGATTGTTGAACATGGGACTTTGCCCACCAAACGAACCAAAGAGGGTTTTGACCCTAATGCATGTAGACTTATGGCTAAAGCTAGTTATGACCATGAGAAGCCAAGTGGTTTAGGTAAGCTCATCCCTAAAGCCTCTGGAAAAGAAGAACATAAGGTGTTGAAGGCTAAGGATTTCAGTGTAACAAGTTCTAAGGATGGAATTGGATACACCCCCACCAACTTCTGTTCATATTCCTATCCGAAAAGCTAGTGTTTCAGTAATTTTGGCAAATTATGAGGAAGAAGAATAATCTTCGAACCTATCAAAGAAATCATCTATTTTTTACCGCATTGGGCGACCCATTTCACATATCTTAATCTTTGATAGGTTGGGGACACAAGAAGATAACTCTGTTGTTGGCACTCAAGGCTCTATTTTCACAAGACTCAATCACTCAACTCCTTCTCAAGTTGGCACTTGAGGTTCAATTCTCACAAGGCTCAGTCATTCAATACCTTCTCAGCTCTCAAAAGATTTAAAGGCAAAGCGAAGGTAGAATGAAAGGACAAATTTCCTCCCTAGAGGTGCTAACGATACACTTATTGTTGATCAAGATTCAAATGAGATTCGAAGCTCCATTCCATCTCGTATGAAACGTAGAACCATTTAGGAAGTGAATACTGGAAAAGCCTTGATTGTAAAAAGGCGCACAATGGTGACCACAAACCAAGAAGTCAAAGATGATGTTAAGTATGCACCACCCATATTTGAAGAAGGCATACAAGCTATAGTTGATGAATTGAAGGAAATCAACACTGATACAACTAAAGACGTTTTGAGAATTGGCCTTATCAACGGAAAGTTCTTGAAGCGTTACTATGCTTGAAGTTTGAAACACACTATGCTTGAAGTTTGAAACACTCCTTGGTAAGAGCCTAAACTGCCTACCTCAACACTCAAAGGGTACATGATGTTTTCCCATTACTCTTGAAAGTGTTCTTAAAAAAAAAAAAAAAAAAAAAAAAAAAAAAACCCGCTAGGTTGAAAACCTTTGTATAAGGCAACCTAGGCAAAAGTTAGGGCACTCCAAAAAAAAAAAAAAAAAAGTCCTGCTAGGTTGAAAACCTTTGTATAAGGCAACCTAGGCAAAAGTTAGGGCACCAAAAAAAAAAAAAAAAAAAAAAAAAAATCCTTTTGAACTAGGTGTTGACTTGATCCCCTTTCGGGTATGTAGACAGCTTGGTATCATTTACTGAGTTTAGTCACATCCTCAAAAAAAAAAAAAAAAAAAAATCTTAAGCCTTGAAAAGTCACCATGAAAGCAAACATTATTGTGAGAATGTCTCTTAGCATCTCTAAAATGTGATTTCTCTCTCGTCTTTAAAGTCTAAGTAGTTCTAGCTTTCACGTATAAAGTCTTGGTGGTATGTATCTCCTAGCATCTTCAAAGACTTGGTGGTATCTACTTGGATTTTTGAAGTCTAGATTGCAACCCTTCAATGTCATGTCACCTTGTGTTGTCAAAATTGGCATTGCATTGCCTCTCTTTTGAATTTCATTGCCTTCCTTCTAAGTTGTGTTACCTTACATCTCTAAAGTTGGCATAGTTCTGCCTCTCATCTTCAAAGACTTGGTGGTACCTCCTTGCATCTTCAAAAACTTGGTGACATCTCTTTGCATCTCTAAAGTTTGGATTGAATTGCCTTTCTGTTGAGTTGGATCACCTTAAATCCTTGAAGTTTTGATGTCATCTTCTCACATATTTAAACTTTGAATGGTGTCACCCTGTATCTCTAAAGTCTGGTACTCATCATTTTATACCTTTAAAAATTATCATAGCAAGAAGCCAATGCACATCCATTGCAAAGATGCCAAAGCACGTCCTTAGATGGTTGCATCGACAGTTGCTTCATTGCAAAGATACCAATGCACATCCTTGTATGGACAAACCCTGTCTTCAAGATTGTCTCCATCCTCAAGATAGACTTCATCTTTAAGGATGTCTACATTTTCAAGATTGTCTCCATCCTTAAGATAGTCTTCGTCTTCAAGGAAGTCTTCGTATCCAAGATAGACTTTTTTGTCAAGATTGTCTTCATCTTCAAGGAAGTCATCATAGACTTCACCTTCAAGATTGTCTCCATCCTCAAGATAGACTTCATCTTCAAGGATGTCTTCATCTTCAAGATTGTCTCCGTCTTCAAGGCAAGTCTTTGTCCTCAAGATTGTCTTCATTTTCAAGATAATCTTCATTTTCAAGGAAGTCTTCGTATCCAAGATAGACATCGTTGTCAAGATTGTCTTCATCTTCAAGATTGTCTGCATTTTCAAGGAAGTCTTCGTATCATAGATAGACTTCGTTGTTAAGATTGTCTTCATCTTCAAGATTGTCTTCATTTTCAAGGAAGTCTTCGTATCACAAATAGACTTCGTTGTCAAGATTGTATGCGTCTTCAAGGAAGTCTTTGTATCAAGATTGTCTGCGTCTTCAAGGAAGTCTTCGTATCACATATAGGCTTCATTGTCAAGATTGTCTTCGTCTTCAAAGAAGTCTTCGTATCACAAATAGACTTCGTTGTCAAGATTGTCTTCGTCTTCAAGATTGTCGTCGAGGTTGTTGTCTTGGTAGCTACTTGGCTTGAGGAACAAAATAAACTCTTGCAAGTTCTTCGTAGTGCCACTAAGTCATCATATTACATGTTCTATACAGAGACGAAACAATACAAAACAAAATATATATATATATATATACACACACGAGTGAGGAAGCAAACAAGAATTTACCTCCACAGAGTTGCACAATAGCCTCCTTGTGAAGCTCGACTGATTTGTGTAATTGAAATCTCAAGAAGCTTGATGGAATTGTGAAGTTGAAATCTTTTGAAGCCTAACTTGTGAAACTTATTGCAAAAGTCTTCAAGGACAGTGAGCTTCGAAAGACCAAATGCTGCGTAAGATAGTCAAAAGAATAATTATCAAGAAAATCAAGTCATGCTACGTATAAAAGTGAACAAAATAAGAGTTTCAAATTGATGCTCAAAAAGAGAACAGCTTCATAAAACAAGTTTCATTAATTCTACTTGTTGGATATTGTGACAAAAAAGATGAGATAACTCATGATTCACTAAGAAATATTCATGTGAGTGGATCAGAAAAAAGAAAAAGAAAAAAAGAAAAGCATTTATGAGACAAAACAAGGATAAAAGAAGGTTATTAAACCTGATGGAGAGAAAAGCACCTGCCTTCTGTAATTAAGATACTGGCATTGGCATGGAGGATTTCAAGAAAGCTTGAGATTAAATCTAGAAAAGCATATTCAAATCAGCATATTGTGCCAAAGAGAAGAAGAAAATAAAAGGAGAGACCTCATACCTCTATTCGACTTGTGAAAAAAAAATTAGTGGGGATTTGCTCACCGAAGGCTTGCTTTTATAGTGGTCACTTTGTTATGAGGCATTACACTTCTATGTCAAGAAGGTCTCTAAATTGGAGATAACGAGCTTGACCAGCTTGGAGAGTGCTGATATTTCAGTCAAAATATGATATTAGAAAGTTCTTATATATCAGTTGGCTTCATCCGTGACCTTTATCTAGCAATGTTTGGATTAGGTTGGATGTCTTAGAAAGATAACGTTTCAGTCCTTTTTAAGTTTGGACTTGACTGACTTGGCCTATTTGTTTAAACTTCAAAGGTCTAGAAGTCGTGCAACTGAAAAACTCGTTAGCTAGAGAAGTTCTTCTCGTTAAAAGTTATCTATACGAGACTTTGAGTAAGAACAAAATTCTTATCAAGGTAATATCATATGAGGATGTGGTTTACATATACAAGGGTCTGTTATTACTGGGAAAAGTGTGTGGATCCGTAGCCAAGGCATCTGAATGTGGCCACTTCCACGTTTGAATTCTTTTCAAACAATTCCTATTTGAATAAGAATTCTATTTGATTGCATCACATTAAAAATCTTTGAAGTGTGGGTTATCAAGTTACTCTCCTGTTTGGATTTACCCAACCTACGGACTCCACCTTGCTAGAGTTTGGTCACACGATTCCAAGGAAGAAGCATGGTGTCAGACACTTTGGAATAATGTACATGGGGAACTTCCTATCATATTGAAAATTATATGGGTTCTAAATTATGTTTGCTTGCAAATTTTCAAGATTGAAAAATATATATATGAAAGGTTTTGAAAATAATAGCATCAAAGCATGAAGTTATTGAGACTTGACCATTTTCCACACCCAAAATTGTGTACATGTCCAAGTCTCGAGGGGGCATTTGTAGGAGGGAAAAATTTGTCAAGCCAATTACAAAATGCCACATCAAAAATTTAGTGACAAATTCCAAATTAATATGTCATTAAATTAATTAAGTCAAATGATGACATGTGTCATCCAAATTGACATCACATTAGCATATTAAAATTTGCCAAGTGTCATTTGGCGCATGAGATAAAGATAAATTTTCTATTCAAAATTTATAGATAATTATCTTTATAAATAAATAAAATAGAGATAAATTTTCTATTCAAAATTGATAGATAATTATCTTTATTAAAATAAAGTAAATAGAGATAATTATTTATCTTTATTGATTATTATCTTTATCAAAATATGATATTTATCAAAATAGATAAATAGAGATAATTATCTCTAAGAAGAATTTGGGTCAATCAAAAATCTACGACATACTTTCAAGTATATCAATTCGAAATGGAGTTTATCCTCTAAAATCACTATAAATAGAGGACATCCCTTCTCATTTTCGATACGAAGTTTTCAAGAGGTCTAAGCTTTAGAGAAATTATGTCTCAAGAATCTTTAAAGAACTTGAAACATCTTTGGAGAACTTGAAGAACATTTAAAGGGCTTGAAGAACTTGAAGAACAACAAATCTCTAACAAGCTCAAGGTTAGAGATTCGTTGTGAAGACCATTCAATCCATCTTCCAACTAAAGTCAAGAAGATCTCTTGTTTGAGTTCTTTAAAGTTGGAATTAAGCTAAAAAGCCTCTATGAACTTCAACAAACCCAAATCTTTGAAGCTCAACGGATCAAGCCTCTAAAGCCCCGAAGAATTTCAACCTATGAGCCTTCACATTCGAAGACTTAAAGAACAATAAATCTCTTATAAGCTTAAAGCTAGAGATTTGTTGTAAAGACCGTTCAATCCATCTTCCAACCAAAGTCAAGAAGATCTCTTGTCCGAGTCAAGTTTAAAGAAGATTGTAAAAGAATTGAAATAGACATTGTACTCATTATACTTCAATACAAATTTATATTTGCAAACCATATTTCTTTTCAATTGTTTGATTTTCTACAATTGAGAAAAATTTGTGTTTACAAATACTACTCAAACTCCTCTACCAAACGGGCCCTATATTATAGTCTGAATTCTGCCAAAATTGCTAAATACTATTATTTACCGAAATATATATCAATTTACCACTGCTTTAAAAATATATAAAGATATACCACTCTTTTGGAACTCAAGTGTAATAAACTCGAGTTTGGCACGTTACTCGAGTTCCACAAAGTCGAGTTTCATTAAAAATAGCCACTGTATCATCCACTGAGGTGGACTTTTAATTTAAAAATGTCACTTGGAACTCGAGTTGTATAGAAGGGAGTATTGTGAATATGTTACTTGAGTGTCGTAAACTTGAGTACTATGTATATGTTTCTCATGCTTATAAACGTCGAGTACAGTGTAATACATGTATCAGCCACACTGTTCCAATTCCTTCACATATATATTTTCCGTGGGGTCTCACTCTTTTTGTCATCATCATCATGACCCAATCCGCTTCTGCAACATCTCCAACTTTCCAGACCTCTCTCTGTCTCTATCTGTGTCTCTAGCTTAGATGACATACACAGTACTCGAGTTTTCAAAACTCCAGTATGTATAAAAATTTACTCAAAACTCAAGCTTAAAGAACTCAAGTTTCATTTACAAGGAACTCAATTTTACAAAACTTGAGTTTTGTTTACAAGGAACTCGATTTTACAAAACTCGAGTTTTGTTTACAAGCTAGAAACTAGATTTTACAAAATTCGAGTTTCATGTGACCTTTTTTAATTAAAAAAATCCACCTCAACGGGTGGTACGGTGGCTGCTTTTATGGAAATCGAGTTCTTGAAACTCGAGTTACACAGAAAATTCGATCTTCACAAACTCAAGTTATAAAAAAGAGATATCCCTAAATATTTTCAAAAATAGTGGTAGCTTGCAAGAAATTTCAGCCAACAGTAATATTTGGCCGGCTGGATTCAGAGAACGTTTTAACATTTGAGACAAGAACTTATTTTTTCATCAAAAAGAACGTATTTTTTAAGGCATTGGAAACTCACCAATGAGAAATCTCTTGGCTCTCAATTATACCCGTTAATTGGATTTTCCGAAGCTATGAGTGGAAATGTAAGATCATAGAAGAAAAAAGTAGTTGAATGGGGGACAAAGCGACAAACCATAAAGTAAAAGAAGCGATAGTTGAATTCTCACCTGTATTTCTTTTCTATATTTCACCTTTGGGTCATGCTAACCGAGTGGCGGCTGAACCATTTGGGGAAGAAAGAAATTAAGAAGCACACAGATAGATGGAGAGTTAAGATGTCGGCCCAAATAAATAATAGTCCAAATATTCATGTAAATTTACTTTCGCTATTGGGCTTAACTAACTAAGCACCCACCATATAGATTCTTTAGTCTAATTTCTTATCCAAACGGACCAAACTAATTAACAATGGACTTTGTAAGATAATATCACATTTTTAATTTGACAATGTGCAGTTAGACTTCTTAAAGCTCTCATAAAATTTTAATTTCTTCTTTTATGATGTGCACAGCAAATAATTAAATATGAAATTTTTTAATATTATGTCAAAACTGAAGGATGTTACAATTACCTTGTCAAGGTAAGTATGAATTTTAATTCTTTTTTAATGATGCTGCAGGCCTGCAACAACATAGAAAGTGAAGATTTCAAGCGAATTTGTGTTGATTCCTAAAAATTATGATATTGTTATAAGCATTGTGAACTCAAAGTTGCTTATTGGAATTTAGGATCATCTTATTATGAATTTTTCCAATATTCACAAACAAAATTTCATCTAGGCTGACAGATCTATAAATTCTTCTATCACACACAATCTTGGTTCAATGAAAAAGAGGATACTAAAAGGGAGTGAGGGGAAGTAGGTGGGGTTTCCAGTCACCATGTTTGGATATTTTATTTCAGAAAAATTTTACCTCCAAACTATTTTGGAGGGAATTCATCCAACCTACTACATGGTGATTGATAAAACCATCCATGTATTTTGTAAGGACCAAATTTGAGTTCCTAGCCCAAAAGGTAGATGGACTTAGGCCCAAAAAACCCGAAACAATGAATTTGTAGAGAATGGGTTGAAAAACTAGGTTTTAATGAATCAAACAACAAGTAAAATAGATCTTGATGACAAAGGAATGAAGATAACAAATTTACACTAAGGAAAAATGTCCTCGGCAATGTCCGAGGAGGTTGGTTCCTATACAATTCTTTCAAAGTTCAATTACAAGTTTGATTCCTGATTGCTGCAATGTTTCTCTTCTTAATTTTTTGATCCCTATTTCTCCTGGGGTCTCTTACATTATATATCTCCCTTTTAATGATCTTGGCCCTCCATTTGTTGATCATCCAAGCTACTACTTGAGTGCTTGTCCCATCGGACACCTTTTCTAGCCCTCTGTGAGTTGGGATAGCCAAGGCAGCACTATTCAGGGGTCTTCTCCACATAAATGCGGCCAAAAAGTTAGCTGTAAAACATTTAATGCGGTGGCAGTAGCTTTTCCTTAGATATTTCTGAGCTTCCATCCCTCTTATACGTTTATAATACACGTCCCTATCAGTAGAACATCTTGGAAGGTCACTTTGAATGATTGAATATATATTTGATCTATGTTTTGCTCGTCTAAGGAGATAACCCTCCTCGGACCACCTTTCCAGTCTTTCTGTTTGCATCTTACTCATAGGATTCTGAGTTGAATACCTCCACAACCGTTTATTTGCTCTTGGACCAACCAACGTCCTCAGCCAAGGCCCAAGGCCCAATATACAATTTTGGGCCCTCACTCCCACAATAACCCCTCAAAACTCCGGTTTTTCCTTTTTATCCGAGGAGAAAAATTGGGGTTTTGATTTGTTAAGAGTTTAGATCATTACATTCTTTAGTTTACACGTGTGGGAGTACCATTTTGCGCATCCCATAATTGTTACTGACGCTTCAGAGCCCGCGATGCGTCATTAATTGTTCCAGGTAGCGCTTTGTTCCTCGCATCTAATGGTGAGATGCAAATCCTATGGCTGACATTTCCCCTTGAATTTTGAGTGGGATAACTCCCACTTAATTCCATCCCCTATATAAAGCACCTGAGGGAATCATTTTTCCTCATTTCACAAGTTCTCAAGCTCTCCAGAGATTCCTAACTCTCAAACCTTCAAGGCTTCTTAAATTTCTAAAGTCTCCAAGTCTTTTTCTCTGAAAAATTCAAACCTCCAAGAAGTTTCAGAAGCAACTAACATACTCATTCTCGTAAGTTTCCTTTTTTGTTTTTTCTAGGTTATTTTCTTCTCGGCCGGTCTCCTCAGCCTTTTATTCTTTGTATCTTTCCCTTGAAAATTTCTTTCACATCTCTTTAGTTTGCCTAGATGGGTAGGTTCAAACACCTTGTAGATTCTCTAGTGGGTATGGAGGGTTTTAGAGCTAAGTATCACATTTCGTAGGGTGTAGCCCTACGATACTGTGTCCCAAACCAAATTCTTATAGATAGAAGAGAATGTGAAGTTGTCATTCCTATGATCGCCTTTATAGAGGGAGGAATGGCACTTCCATGGGTAGGGTGACTCGAGACTATTTGATCAACCATAGGTTGACTCCCCATTAGTGCACCTGTATTCATTTAGGGTCCTGGGTAGCATAAATGCTCTCAAGGAGCAGATGGGCTTGAGACTCACGTGGCATGATGTCATTCATATGTATGAGTGCCACAAGCTCTCTAGCGCTGGATATTACCTCAAATCTCGGTCCGACATTATTAGATTGATATCGTGTTTTCCTAAGTCTAACAAAGGCATGAAGGATGCCTACCTGATCACCTCCATGGAATGGCATGACAATCTTCATTGCCCAACTAGGGAGGGAGATCCAAGTGGAGTACTCAAGGTTTAGGTCCCTCAGCATAGGATTTAGCCCCTCTAGCTTTACCATCTTTTGTTTCTAACACTTTGTTTACTTTAATGATGGATTTCATTAATCTTTGGTTTACTCCTCGGATGTTTTTGCAGATAAAGGGTATGTTGCTCCCAGACTCAGTCTTGTCAACATTGCAGGTCTCAACAAGGTGTTGTGGTCCGAGATTTTTGCGAGTGTGTTCTTTATTTATTTACAAAATATTTATTTATAAATTTTTGTGAGTCTCAACAAGGTGTGCTCCCAAACCTTTTGAGTACAAATATTTATTGCAGTGTGTGTTCTTTATTTATTTTTTATACCAAAGTATATATTCTTTATTTCTTAATGAAGGGCCTAACAAGGTTTACGTACAAAATATTTTAAATATATTCTTTTTTGTTCCTTTCTAACTTCATGTTAATTTAAAATTTTTCTTTCATATATAACAACAGCAAGGAAGGATTTAATTGGAACTGTACGTTTTTAAAACCCTTAAACACAAACAGATTAACCTAATTATTTAGCCAAGTGATTAATTTAGGTAAATTATTCAAATCTAGGTTAACACAAGTAAATCATATCATTGAAACAGTACGAAAAAATAAAGAACATAACAATATGATAACCTAGGAAAACGAAACCAGTAAAAAACCTAGGGAGGATTTAACCTAGCTATCCTCAAGGTAAAATAGATCCACTATGAAAGAATTGAAGTTTTACAATAGCGACTTATGCCACTAACATTTTATTGCTACCTTGAGTAGAAAACTTGCTACCACGACCACGTGATAACTTCGAGTCCACAGACTACTTCTTTCTTGGATTCACAGCAACCACAATTACTCCCACTTGTGATATTCTTTAAGCTCTTTATGCAACAATTGAAACAATCACCAAGCTCAGGACATCAATCTTGATCTTGATAACCCTAAGTATGCATGAAGGCAAACACCTCTAGATCTCACAAGAGATTCATACACACAGTATAAACAACAACAACAACAACATAAAACGTGGCTAAGGTTTTTCCTTTTATACTTAAGGCAAAACATAAAACCCTACATGTCATACGGGCTTGGGCTGAGTTGGAAAAATCTGCAGAAAAACAATCTGCACGAGCTTCGATCGATCGAGTCTAATTTTCGATCGATCGAGCCTTGCAGATTTACATAATAAATCCTGCAGTATACTCGATTCCAACTTTACACATAAACACACTTTAAGCAGCCTAATTCTAAACTCTAAATTTTGATCATGGTTTACCAACATTACACATTGAAATTCTAATACATTTAGATCTTAAATCCTTAGAACCTAACAAACTCTCCCTTTGGCAATCCATGACAAAACACATAATAAAACAAAATGCTCAAAGTAACAAAAACAGCCCATTACAATATAATTGCCCAACCAAAAACAATTCAACCTAACTACTATCTATCAGTTGTAAGTGTAGACAGCAACCCGACTGAATCAACCTGTATATTCCTGTAACACTTAACAAACACATAAACGCATGTATGGAAAATACAAGTAAAACAAAATAAAATCTTGATTTCACATAACATAAAATAAAAAACTTATATCATGAATAACCTCATAAATATAAATCAATGGCCAATGTAACACAATGTGAAACAAAAAAAAAGAAATAAGAACATAATGTCTCCCCCTATCATATACAACTCATAAAAGAATAAAGACATCAAAATAAATACATCATGAACCAAAACAAATAAGTACAATGTGAAGCACCTAAATACAATCTAAAGCTCCAAAGCTCCAAAACAACAAAAATCTCTACCTATCTCCATCCATACGTACTCCTCCTTTTTGTGATGAATTGCCAAAGGGAAATCAAGACTCATCATCAAAAGGAGGTGGCAGAGGTGACCGTCTAAAACTCACCAAATCTACAAGCAAAGCTTGAAGCTCTATGAGCACATCCACCAAAAGTTGACCATGAGCCGCATGAACGGTTATGACAGTGTCCAACATATAAGGAATGCTAGAATCATCTGAAATAGAAGGTGAAGGAGCAACAGCAGTAGTTGGATCAACATACACATCAGCAGTCGGATCACCTGAAGAGGGAGGAGGAGGAGGAGATGCAACACTCGAACAAGACACAACTCTAGAGCGTTTAGAGCTAACTCGTATCTGAGCAGCTCTCTGCCTAAGGAAGGTGGCACCTATGGAAGCTATAATATGTACGAGCTCAGAAGCAAGAAACTCATCTAAACCTAAATGTAACAAAATTCGATGAATAAAAACCGGAAAGAAAAGAGCATGAGAAGAAGAACTACTCTTATGAACCTTAACCAAGGATCAAATGAAAAGATGAGAAAAACTCATAGGAGAATCTGTCACAAGAGCATACAAAAATGCGTATCTCTCGATAGAAATAGTGTGCAAATGAGAGATGGGCTAAATAGGATGGCAAGAAATCTAGAAAAACAGATAATGAATCTCGGTAAACTTATGAGAAGTTATCCGAGGATCAATACCCCACTAAATGGAAGTACCAGTCAGATATGACATAATGTCATCAAGTGGAGGTGACTCATCATAAGGATATATAGGATGTTGGACCTTAGGCACCCCAAAAGCAGAGGCCACGACTGAAAGAGTAATGACATACTCTTCACCTTGTATCCAACTCTTCACAAACTGAGTGTTGGAATCTTTGGAGTAGACAAAGAGGTTCGAATAGAACTCTCTAATCAAGATAGCCGGAGGAGGATGATCAATATCCATCAAAGGCAACCAGCCCCTACGCTCAAAGTTTCTCCTAATTTTCGGGTCAAGCTCATTAAAAACAACCTTTCTCTCAGCCCACACAGTTCTAAGAATGTTCAACTTCTTATAGGTTTCTTGGTTTTTCTCACTACAGAACCTTTCACTATCAAAAGATGGAGTAGAAGATGAGGTATATGTCCTATGGGCTCTAGTCTTCCTAACCATGATGCTAATGGTTGGAAAGGACAGACAGAAAAGAGACAAAATAGAAAAAAGAAAAATCCAAGGGTAGATTACATCAGACATGGTTAGAACACAAAAAAAAAAAAAAAAAAAAAATTGCATGATGCATGAACAGAATAACTAAAAAAAAAAAAAAAAAGTGCCAAAAATATTATGCAAATGTGAAAATTGAACATCTTTAGATGTTTTCATTTTCAGCTTCGTGCTTTTCACTAAAACGTCGTGGAAATGTAGTAAGAAAATGTCACCATGGTATATCGTCTTCTTCTCCATCTCTTGAGAGATGATACCCTTATGAGCCACAGAGTTCCTTTGTTCACACACACACACAAACAAAACAAAAAACAAAAAAAAGGGGCTATAGCCCATGTTTTTTGTGAACATTCACAAAGCTCCTTCTTGCAGGCTGACTCAGATTATTAATATTCTTACTAAACAAACACTTGTTTTGAAAATCCATTTAGATCAAGTTTTTAACCTGTTAAAGATATAGTAGCTCAATGTAATATGTTCAAACTCAGTCATTTTAGTCCATAGTTTAGTCCACTATATATACCCATGTTATATATACAATCACAT
This sequence comes from Quercus suber, assembly GCF_002906115.3. NCBI lineage: Eukaryota > Viridiplantae > Streptophyta > Magnoliopsida > Fagales > Fagaceae > Quercus > Quercus suber. Next base: position 483,677 of record NW_027069597.1, on the reverse strand, counting down.
ACACAATCACACATAATTCAATCACCATACACAATCACACAACAACTTTCACAAACACAATCCAAACAGCTTCTAAACTGGTCCCATTAGTCCATGCTGTTGGCATGAATGCATTTACTGAAAAGAAGAAAGAGAATAAGGACCTAAGCCAGAAGCCAGGCAACTCGTCGACAACAATTAGGCTTATCATGTTATTTCAACTGTGCGTTAATTATTTTCATCAAGAAAAGAAAATTCTGCATTTTTCAATCATGCGTTGTTGACTTACCTTTGCACAACAATATAATGTGCCCTCAAATTGTTTGAATCCGTCTTTTTTAGTAGGTTGCCAGATGCCCCCAATTTTTGGCTTTGAGTGTTTATCAGTACAAAAACACACAAGACGATTCTGCTAAACACAGAGCTAGCTAGGGGGAGCAAAGTAAAGATTGAAATTGCATTAAGTGAGATTTGAATGAACTAATAATTATTGATTTATTTTATTTGAAAAAAAATTAGATAAAAATAAAGTTTTACTTTAAAAATAAGTTGAACTTTAAGAAGAAAAAAGGGCTTAACAATAGATGCAATTTAATGTTGCATAAAACGTTGCTCCTTAAGTTTTAGTTTGGACTTTTAGAAATTTTCAGGTTAATTTGTTAATTTGTAGATTTCAATTGTGAAGGTGTCATGTGTCATGTGTAATGTGTACCATTGAATGTTTATTATATATATATATATATATATTGTAGTTATTAGGACTATACGTTTTTAGACCCCTTAAAACACAACAAGATTAACCTAGTTATTTAGCCAAGTGATTAACTTAAGTAAAGTATGCAGATCTAAGTTAACACAGATAAATTATATCATTGTAAAGTGCGAAAAATAAAGAACACAACAATATGATAATCCAAGAAAACCAAATGGTAAAAAATCTGGAGAGGATTTAACCTAGTCATTCTCAAGGTAAAACAAATCCACTATGAAAGAATTGAAATTTACACAATAGCGATTTGGACCACTAACATTCTATTGCTACCTTCAGTAGGAAACTTACTATCATGACCACGTGACAGCTTTGAGTACACGGGCTAGTTCTTTCTTGGATTCACAGTAAGCATAAGCACTTCTGCTTGTATATCTTTAAACTCTTGAAACTGCAACTGAAACAATCACCAAGTTCTTGACATAGTCTTGATCCTTGATAACCCTAAGTATGTGTGAAGACAAACACCTCTAGGTCTCACAAAAGATTCACACACAGCATAAAGAGCAACCTAAAAACGTGGCTAGGGTTTACCCTTTTATATATAGGGCAAAATATAAAACCCTACACGTCAAACAAGCTTGGGCTGAGTTGGAAAATTCTGTAGAATAATAATCGGCACAACTTTCGATCGATCAAGCCTAATTTTTGATCAATCGAGTCAGGCAGATTTACACAGTAAATCTTGCAGAACACTCGATTCCAACTTTACACTTAAACATACTTTGAACAAGTCTAAACAAGACTAAAACATTTTGATTATGGTTTGCCAACATTACAAAATGAAGTTCTAATACATTAGTTCCTAATTCCTTAGAACCTGACAAACTCCCTCTTTGGCAATCTGAATCAACCTGTATATTTCCTGAAACACTCAACAAATGCATAAACGCATATGTAGAAAATACAAGTAAAACAAAATAACTTCTTGATTTCACATAACACAAAATAAAGACATATATCATGAATAACCTCACAAATATAAATTAATAAGTAATGTGAAACAAGAAACATATACAATCAATGTATCTCCCCTATCATGGACAACCCAAACAAAATATATCATGAGCCAAAAAGATAAATACAAAATGAAGCATCTAGATACAATCTAAAACTCTACAACTCCAAAACACAAAAAATCTCCCCCTAACAACAAAATCTCCTCTATATATGTACTCCCCCTTTTTTTGATGAATTGCCAAAGGGCACTCACTCATCATCAAAAGGAGGTGGCGGAGGCGACTGTCTAATATGCTCCAAATTTGCTCGCATAGGACGAAGCTCATCAAACATGTCCACCAAAATCTGACTATGAACAGCCTGAATGGTCATGATAGTCTCTAACATACAACGAATGTTTAAAACATCTGAAGTAGATGGTGGAGGAGTAGCAACAGCAGTCGAATCTATAAACGCCTCAACTGAAGTATCACCTGTAGAAGAGGGAGAAGGAGGTGCGACACCGGAAGGCTCAACCCTAGGATGTTTAGAGCTTACTCTCATCTGAGCAGCCCTCTACCTAAGAAAGGTGGCACCTATAGGAGCAACTATATGGACAAGCTTAGATGCAGGAAAGTCCTCTAACCCTAAATGAAAAAGAATCCGATGAATGAAAATGGAAAGAAAAAAGCATGAGTAGTGGAACTACTCCTATGAACCTCAGTCAAAGAACGAATGAAAAGATGAGGAAAGCTTATAGGAGCATCAGTAACAAGGGCATACAAAAACACACATCGCTCGATAAGGATAGTGTGCAAATGAGAGATAGGCAGAAGTGATCCAAGGATCAGAACCGCACTAGATAGAAGTATCAGTGATGTATGACATGATATCATCGAGAGGAGGAGACTCATCATAAGGATAGATAGGATGCTGGACCACAAACACCCCAAGAGCATTAGCCACTACTGAAGGAGTCTGGTGTATTCTTCACCTCGTATCCAACTCTTAACTTGAGTGTTGGAATCATAGGTGTGGATAGAGAGGTTCGAGTAGAACTCTCTAATCAAGGTAGCTAGAGGTGGATGAGAAATATCCATCAACAGTAACCAGCCCCTACGCTTAAAGTTTCTCCTAATTTCAAGATCAAGCTCATCTAGAACTACCTTTCTCTCAACCCGAACATTCCTAACAAGGTTCAACTTCTCATAGGTCTCTTGATGTTTCTCACTCAGAAATCTATCACTCTCAAAGGAAGGAGTAGAGGATGAGGAGGCTTTCCTATTAGCTCTAGTCTTTCTAGACATGATCCTAAGGATCAAAAAGGATAGACAAAAGAGACAGAAAAAAATAAAAATAAAAAATAAAAACTAAGGGCAAACTGCAAGTTAGCACAAAATATATAGAAAATAATAATTCTATATGATGCATGAACAATATCAACATATGATGCATGCTCTAATGTAGTATGAATAAGTTCAATTTTACTTAAAAAAAACACAAAATTGGCTTGAGCATAGAGTTTATTCTAAAAACCTCAAAATTTTGAAAACCCACTTTCAAAAAACCAACAAATTGACCAAATTGATCATCACACAGGATAGATAACACAAAATAATGATCAAATTAATCAATCTAACAAGCCAATTTTATCAAATTAAGCACAACTGAACAAAATCCCCAATTCAGGTAGTTACAAGCCCTAGAATTTCAAATTTTTTCCAAAACATCAAATTGATCAAATTAAGACACAAAGATTAGTTTTATAGTGTCCCACAACAAAAACCCATTAATCAATTTCCAAAGAAAAGACTTAAATCATCAAAATCTCAATTTTTTATAGGTTCGAAATTTACCCAATATGCATGACAAAAATGCATGAAACATGAAAATAAAAGAAAAAGGAAAGGTATAAAGGTCTTACCAGCCTTAAAGGACAAAAACCTTGCAAAAGAATCGGAGGAAAAGAACAAAAATTTGCTTTAACTCCTTGATCGATCGAAGAGAGAGAGAATAGAGTTTGAAAAGTTTTGAAAAAGTGATGAACACGTGAAAACTTAAAGTTTTTAAAAAACTCTTTATGCAATTTTCGATTGATCGAAATTTAGATTCGATCGATCGAAAATGCTTTCGATTGATCCAACAGTGATAGAGCACTGATCCAAGCAGACAAAACCAAACCAAATTTTTAATCGCAATTTCAATCGGTCGAGAAACAGGTTCGATCGATCAAAATTATGGAAAAAAACAATTTTTTAAAAAACAAAGCAAATTTATGTAGAAACTCCTCAAAACATAGTATTTTATGAATAAAATGCATAAGTATGAGATGAAATACTTTTCAAAAACACTTCTTTTGAACCTAGTTTTTCCAAAAATAAGATTTTCAATCAATTCTCCTTAAATTCTCAAACTTCAAACACATTTTGCATAAATATCTAGGAATTCTTCAACCTTGGTTGGCCAAACCAAAATCACATACAATAACATGTACAAAATTTAGCAAAGAGTAATTTGTGTAGTCAACTAGCAAAAGTTGGAGATACATGTGAGATGATATGTGAATAGAAATCAAGCAAAATTTCTACAAAATTCATCACATAGAATTTGAAAGAATAACACTTAAAGAGTTACACCATGTAACTCCTACATCTCCTAGAAAACAAGCTTGTAATCATGTAAGTTTCTTGATTTGCCTCATAATGTACACACTAATTTTATTTGATCAGAAACTTATTAATAATAGCTGGGATAATGTACACACCAATTTTAGCATTTAAACCAAGGCTACACCTTATGTTCTTTTTGTGCATATGCTATACTTTCTCGAGCACAAAATCTTATGATATGCACTAAGGTATTCATGATTAGCTAATAAATAGTGGTGAAATGGTTATTTATGCCTTTCTCAATAAGTTCAAGTCCGACAATCAAAGGCATGTGACTTTAAGGACAACATCATGTGATCAAAAATTATAAACATTTTCCCACACAACATGTACTACAAAGTTTCAACTAGTAAAGTACAATAAGTAAGCTCATCCAAGCTAAACAAGGTACATAAACATGTTATGTAAAAATAAATTGGCCAACCTTGATTTCAAATCCAAGAAAAATAATGCAAAAACACATTTTGCTTCCTTTTTTTTTTTTTTTTTTTTTTTTTTTTTAAAATAAAAAAAAAAAAAAAAAAAAAAAAACAAAAACAACAAGAAGAATGGTCACAAATAGTAGAGCGGTAAAGCACAAGGACCATATCAAAAAGACTCAATTAGATCGGGTCCTTTCCATCCAAAACTTTTTAGATGCAATTCTATCATTGGAGTTGTTCTTCACATTAGAATTCTGAAGCAACTCCAGGATTAGAATAAAGGTTTAAAGCCTTTACCAACTCACTAATAAGTACCATAAGATTTTGTGCTTGAGGCACAAGTACTTTTGGCTTATTTGCTCGCTTAGCAGCTTGCAACTTAAAACAGTTTGGACGAATGTGCCCAGACTTTCCACAAAAATGACAAACCCATGCAGGTATATCATGCAACTTGCCCTTAAAAAGACTAGAATTCTTAGGTTTGTACTCTTTAATATCAACTCTAATCTTCCTAAGAGGTGTAACTTCGGCTTGTTTGACAATTTCATTCACAGAGGGCTTAGAAGAAGAAACAAAATTTGTGGAATGAGTTTCAAGCACAGAGATGCTTTCTACAAAACCTAAATTAGTTTTGTCAGAGGGAGACTTTTGAACACTCAACATGTGATCAAGTTTGAAGCTTACAGACCTATTAGTTTGTTTTCTAACAATAGATAATTCAAGTTCAAAATTCTTAACTTTATCAAGCAAGAGCATGTTCTCAGTCTTCACATTATTCAACAGTTCATTAGCATCAAACAGTTTCACAAGCAAGTTTTTCTTATCAAGTTCAAGAGATGCAATTTTCTTTAAGCCTAAATCAACACTCATAGCATCCTTTGCAGCAACTTTGCAAAATTTATTATAGATTTCTTGTAAATCTGCATCTTCAAAGAGTTCCCCATCAGAAGGGTTCTCCTCAACAACAAAACTTTCATCAACTACAGCAGTAGCAGTGAAAGCAATGAAGTTTCTATCCTCATCACTACCAGATTCATTGTCAGAAATTTCATCATTACTAAGGGTTACAGCCATAGCCTTACCCTTAGACCTCAAGAATACTAGACATTCAGATTTCACATGACCATACCCTTGACAATCAAAACATTATTGACCCATAGAATTATTAGAAGGTTGACCTACTTTCTCTTTAGGTTTTTCAGTGTTATTTACTTTAGTGGGATCATTTCTCCTAAAATTTCTAGGTTCAACATTATTCTTACCTCTAGCCCTTTTGTTATTGTTCTTATGAAAGTTTCTAAAGTTCTTGGCAAGATAGACAATCTTTGTAGCAGAGAGCTCATCATCAAATCCACTCAAATCAACATCATCAACAGACTTAAGAGTCATTGATTTGGATTTGCTAATCTTAGGTAGGTCCAACTCATAGGATTGGAGAGATCCTATAACTTCATCAACAGAGATGGAGTCCACATCCTTGCTTTCAATGATGGCAGTCACTTTGGGTATAAAATTCTCAGTCAAAGATCTAAGAATCTTCCTAATAATTTTAGGTTGATCATAGATTTCACTCAAATTATAAGCAAAATTAACAATATCATTAAGTTTAGTATAGAATTCATCAAAAGATTCATCATCAGACATCCTAATGCTTTCAAATCTAGTTGTTAATTGTTGCAACTTATTGATCTTAACTGCATTTGTGCCTTCATGCACAGTTTGGAGGATATTCCAAGTTGTATGAGCAACCTCAACATTAGAGATTCTCTTAAAAATAGCATTTATAGCATTGCTATTAAAAGCGACTGCTTCTTTCTGAGAAGTTTTGCCACTCACTAACAAGAGTAATGGGCTTCTCCCATCCGTATTCAACGGAGTTCTAGACTCTCTCATAAATAGATTTCAAGAATGCTTTCATCATTACTTTCCAATAAGCATAATTATTCCCATCAAAGTGATGTGGAATAACGAGAGAGTGACCGTGTTCTATGACAACCGGGGTCAAGGATCAACTCTTACATCAAAGGATCTAAATACTAAAGCTAACCTGCTATGATATCACTTGTACGTTTTTAGACCCCTTAAAACACAACCAGATTAACCTAGTTATTTAGCCAAGTGATTAACTTAGGAAAATTATGCAAATCTAGGTTAACACAGATAAATTATATCATTGTAAAGTGCAGAAAATAAATAACATAATAATATGATAACTCAGGAAAACCAAACGGTAAAAAACTTAGTGAAGATTTAACTTAGCTATCATCAAAGTAAAACAAATTTACTATAAAAGAATTGAAGTTTACACAATAGCGACTTAGACTATTAACATCCTATTGCTACCTCAAGTAGGAAATTTACTACCTCGACTACGTGACAACTCCGAGTCCACAGACTACTTCTTCCTTGGATTCATAGCAAACACAAGCACTCCTACTTGTATATCTTTAAACTCTTGAATCTGCAACTAAAATGATCACCAAGTTCTTGACATAGTCTTGATCCTTGATAACCCTAAGTATGTGTGAAGACAAACATCTCTAGATTTCACAAAAGATTCACACACACAACATATAGAGTACCCTCAAAATGTTGCTAGGATTTACCCTTTTATACTTAAGGTAAAACATAAAACCCTACACATCAAACGGGCTTGGACTGAGTTGAAAAATTCTGCAGAAAAACAATCTGCACAACTTTTGATCGATCGAGCTAATAGATTTACACAGTAAATCCTGCAGAACACTCGATTCCAACTTTACATTTAAACATACTTTGAACAAATCTAAACAAAACTAAAACATTTTGATCATAGTTTGCCAACATTACAAAATAAAGTTCTAATACATTAGTTCCTAATTCCTTAGAACCTAACAAAGACTTTAAGTGAATTGCATCACACTTGTTGTTCAACTTAAAATATTAGGATGGCAAGACTTAAAAGTGATTCGTGTGACACTTGATTACGGTAAACCAATGAGTACCCAATCGCCTTAATAATTTAAAGTTATATTATTGCCGAAGTAGAAACTATACCAAACGGTTCATCAAAAAAAAAAAAAAAACTATATCAAACAAACCAATTTTTTTAATTAATTTATTGGATGACTCCATTTCCACTCACTATAGGCTATAGCGACACTTCAACGCCACTCCTACAATCATTGATACAAAAATATTAATTTTATGTATTTTTGTGCAAATATTTCTAAAATAGGTTGTCACAAAGGAAGACAAAAGATACAGGGGTCACCTTGAAAATGAAGATTAAAAATTCATTCTACCTCAGAAAGCGACAAAATAAACTTAACTTTCTGGCTCTATACGTCTGGCAAATATTCCCCCGTTTACGTAAGCAATGATGGCAAATGATGCCGAGCTATCTATGGTCCAAGTTTCTTCTCATTTTGTCACTCACGGCATCTAAATCTGGTGTGATGGTGTAACATATATAATGTGAATTTTTTTTCCCCTAAAGCAATAGCATATTGATATTAGTTGATTCTATAGATTTTATATATATACCATATAATATTTATAGTAAGGGTGTCAATGGGAGGGGTAAGACAAAGTCGGATCATAAGTATCTTGTTCTCTTTAGAGAGAAGAAAATCTGTGTAAAGATGATAGCAAGTTTAGTTGGAATAGGGGTGGATAAGAGACGTTTTACTAATCCTAAAGATGAAATATAAAGGGAAATCATGACAGTAAAAGTAATAACTTAGAAATAGAGACGAGCATTTTCAAGATAGAATTAAAATATGTATAAATATACATTTATTATAACTAGAATAGGATATGTATAAAAAAAATTACATCATATTTATAATATAGTTGAATAATAATAATAATAATAATATTCATGCGGGTCAAGACCGAGTAAGAAAGGGTGGAAGCAATCTATAAGACCGAGCCAATCTAACATGTACATGTAAGGGCTCTTCTCCGTCATATATATGATATATATATATATATATATCATACTATATATAATGGGCTTAGACGTCGTGGTTGCGCCACGTGGTTTCACCAAATTACAAAAATTTTATTAAATTTTTAGATTTTTAAAGAACTAAAAATGAATAATATACAACCAAGACTCTAATTCATTCTTATCATTAAATTAGATTAATGAGTTTGTTTGGGTTTGATTCAAAAGCCACAATTTCCACCATTGCCCCACTCTTCTTATTGGTAAGCTTGCTTTTCCCCTCTCCCTCTTTCTTTGAATTTAATTTGTTTTGTTTTTGTTCTTTTTTTTCACCCTTCTCACTTTGGCTGTGGAAAAGTCAAAGTGAGGAATTATTATTTTAAGAAAAAATTTTTTGAATCTTGCAATGGAGAACTATGCTTTTGTTTGACTGATCATTGTTTGTTTGTTTTTCTTTTCCTTCCTTCTGGTGCCTGGTGTGCTTGAAATAAATAAAGCAGTACTGCAGTAGGCTTCGATGGTTGTTCATCTTCATGAGCCAAACTGAAAAAGGGGTTTTGATTAAAGGAACTTTCGGTGACAAGTAATAATGGACTAAGAAAGCTAACATGTGATAACAAGTTTGTGATTTTTTTTTTTTTTTTTTAATGAGACATGTTTCTGATTTTGATTATCAAATATACAAGTTTCTTGCTTATTGTCTTACTTAATTGTGTACTTCTGTTAACCATATATGATGCCTTAGATTGATTTAATTTTATATGCATCTATTTCTAATTAATTCCCTATTTCTCTATTTGTTTAAAGGGATAGTATTTGTAGCTTTTGGGGGAAAAAAAGATATTGAAATTCTGTCAACACAAGTTTTCACTCACTTAAGGCAGCTAAATCAGACGTGATTATGAGTTTCAAACAAATAATTTATTATTATTATTATTATTATTTTTTTTTTTTTTGGTGGCGAGATTTCCCTCTACATGTTAAAAAGTCTCTATCTCATTTTAAATGTTCCACTTTATATTCTATTAATCATTGATATGACGTGTTAATTCAATTTGAAGTTGAACTGAGTACATCAAGTGTGATGTGAATGACTAGTGATTTGGACCAGGCTAATGAAAGTGGGCAGCCCCAAGTGGCTATTCGGGCCACTAGCCAGTGAGGCTCAGTGTGTCCATGGAGAATTAGCTGCAACAGGAAATGGAGGATTTGCGATATGGTAGAGAATGTTCCTGCAAGATGGAAAATTTAGAGAAAAGAATTAAGCATCGAAAATGATCAACTTCATTTATATTTCTCTTTTCTAATCTTTTGGTAATGATTTTATATTTTCTTATAATTTTTCTTTTCCACTAGTTTGAATTTGAAGCAACAAATTCAATTGTGATTTTCAACAAATTAACCGAGTTGTTTTGTTTTATTTTATTTTACTTAGTACATCCCTAACTACCTTTATTATTATTTTTTTGGGGGGGGGGGGGGGGGTGATTAGTTCATGTATACGGTTGACAGTACTTGACCTCAATGCTTTATTTATTTATTTATTATTTCAAACATCAATTGGAGTAGAATATCCTCTGGACCTCTGCTAAGGTTGTGTTCTTTACGTAGAAATTCGACATGATTTATTAACTTTTGAGTGTTTAAAAATATATATATACTAGTTATAAGCCCGTGCGTTGCACGGTTTTATGAAAAAGATTATAAAATAAATGTGTAAATAATTATATATTTTAATAGATTTAATAAAAATAAAAGAAAAAATTATCAAGTGTAAATAATTATCTCACTAAAATAAGGGGTAAGATTTCTTCCTAAAACTAAATTAAATTGATAATTCCAAATTGAATTTTAAATTGATAATTATTTTTTAAAAAAAAAACATACTAAACAATTGATAAATCTAAAATTAATATAATCTTGATAATATTATAAATTAAAATTAAAATTGATAATTCAAGAATACACATGTAGAACATCTTGATAATTTGATGTAACATAAAAATCAAATAAGAATGTTGTTAAAATTAATCTATTAATTATAACCATATTTAATCATTAATTCTAAGACCCTAACCCTAAGCATATAAATTAGATCAAAGCTAAGAAAATTAGTTTAAACAAAAGGCAACCAATACACAAAACCTAATCAATTTAATAAAAACAAAATACAAAAACAAAGAAGGAGTCTTTAGAAACTTGACAATATTTTCGAATGTTTTGAATTCATTAATTAAAATCACATGAAGACAAAAACCAATAATAACATTAAATAAAAACACAAAATGAAAATAATAATAAATAAGAAGAAAGAATGCATACCTGCATTGTCATGGGATTTAGGCATTCACATATTGAAATAAGCTTCACTCCAAAAAGGATATATGGTTACATATATTGGTAGAGTTCTATTTGAAATATAATTCATTTAAAAAATGTAGATAGCATGGTTGATAGCTATAAGGAATTTTGATATATATATATATATATTTTAAATGTCATCAATGTAGAAATTATCAAATTAATGGAGATATATACTATTTTTTGGAATAGATAGAGATTATCAAATTATTAGAGATATATACTATTTCTTGGGATTGATTTATATTAATCACCTCGTGAAGAATTTGGATTGTGCTTATCCCTTAATAATGAAGTTTTGTAGCTTGATATTCTGATAAATAATATTAATTTAATAATATTAAATTTTGAAAATTATATGATAATACTATCTAAATTAAATTTTTGTATGTTAATATTATCCCTTAATTTAAGAAACATATCCTAACAAATAAAAAATAATGTTAATCTAAATAATGTTAATCTAATTTTATTTAATGATAAGAATGAATTAGAGTCTTGGTAGTATACTATTCATTTTTAGTTCTTTAAAAATCTAAAAATTTAATAAAATTTNCAAAAACAGTCCAACTAACTAAAATCTTTCATCCGCATGCCATGCACCAAAATTTTTTCTAAAAATCTATTATTTGGCAAATTTTGCCCCAAAAGATTAGAAAAGAGAAATATAAATGAAGTTGATCATTTTCGATGCTTAATTCTTTTCTCTAAATTTTCCATCTTGCAGGAACATTCTCTACCATATCGCAAATCCTCCATTTCCTGTTGCAGCTAATTCTCCATGGACACACTGAGCCTCACTGGCTAGTGGCCCGAATAGCCACTTGGGGCTGCCCACTTTCATTAGCCTGGCCCAAATCACTAGTCATTCACATCACACTTGATGTACTCAGTTCAACTTCAAATTGAATTAACACGTCATATCAATGATTAATAGAATATAAAGTGGAACATTTAAAATGAGATAGAGAATTTATATTATGTTTTAATCCTCCTTTTTTTCTCTTCCCATCCTCATGAAAGTTTTATATTTTGATTAAAAAAAAAAATGCAAACTACACTTCTAAAGTTTGGATTTTTTAAAATTTTATATATTAAGTTTTCAAAATTTGAATTTTATCCTCTAAAATTATATTCCATTTGCATTAGCTGCCCCTTTGTTTATTTTTAGGTGGCATTATTTTATTGAATGAACAAAATACTCGTGACAAAGTTATGTGACACTCAACAGAAAGTATGGACAAAATAACAGTTGATGCATACATAATATAACTTATGATGGTAAAATTCATTTTCTAGTACTTTATGATGTAAAATTCAAAGACCAACAAACTTTAATAGTGTAGTTTGCACTTTTGCTATAAAAAAATATGTAAGAACAAAATTTTCATTCCACTTGTATGAGAAGTTCTAATTTTGTCTTGGTTTTTTCAGAATTTCCTTTTCTGTGCTGATGGAGATCGCAGTTCAACTAGAGTTCATTGGTCAATGTGTCCTGGATTGGGCCCTCTAAAAATCTGATAAGTTCGTTGGTAGCTAAGCTAATAACTCAAATGAAATAAACTAACGTAAAGAACTAAATAATTCTTGTCATTTAGAAATTGCTTGGTTTCTTGAGGACATTTCAATAATTTGCGAAAGTTTTGGTTCTAATTGTTTTGTTAGTTATTTGCTAGTGTTTCTTAACTAGTGTTTCTATTATAAGATGTAATTAACATAGTTCCTAGCTCTTGTTAGTGTTGCTAAAGAGAATGAAGAGGCCAGTAATGTTCCTCCGTTCTCTTTCTCATTGTAAACCACGATATTGAATCATTATATCTGCTATAAAAGTAAAATGTAAATTAAACAGAAATATAAAGTACTGAAGATTCTTGCATTAACATGATGGCATAACTACACTCAGACCATATTTATAAGCTATGGCATAACTACACTCAGACCATATTTATAAACTATGTATGTTAGGAAGTAACTTATTGGTTTCTTTTCCGATTGTTTCTTCTCTTTTTTGGTTTTCTTGCCGACTTCCATATGCTCATTCGACAAATTGGGCAATTGAATTTAATACGCAGCCACTGCCTAATGCAATGGAAGTGGAAGATATGGTTGCAGATAGGGAACCTTTGGCATTGCCCTCCGGGTTCAAAGTCTTCCAAGCATATGACACAATCTTTCCCACTTGGTGTTTCTAATTTATCCATCTCAAAGATCGAAATTGCAGGCAGCCTGGCAAGCGCACGCTCCAGTTTCTGATCCGCCGGATTCAATTCTTTTATATCTGAGGAAGGTGGCTCAAGGTGACTTGAACGCCGATAAGCCTGAACCAATTCTTCTATGTTTAAGGAGAGGTGACCAAAATTTTGAGCCTGAACCGATTCTTCTATGTCTAAGGAGCGTTGACTAAAATCTTGATCCACCTCGCCTGTACTCCACTCTACTCTCCCTCCCTCTTTATCCTTCCAAACTAATACTATGCAGTAAATGCAAAATCCACACAGAAGCAGTGCAAAACAAACTAAAATGGTGTTTTCCATAATTGACTCGAAGGGTGTCAAAGGACTAGGAGGGGCTTCATTTTCATAATCAACTGAATAAAGTAAAAGCGGATCCATGATCAAGAATTTTTATAGATGTTGCAAGAATTTGGTCTCTAACACTGAAGGTGAAACCCAATTTATATTAAGGCAAAGGTAGCTAATTTGGTGGAGATTTCATACCTTTCGAAGTTTCCCCTCCACTACTTATACGCGTAATTTGGTTTAAAAACCATTGATGGAGAAATCTCAACTTAACAACTTATTACTGTCAAAACTAACACACAAAGGACATTACTTAACTATTGCTTAATTCTATAAAATTGTTATTAATGAATGCTCACTAACATTAATTCGTTATCCAATTTATTTTTAGCAGACCTAAATTAGGGATTTATATAACCAAATCTGGAACTAACTATAATCAACACGTTTTATTAATTTAAAAAAAAAAAAAAAAGGATTTATGACTAATCAGACTCTCACCTATTCTGAAGGCAATCAATGCACTGATGCATTGGCCAGATTGGGAGCAAGCTCTCTATCATCTCTTGCTGTATTTTTGAGTTCCCCGCCTATGGTGGAAAGAATCATGGCTTTTGACAAAGCTGATATGTACAGTAACAGATGGTTAATTCCTAGTTTAATGCATTAATCATAGTTTACCAAAAAGAAGAAAAAAATTGAGTGCTTTTTTTATTATAAAAAATATATAGAGGAAATATATTTATGCAATATATATATTGGAGTTTGTTTGGATATAATGTCGCATTATCAACTTTAGACCTGGCATGTGAATAGCCAGATCATAAGCAGAGTGTACCATGATCGATGATCCGCTTATATAGCCCACACGAATTTCCAAGGTTCAATTTGAAAATGAGGAGAGCTTTCTCAAAAAAAAAAAAAAGAGAGAATGAGAAGAGGGTAGGATGAGTCTCATAAGCAAATTCTTAAGCTCACTCCAAAAGGTTTACTAAAAGTCTAAAACAAAACAGTTCTGAAAATTAATAGAATATTGAGTTCAATATCTGATATCTTAAGACACTGATTAGTCATAAATCCTTTTTTTTTTTTTTTTAAATTAATAAAACGTGTTGATTATAGTTAGTTCCAGATTTGGTTATATAAATCCCTAATTTAGGTCTGCTAAAAATAAATTGGATAACGAATTAATGTTAGTGAGCATTCATTAATAACAATTTTATAGAATTAAGCAATAGTTAAGTAATGTCCTTTGTGTGTTAGTTTTGACAGTAATAAGTTGTTAAGTTGAGATTTCTCCATCAATGGTTTTTAAACCAAATTACGCGTATAAGTAGTGGAGGGGAAACTTCTAAAGGTATGAAATCTCCACCAAATTAGCTACCTTTGCCTTAATATAAATTGGGTTTCACCTTCAGTGTTAGAGACCAAATTCTTGCAACATCTATAAAAATTCTTGATCATGGATCCGCTTTTACTTTATTCAGTTGATTANACACACACATGCACACAAGGTTCTTAAAGAAAGATCCCATTAAGATTGAAAACACAAGCTAAAGCATGCCTTTATGTATTTGTGAATTTATTGTATGATGATTATATATCAGTTATGAGATATAGAATAAAATTTCTTCATAAACATTGTTACTTTGTGATTTTATGTGATAATCTAAATTGTGGATTTGATTGGATTGAATTGTTTGAATGTGTATTGTTTGTGAGTGTCTTGAGTTCTATATCAGGTATGCACTAGGTGGATCTTGGATTTATAAGTAACTAAGAGGAGCCCCAATTCTACTTGACTAATCATTTTGGATTGTTAATGCAGATCATGTAGTTAGCTTTTTCTCAATCCTTACATTACGATAATTCAATGTTATGCTTAGTGTCCTATAAAAAAAAAAATGTTATGCTTAGTGATATTAAAATACTATAAATTTGTTTTGTCTCATTTACCATTTTTACCTTGAACTTTTTTTTTTTTTTAATGAATCTAACATTCTAATTGTTTTAATGGAAAGCATTCCTCTACATTTTTTTATCCACTTTATTTTTGATTTTATTTTTACCATTTATTTGTTTAACTATATCAAATTTTAAGAGATGCGAAAGCGGATTAGAGCAGACGACGGATGGAAAGTGGTTGAGGCAAGGTCAATGACTCGCAATTAAATTAGAATAAGGATAATGGGGCTCCTCTTAGTTACTTATAAATCCAAGATCCACCTAGTGCATACCTGATATAGAACTCAAGACACTCACAAACAATACACATTCAAACAATTCAATCCAATCAAATCCACAATTTAGATTATCACATAAAATCACAAAGTAACAATGTTTATGAAGAAATTTTATTCTATATCTCATAACTGATATATAATCATCATACAATAAATTCACAAATACATAAAGGCATGCTTTAGCTTGTGTTTTCAATCTTAATGGGATCTTTCTTTAAGAACCTTGTGTGCATGTGTGTGTGTTTATTCACCAAAAAAAAAAAAATCTTAACGGGATCAACTCACATACCATTGCTGGTGCTCTCTTGTCATTCCATAATCGTTGATAATGTCTATAATTAATGATTCAAGAGTTCATAATCCATGCTCACGATAATCAAAATTAAGAGATTAATCTCCCCATGACATATTATTTAAGCAGTTAGGAGAATTTTTTAAGGGCATGTTCAAATTGATTTCATTAAAAAAAAAAAAAAATTCACATTTTTCACAATTAACTTAAAAAATTATTATTGACAAAATCATACAATCCATTGTAGAAACAATCCCAAAATATCAAAGTAGAATATTTAACACATAAATCATCCCAAAATAATAAATATTAGTAGATTTTAAGTTATTCATTAAGTGAAAGCTGATTTTCCTTAAAAAAAAAAAAAAAAAATTTAATCAATCTTTTTTCACTATGTTGTTTATAAAAGTTGTTTATAAAATAATTAAATAGTTTATAGCTGTATCATTACTTTTCTCCAAAGTCATAAATAGAACAAAAAAAAGGTAATAATCTATATATCTATATCATATTCATATACTATATATAATAATAGAAGTTTTTTCCTGCAACTAAGGGCGTGTTACCATGTAGGAAAAATGTCCATCTAAAATTCAGCCATGTTCATACTTAAAAAACGATAAATTATATTGTTTCACATTAAAACACCATTGGAGAGTGTCTCCAGATATAAATAAAAAATAATAGGTTAAAATACAAAAATTACAATGCTCCCAAAAAATCTTGCGATAGGAAAAAAATTAATAAATAAATAAATAAAATGCGATGCCCGTCCGATTCCTCACTAGACGTAGACCACCGAAATTGCAACCACATAGACAAAGAATAATCTACCACTATCAGAGAGACAGGTCGTGTACCCATAATTGGTAAAGTTTTTGTTTTTATTTTTGTTCTTTTCCTTTTCGTTTTCAAATTTGGGAATAGAATATAATTTAGATTTCGTAAGAGGGATCATCGTTCTAGTACAAACCAAAAGAAAAAAAGAATGGGATAGAGAGAGGGAGTTCACTAGGTCATATGTCTGCCAAAGTCTGAACTCACACCACCATCAGACTTAGTAAATTTTTTTTTTTTCATTGTTAAAATTTATGGATTAATTGTTATTTAGATTTGGTTATTTTGGTCGGATTGACATTGATTTAGGTGTTTGGATTAAATTTAATTTTGATTAAGGAATCTAGGTAAGAATCCTTTAGTTTTTGGTATTTGAGTTAAATTAGGGATTGGGTTTTTATTTTATTTTTTCTCTTTTTTTATTATTTTTTTTTTTTTCCTTAAGTCTGGACGTGGGAATTGGAGTGTGTTTTCTGGGAGGGATTGTTTCTTTTTAATCTAATCGTGGGAGTGTAGAATTGTGGCAGTGTGGGGGTGCTTTTTTTTTTTTTTTTTTTATTTGATAAAGTTAAAATACCATTTAAAGAAAAGGAATTGCTTGGTTTTAAACCTTTTCAGTATTAATAATTTTTTTTTTTTTTTTTTTATTTGATAAAGTTAAAATACCATTTAAAGAAAAGGAATTGCTTGGTTTTAAACCTTTTCAGTATTAATAAAACACAAACAAAACGATATGAACAAGCAAAATACACTGAGAGAGAATAGAGGTTCCATATTCAGTGAGACGTAGAGAGAAATACCACTATATTACTGCCGCTGTTTTGCATATTTTAGTCAGATTTGATTTTTCTTTTTTGGGAGCATTGAAATTAATGTGTGTCTGATGTTTGCTTCATCTTTATTGCTACAATGTATCGTGGCACAATTCTAAGCCAAAAGAAGAGTTAAATAGACCTACTCTAATAGATGGGTTCGTGTCTGCCCCCATCTACGTACTCTCTGCGGCATCTGCTATTTGTGTTCGTTCTCTGCCCTATTGACGAGAAGTATTTGGTAACAATAGCTTCAATTGCTTCCGCTGTTTCCTGCGAAGTACTAGAGCTGTCCTCCATAGCTTCTATCAAATTTTTTTGATGTCTATTTAAAGCTTTGGCATGGAAAAAGCTGGTATTCCTATCACCAGCCACCAAATACATGTTTCTAGATCGTTGCTGCCACATAACCTCCTCAATATCCAACCACGAGTTCAATTCTTTCCGCACACTTCGAATATCTTCACCATACAATTTTGGATGTTGCTCTAGCCGTTGAAGTTGGGTTTTCAGATTCGAAATGCGTCGACCCACATGTCCAAAATCCACCTTATTCCATCGAGTTAGAGCCTCCTTGCAAGACTGTAAACAGTTTTTGATTGGGTACCTCGTGGAAAGAGAAAGACCATACTCCTAAACTTCAGTGACCACCTCCGGACAACGAGGATCTCAAAGCCATATAGCTTCAAAGAGAAACAATTTCCCCGTTCTTGATCGACTTTTATCACTTCGGTCCCATTGTAAGCTTAACATGCAATGATCAGATTCAATTGTTGATATATGGACCAACTTGGCATTTGTAAATTTCCTCATCCATTCTGCATTAGCTAAAGCACAATCCAATCTAGCCCATACACTATCCCTAGTCTCAAAATGTCTTGACCAAGTGAATTTCGCACCCGAATACACGGTGAAATTTTAGGTACAGGTGCATGATCTACCAGTTCAGCGAATGGTCACGGAAACGGCAGAAAGTTCATGCAAGTCAGCTGGCCGGGTCATCCACTCTAACAATAGGTCTGAGACAGAGGGTTGTGACTTTATGCAAGTTAGGGTGGAGATTGATGTCCATAAACCTTTATGTAGGGGACGAAAGGTTAGGTTCAGTCAGGATAGGGAGGGATGGGTGTCGTTTCATTACAAGCGGTTGCCTATATTCTGCCATTGGTGTGGGATCCTGAACTATGATTCCAAGGATTGCGATCTTTGGCTTCAAAGTAAAGGAGAATTGAGGATAGAGGACCAAGAGTATGGGCCATGGATGAGGGCTGACCCTCCAAGATTGTTATGGAAAAAAGTTGTACGGGTAAGTGGAATAGGTGTACCAAGTGCAACGTCTTCTCAAATCCCAGGGTCAACGATAAGAAAATCTGGCAAGAAAGCTATTGGGGAGGAGGGTAGCCGTACCGTTGAGGGAGCAATAGAGTCAACTATTCTGAAAGAGGATAGGGCCGAAACTCAGGGGGAAGGGATAATTATGGTGGATGAATCAAAACCCAATTGAATCAATTATGGAGTTGGTGGAAGTTTCAAATCAACTAGAGGTGGACATTATTGGTAAGGTCTCAAGTAATAAAGAGGAGGTAAATTATGAGTTAAGTGTACTTTTTATAAATAGAAGTGTACTATAATTTCATATTTATTCAAGAAAAAAAATCTCCCATTAGTAGACATTTGATCAGTCGAAACCTAGAAATTGATCAAATTCCACCTAGAATAATCTAAGATCTTTAATTATTGAGTTGGTTCAATAGATCTAGGAACTCACCCCAATTCACCAGATGTTAAAGTACTCGGCTAATCTAAGATCTTTAATTATTGAGTTGGTTCAATAGATCTAGGAACTCACCCCGATTCACTATATGTTAAAGTACTTGACTTTGATTAGTGTACTTGACTTTGATTAGTAGACTCTTTTTTTATTGACTATCGTTTACATTGACTTGTTACTTTTTGTCAATCTTTTACGATAATTCAACATATGGTGATTAAATGTAGAAATTCTTTAGCTTCTACAAGTATGGAAGGTATAAGAAGAAAACGTGTGACAACGATGTGATTTTCAAAAAATATTAATGCAATCAAAAGTTTTTAGATGGTGGAATGTTACTTAAAGTTACGATAGGTGTAACACCTAATTTATTTTAATATGTATTGGATAAATAATAATAGAGACATGTTTTATTTATTCAAATAAATTAGTATGGATTTAGATTAATTAGATTACTTTGGATTAAAATAATTAGTTTTATAAGTTAGTATTTATCCTTATCTATTTGGAATTTGTCTTGTATAAATTCATATGTTGACAATGAATAAAGAACATTAATGAATTATTAAGTTACAAATTATTAGCTAGTCTAACTTGGGAGTTTGGACTTCCTCACACTAATTCATTTATCAAATTAGGAGGTCTTAATTCCCTCCAAAACTCAAATAACCATTAAAGAAATTGGGTACATAACTTCTGGTATCAAAGCTGGTTATGGAGGACCACCGCATGGAGCAATAGGAAGCTGGGGTCAATTACTTGGCTTTTTTAACGTACCAATGACAAATGTTCAGAGAAATGCGACAAATGCTCACTATAATACTTTCCCATCTTGATCAAATTGTGAGTATTCAAAATAACGATCAAGCTAAAAGCTCAAACAACTAAGGTGAGATAGGGAGATCCATCAAGAGGCTCATGAGTTCTAGTTGTATTGTTATTTTGAAGGTAGCAAAATTCAAGATGCGGCTCTTGTCCAGTGTCTTGTGACACTAGACCCACTACGATCATGACACGTGTCCAAAAATGGATATGTATCATGATTGCAGTGAGTCCAGTGCACTGGAGGTACTAGACAAAAGCTACGCCCCAAAAATCAAGGGAGTTTAGATTGAGATCTAGAGCAATAATTAGGGTTGATGCACTATACAATACCTTCTTAATGGTTCATGTTAAAAATTAACTTTTCATATCAACCATTGAATCAAGAAGTTAAAAGTTGAGAGTTTGATTTTTTTTTTTTTTTTTTGAAAAATTTGAAATTTTGTGAAAAATAAAAAGTTAAAAATTTTTAAAATTTTGAAATTTGAAAAAGTTGAGATTGAATCGTGGGGTATTGAGGGCAATGGCGGCTCTAGGAATTTTGTCCAGGGTGTTCCTATTCCACTTTTAAAAACTTTCGGGTCATTTCGATCTATTTCGGGTGTTTCGGGACGTTTCGATAAATACCAGCCGAAATTCAAGATTTAACCAACATGAAGTTTGTGCTTAAAAAAAAAAAAAAAAAAATTGTTCTTAAAACCAAAACAAATTTACATTCTGTACATCAAAAAACCTCAAAAGGCAAAAAAAAAAAAAAAAAAAAAAAAAAAAGAAAATTGTGAAGGTTGAAGTTTCACGAGTAATCCACCTCAAGCTCAAAGAATTATCAAAGGTTACCTTTAGTTTTTACCCGTCTCACTCTTTCTCTCTCTCTCTCCTTCAGTTTTTTGGGTTGCTCTGTTACAATTTTTTTATTTTTTTTTTTTTTAGATTTTAGTTCAAAATTTGTTTGGCATAAAAATTTTGAGAGTGTTCCTGATTTTGCTTGAGGGTGTTTTTTTTTTTTTAAAGGTAAATAAATAAAAAAAAATTTAAATTATTATATATAAATATATATATTTTTTCTTCAAGTCAGGGTGTTCCTGGGAACACCTGACCTCAACGTGGCGCCACCACTGATTGAGAGTCTATCCATATATGATTTTTTTTTCTTTTTTTATATACATATTGTAGCTAGCAACATGCGATTCAATTCCTCTTATTGGAGAAATTATAAGGTCCACATGGTAAACAAGTGACATGGTCCACATTCTGTTAAAAAACTCACACCTGTTTAAAATTGCTGAGTTAAAAAAAAATTTAAACAGAAATTGATTACTGACTCAGCAATTTTAAACAAGTAAAAGTCTTTTAATGGAATGGTGAACAAGTGACATGATCAGGATTGTATAATTTATCCTCTCATTGGTCCTCCCTAGGCTTAAATTAACCAATATAAACAAGGTTGCTTTCTTGGTAACTTCCCTCTAATCTCAATTGGTTTGATAAACGACGTTGTATTATTTTTTTTTTTCTTTTATTAAAAAAAAAAAGAAGAAAAAAAAGAAGAAGAAGGAATAACTCATAAACGAGGTTGAACTTTCGAAGAGAAATTTCTGGTACATAATTAAGAAGGCAACCAGTTATAAGTTGTTAATTACTATAAATAATAAATAAGAATAAGTCTTTGTCTTTGTTTTATTTTTATCACCTATTAACCTATACCTTTCTGGTGTAAAATGTAAATAAAATAAAGACTTATAAAGTTGTAATTAGTAAAACGCTTTCGTTTTGTTTTTTGTTTTTGTTTTTTTTTTTTTTTGNAAAAAAAAAAAAAAAAAAAAAAAAAATGAGAAGAAAAGAAATGAACAATGTGGTTTATCTATACTACTATTTATGGGGCTTTCCCTGTTTGGATTCTTCATTTTTAATTCAAAAATGCCCCTATACTCTTATGTTTAAGTAGAGACAAAACTAAAGGACAATTCAGTAAAAATGTAATTCTAACTTCAACTAAAACATTGCCTAGAAAATAGGAGAAGTTTCCTGTTAATTTTCAAATTACTTTATCCACTTATAAATTAAATTATCAAAATAAAAATTATATATATAAAATAAAAACACAAATTTTTTTTTTTGCTTAAAAAAAAAACCTCATCGACACGTGTGATGAGGCTAGTATACTATTTATTGGGTGCCTTTTTTTAACAATGTGTGTGTGTGTTTTTTTTAAAAAAACAAGTGGTACTCCTATTTTAACTGTCAGCTGATGTTAGATTTTGGCCTAAAGGACACTATTTGCTAAAAATAAATAAATAAATAACGTGTTCATATTTGCTTGGGTGCCCATTTTATATTTCACCTACCCCCACCCAATCCCACCTTTTTTACCCGAATAGAGCCCTAGTTTTCAAATTCTCTACCTCTGTGTTTTATACTTCTATCTTACAAGGCACCACACTCTCTGCACCCCAATCTTTTTTTGCTACAAATATGTGAACATTGTGAAGGTTGAAGTTTCACGAGTAATCCACCTCAAGCTCAAAGAATTATCAAAGGTTACCTTTAGTTTTTACCCGTCTCACTCTTTCTCTCTCTCTCTCTCCTTCAGTTTTTTGGGTTGCTCTGTTACAATTTTTTTATTTTTTTTTTTTTTAGATTTTAGTTCAAAATTTGTTTGGCATAAAAATTTTGAGAGTGTTCCTGATTTTGCTTGAGGGTGTTTTTTTTTTTTAAAGGTAAATAAATAAAAAAAAATTTAAATTATTATATATAATATATATATTTTTTCTTCAAGTCAAGGTATTCCTGGGAACACCTGACCTCAACGTGGCGCCACCACTGATTGAGAGTCTATCCATATATGATTTTTTTTTTTTTTTATATACATATTGTAGCTAGCAACATGCGATTCAATTCCTCTTATTGGAGAAATTATAAGGTCCACATGGTAAACAAGTGACATGGTCCACATTCTGTTAAAAAACTCACACCTGTTTAAAATTGCTGAGTTAAAAAAAAATTTAAACAGAAATTGATTACTGACTCAGCAATTTTAAACAAGTAAAAGTCTTTTAATGGAATGGTGAACAAGTGACATGATCAGGATTGTATAATTTATCCTCTCATTGGTCCTCCCTAGGCTTAAATTAACCAATATAAACAAGGTTGCTTTCTTGGTAAACTTCCCTCTAATCTCAATTGGTTTGATAAACGACGTTGTATTATTTTTTTTTTTCTTTTATTAAAAAAAAAAAGAAGAAAAAAAAGAAGAAGAAGGAATAACTCATAAACGAGGTTGAACTTTCGAAGAGAAATTTCTGGTACATAATTAAGAAGGCAACCAGTTATAAGTTGTTAATTACTATAAATAATAAATAAGAATAAGTCTTTTCTTTGTTTTATTTTTATCACCTATTAACCTATACCTTTCTGTGTAAAATGTAAATAAAATAAAGACTATAAAGTTGTAATTAGTAAAACGCTTTCGTTTTGTTTTTTGTTTTGTTTTGTTTTTTTTTTTTTTTTAAAGAATGTAAAACGCTTTTGTTAATGGGATCCAGCCTGCTATTTTAATTTTTAAGGTTGCATTTTATAGAGTAAAATATTCTTAGATTTTAGGAGTAGAAAACGGTTTGACAATAGTGAGTAATATTTAGGTATTTTCAGAGCACGAAGAATTGTGTTTTTTCCTTTTATATTTATGGTAGGTCCACTTTTTAAATTTATAGTAGGATCCATTATGAATATAAGAAGAGGAAACACATTTTATTCATATCCTGAAAGTATTTAAAAAATTTCCAATTCATGTGTCAGTAAAGTTGCTAAAACTTTTTTTTTTCCTTTCTTTTTCACAAGACTATAATATTCTTTTCATCCATTCTCCTCATTTTGTTGTCCGTAATAGATTTTTCATTCATAAAATTCAATTTTTTTTTTCTACAGGTAACAACTTTCTATTTATGATTTATTGTGAAAATATTGTGGACATATTATTTCATATAATAAAGAAGAAAAATCTTACCTCCACAATATTTTTACAATAAATCTTAAGAGGTGATGTATTACTAGGCACACATCACTTATTATTTTTACCTACCACTAAAAGTTTTTAGCTTAAGATTTGGTACTTATCAGAAACTAAATACATTAATTTTTTTTTCTTAACAATTTTTGGCATTTATCAAAAATTAAATAAATTAATTGATAACGTGGTGATAGTCAAGTATGCTTTACCCAACAATTTAAATAAAAAAAAGAAAAGAAAAAAGGAACGTCCTCTGTTTTAGTGGCTCATTTTTTTACCACTTGTCGGCATAAACTCAAAAGGCAAAATGGTTTTTGAATTGTTTAACTTTGAAGTTCTTTTTATTTTTTCTATCTTTAAATAAAGTAATAATCATAAACTATATAATAAAAGTTGGTTTAAAAAATTGTAGTTGCGCTAAGTGGCTTCACAAAACTATATCAATATTCTAGATAAAAACAATTTTTTAGATAGAGGCAACAACTAATCTGTTCTTATCAATTTCTTTAGACAAACATGCATATAACATACATCTAAGTTTCAATTAATAAAGACAATAACTTATTTGTTCTTATCAATTTCTTTAAATAAAGTAACAATAAGTGTTTTAACTTTTAACAAAACATGCAACATGCATTTTAGATAAAATAATAATAAGTGTTTTAACAAAACATACAATATGCATCTAAGTTTTAGTTGATAGAGACAACAATTTATTTGTTCTTATCAATTTCTTTAAATAAAGTAATAGTAAGTGTTTTAACAAAACATACAACATGCATCTAAGTTTTAGTAGATAGAGACAACAACTTAATTATTTATTTCTATCGATTTTTGTAAATAAAGTAACACTAAATATTTTAACAAAACATGTAACATGCATCTAAATTTCAAAATTTTAAATCTTGCATCAATTAAAAAATATATTATCAAAATTTCAAAACTTATATATATTTACCAATGGTCTTTCCATAGAATCTCTCTTACACCCCATTTTTTTTTAACGCGTTTAACCTATTTAATTAACAAGTCATGTAAAAGTCGGTACAAATGACTTGTTTAATAACCTGTTTGATTAATAGGCATACCTGACGTAAATAACATGTTATCAATTCCTATATATCTCCCATAAAAAAAAAAAAAAAAAATCCTATATATCTAAAATTAAAATACAATTACAAGCATAAATATAGTAATAAACATATTATTACAACAAAATATTAAACAAAAGCTAATATAACCCATTTATTGTAACTAAAGGATCCAGGTAAAACAATATATAGTTAATAGATAGCGTTCAACTCTCAATCACATTTATGCAGAAGTTTCAAGTGAAAAGTATTTGCCTACATTAACATTAGGAGAGTTTTGCCACAAATTCATCTATATTTTTATATGAACTCCCACCCTCATCCATTGCCTCTTTAGCCAATTCTTTCCATCTTACTGCATTCCTCATTATCTCTTTGCCTCTCTTCCCTCTCTTACTTCCTTTATGCATAGCTCTATTTCATTTTTGGAAGCAATGCCTTTTTCATTCATTTTAATCCTAACCCCTACTTTCCACACATCCACAATAGACTTTGCATTTGTTGGTTAATTTGTCCATTGTGGCATTGCAACCATTGGCACTTCCAAACTCAATGCCTTTAGTGCCGAGTTCCATCCACAATGAGTCATGAAGGACCCAACAGCCTTGTGAGCTAATACTTCTAGTTGAAGGCACCAATTCACAACTATTCCCTTCTCTGTTGTTTCTTGTAGAAAATTTTGGGAAGCTTTTTTACTTCTCCCATAAGAAGTTGTACTTGCTATTCTTTAGTCCCCATGTTATCTCCCCCATCTGTTCTTCTCCGAGGGTAGTCATGCTTCCAAATGATATATAAACCACAGAGCCATTTTCTTTTATGTCTTGCCACTTCATGCAGGTGTCCATATTAGGCTTGAATAGGTTAAGACCATAATCTTTGTCATCCTCCAATTGCTTGTCTAAGTGCATTGATGGAATAGTTGGTCCAATTGTTATAATAGGCCATTGGCTTGCTATCCAATTTACTACCTAATGGAATTTAGAAAGTAAAAGCATATATGTATAACAAAACCATGGAAAAGAAAAACAAAAGAAGATGAAAAGGAAGTATTAAGAACTCATATACCATGCCATCTTTGGTCATTTATATATAAATTTTTCTTTGCTAACTAAAGATGGAGAGGATAGCAGTACCACAAATAGGATGTAAGCAAAAATTGTAAAGGAACTGTATATGATGTGTTTGGTAATGTCCATTTATTCTAACTCAAATGATACTTTCGCTTTTCATATTATTTAAATGCATGTAGTGCAATTATGACATAAATAAACATATTCATTCTTAATAATAATAAAAAAGAGAATGAATATATTGACAATTTTCAGGTTATAAAGGCTCATGATCTGAAATCATTGTTACTGGGTTAAAAAGATTCAATGTACTGTAACTTACTTGTAGAGTAGGCAAAATAATTATATTGCTACTTGTAATGCACGGTATAATTTACTATATATATACCCTCAATGAAATTGTTGTATCACATAATTCAAGACAATAAAGATTTAGTTGCCGAAGCGCATTTCATTGTATATTTTGTCATCCTATGCAGTTTTGCTCTCTAATTTTTCTTTCTACTCAAACAATTATTCTAACATGGTCTGAGAATTATCTCTTAAATTCAATTTTAACTTGAATTCAAAGTTATATGTATCTTAACAATTTTAACCAAAAAATTCAAAAGTAATATTTTAGCACCACCACAAAATAACTCTCTATCCTCTTAAAACTAAATAAATTAGGTGTCACCCCCCATCTTCAAGTCTTCTCCATTAAGATATCTTCTTATCCCCAATTTATATTTCTTTTACATTGTTAGGTTATGATTCCTACTTATAAATAAAGGCACAAATTTGTTTTCTCTAAATACAACTATCAGTTTGAGAGAGGTAACAAAGAGTCCATGAAAATTCTATTTATAGATATTATAAAGTATAAGTGTCTGTTTGGCAAGATTATTTTTGTCAACTTATTTTACTATTCAGCTTATTTTTGCTACTATTCATAAGTTTCGTTGCATTTTTTGATAATATTCATGGGTCCTATTATATTATTTTAGCTAACTTTTACCTTTATGTACAATTTTCAGTAAAAAGTTTTCAGTTTTAGTAAAATAAGCAGATCCCAAACAGACGCTAAATATACTGGGCACGCAAAATTGTTTAGGACAAATACTAATAGATGTAATTTTTTAAAATGATAAATGACTTGATTTAAAAATTAAAGGTAAGGATTGTTATGAAACACAAAATTTGTTCTAAAAAAATTAGTTTCTAAATTTTTATGGTGTTAAACAAGATAGAGTTTTCTACCAAATTAAGACAAAGGAATCTCCTACAATCCATTACGTGGTGGTTCATAAGAACATGCATGTGTATTAAATTTTATAGTTCATTAAATCATTTTTAAAAGTCTCACATGACTATTAAGTAAATCATGCTACTAGAAATTCATATGGGTGCTCATTTGAGTTGACATGTATTTTTCCTAGAAATCTATGCCTTTTTTTTTTTTTTTTTTTTAAGGGAAAGAGGAAGACTGATTTTATTTGTTTNGTTATATGTATCTTAACAATTTTAACCTAAAAATTCAAAAGTAATATTTTAGCACCACCACAAAATAACTCTCTATCCTCTTAAAACTAAATAAATTAGGTGTCACCCCCCATCTTCAAGTCTTCTCCATTAAGATATCTTCTTATCCCCAATTTATATTTCTTTTACATTGTTAGGTTATGATTCCTACTTATAAATAAAGGCACAAATTTGTTTTCTCTAAATACAACTATCAGTTTGAGAGAGGTAACAAAGAGTCCATGAAAATTCTATTTATAGATATTATAAAGTATAAGTGTTGTTTGGCAAGATTATTTTTGTCAACTTATTTTACTATTCAGCTTATTTTTGCTACTATTCATAAGTTTCGTTGCATTTTTTGATAATATTCATGGGTCCTATTATATTATTTTAGCTAACTTTTACCTTTATGTACATATTTTCAGTAAAAAGTTTTCAGTTTTAGTAAAATAAGCAGATCCCAAACAGAACGCTAAATATACTGGGCACGCAAAATTGTTTAGGACAAATACTAATAGATGTAATTTTTTAAAATGATAAATGACTTGATTTAAAAATTAAAGGTAAGGATTGTTATGAAACACAAAATTTGTTCTAAAAAAATTAGTTTCTAAATTTTTATGGTGTTAAACAAGATAGAGTTTTCTACCAAATTAAGACAAAGGAATCTCCTACAATCCATTACGTGGTGGTTCATAAGAACATGCATGTGTATTAAATTTTATAGTTCATTAAATCATTTTTAAAAGTCTCACATGACTATTAAGTAAATCATGCTACTAGAAATTCATATGGGTGCTCATTTGAGTTGACATGTATTTTTCCTAGAAATCTATGCCTTTTTTTTTTTTTTTTTTTTAAGGGAAAGAGGAAGACTGATTTTATTTGTTTACTAGAGAAAGTCCCGTGTGTTGCATGAATTTAATTAGGAATTTTCTTTACACACACACACACACATATATATATATATTAGAAATAATAACTAAATGAGTAATTATTACATAACTTTAGTACTCATTTCCAACTAAATGAATTATTATTAATATTAATATTATTATTATTATATAAAATGCATAATTTGCATATTTGTCCTTATATATAATATCTCTAATTAAAATTGTCAATAAAAAATTTTCTATTTTTTTTATAGTTCCTTATTTATTAATGAAGTGGGTTATTTGAACTCAAGCAATTAAATATTTTCTAATACTTGCATATTATTGTTACTTGCATATGCGTAAATTGCAACTCAAAAAAAAAAAGTATTGGGTTGACTTGTTT
This sequence comes from Quercus suber, assembly GCF_002906115.3. Classification (NCBI taxonomy): domain Eukaryota; kingdom Viridiplantae; phylum Streptophyta; class Magnoliopsida; order Fagales; family Fagaceae; genus Quercus; species Quercus suber. The sequence goes on along the minus strand of NW_027069597.1, from coordinate 454,360 downwards.
AATAAATAAGTCATGTTATAATTGAGGATTCTTAACATATTTAATAAGTAAGTCAGGTTTGGGTTAGCTCATATAGCCGAATGCTCATGACTCGACACAACGCAAATCTGACCTACAAACACGAATTGTTACCTTTACTAGAAGCTTCCTATTTTCTCCTTTATCTCTTTTACCCTTCGTCTTTTTTTTTTTTTTTTTTTGGTTAGGTTCTAAAAGTTTAAAATAATTGGCAAATCGTAAACATAAACTTTTCTAGATATAGATCTTAGAGTTTATAAGTATTATTAGACAATGCTCAAGGTAATTCAAGTCAAGATTCAAAAACAAGTGAGCTATAAAAAGAAGAGTTCAAAAATTGTTTGGTTCGATCGATCGAAAGACAGGCTCGATCGATCAAAACACGTATCTGCAAAATTTTATTTCAGCGTAAACTCTACTTAAACGTATTATGTTTCAAGCAAAACACTACTAGTATATAAAAAAAACTCTAAGCACATTTTTATAAGGCTTTTTAGAGAGAGAATAGTGTGTCTTTTTTGTATCTAGGGTTTTGTGCCCAAAAGCTCTCTAATATCTTCTGCTGGTGTTATTCCTTAAAGAATCTCAAGATCCGGTGTTGTAGAAGTTGCTGCCTTCTCTAATCATCAAAGGTGCTGATGATCTAAACTGTTAGGTTCTAAAGATTTAGGATTTTATGTATTTAAAACTTGAATATGTAATGTTGGCAAATCATGATCAAAACAATATGTTTAGTCTTGTTTAGGCTTGCTCAAAGTTGGGTCTTTTATGTAAAGTTGGAATCGAGTGGCTGCAGAAGTATTAGTGACTTTTGGCCTGGTTCGATCGATCAGAAATTAGACTCGATCGATCAAAAGTCACTTATCAGTAAAATCAGCAAGCGTAAAAAGGCTATAACTTATTCGTTTGAAGCCCAAATCGCGAGCCCTTTTTTCTAGTATTTAAAGGACATCATAAGCTAAACCTAGTTAGGGTTTTTAGAGCTTTTTAGAGAAATTAGAGTGCCTCTTGTGCCTCTTTGGTATTTTAGGGTTTTGTACCCAAACCTCTCTAAGGTTGTTGCTCATATTACTGTTTTGTGTAAATCTCTTGTGAGATCTAGAGGAGCTTTCCTTTACACAAAGCTTAAAGTTTCAAGGTAGAGATTACTTCAATATCTTGATGATCAACTCAGTTGCTATCATTGAAGCTTAAAGATTATCAAGCGTAGGTGCTTGTACTTGATTAAAGAGTCCAAGAAAAAAGGAGTCCGTGGATTCAGAGCTTGCACATGGTCGTGTCAGTAAGTTCTACTGGTGGGTAGCATTAGGAAGTCAAGCGGGGAGCTTGTAAGTCCTTTTGTATGAACTTCGATTCTTTCGCATAGCGGATTCAGGTTTACCTTGAAGATAGCTAGGTCAAATCCTCCCCAGGTTTTTACCGTATGGTTTCCTAGGTCATCATATCATTATGTCTTTTATATTTCCGCTGCTTTATACTTTTAATATGATTGTGTGTTTGTGATAACCTAAAATTGCTGAAATTGACTAAGTTAATCACTTGGCTAATTAACTAGGTTAATCTGGTTGTTTTAAGGGGTCTAAAACCGTTCAATTAGTATCAAAGCGGGTAGCTCTTCTGTTGTTGATCTTTTGATCTCTGAGCTGATCCTTGACCCCTGTTGTCATGGATAATTGGAAGTGTCTTTCTGCTCTTGCTTCTGCTGATTTTATTGATGGCTGTGATGTTTTGAATAAAAAGCACACTATTGTTTCTGTTGATTTTTTTGATGCTTTTGAAACTCTTAGTAAGGAATTATTTAAATCTTTGAAAATTGCTAAGAAATTTAAAGAAGAGTTAAAATTGGCTAATCTTGAAAAAGAGGAATTGATTGTTAGATTAGATGAGTCTAATAAAAAGAATGAATTTTTGAGAAATCAAATTTCCTCTCAAGATGAGAAGATGAAAAGCTTGGAACAAGAGTTAGTTGAGTCAAACTAAACTTGAAAATTTGACTAGTACCAAGCCTGTTGTTGATAATAGAAATGTTTCTATTTCTCTTAAGCTTAAAACTAAAAAAGTTTATATCCCTCCTTTTAAGAAGAATAATAAAGAGAAGGCTTATTTTGCTAGGTTAGACAAAGGTAAAGGTTCTGATGTAGACGCTGAAATTTCTAAACCTAAGTCTAAACCTACTGTTAGAGAGCATAATAAATCTGTTTTTGTGCCTACGTGTCGCCTTTGTGGTGTTGTTGGTCATATTAGACCAAATTGTTCTTTATTGAGGTAAAAACCAAAATCTGAGACTAGATTTGCTGTTAGGAATACTGATGTTCCTAATTTGTTCCTGTCTGTCACTTTTGTGGTGTCTCTAGTCACATTCGTCCTAATTGTCATAAATTGAAATTTAAGCATTCTGTATGTCAATCTAGGATATGTGATGATATTTCTCCTGCCATAAGTCTATATACATTGTTTCATATTCTTTTGAAAAATTTGAGCTTGTTGGCTTGTGAAAGGAATTTGCAAGATTTTAGTCTCTCTTAAAAGATTGGTGTAATCCCTCAAATACACTCTGTTTCACATGGATTTTCACCTGCAAAGCCGAAGACTTGTGCTAGATGGGTGAGAAAATATTCTCCAAGGTGAGTGTTGCTAACTTGTTCTTAATTTAATTCTTTCAATTGTTTGTGGACATGTCTTGTTTCTGTTTTTGGTTGTTTTATTTTTTAAGTTGTTTTTTTTATAAAAAAAAAAAAAGAAAAAAAATCCAAAAAAAAAATATTGAAAATTTTCAAAAAGACAAAAATATTTTATTTTTTGTCTAATTTTTCTTGAGGATTACATGAGTTATGATACTCTCTCTTGATTTAGAGTATGCTTGACATTGTGGAAAAACTTGAATAATTTGTTCTAATCTATTTTTGATTTTGTGTGAGTATGTTCTAATTTGTACATGTACTCAAGGGTTAATTAAGAAATTGATATTTTTTATTTGTGCACCCTCTATAGCTTAGTTAAGCATTGTCATGCATTGCATTTGCATTGCTCATTTAGCATAATATGTGCTTTTTTGTTTTTGGTCATATAATTTTTAAAACCAAAAAGATTTTTGTGTTTTGTATTTCACATCTTGGATTTATAATCAAGGATTGGCCATATTATCTTTACATGACAAGTTTATGTACCTTGTTTATTTATTACACTTTATTAGTTGAAGCTTTATAGTGCATGTTGTGTGGGAAAGATGTTTATGGTGTTTATCACTTTGTCTTAATCTTGAAGTCACATGTTATTTGACTGTCGGACTTGATCTTTTTGAGGAAGGCGTAAATAACCATCTCATCACTGTTCACTAGCCAATCATGAACACCTTAGTGCATATCATAAGATTTTGTGCTCGAGAAAGTGTAGCACATGCACAAAAAGAATATAAGGTGTAGCCTCGGTTTAAATGCTTAATGCTTAAAATTGGTGTGTACTATTAGGCTTAATGTCATCTTACATAATTAAAATTGGTGTATACTATTAGGGTTGATGCCATTTCACATTACTATGAGGCAAAAATACAAGAAACTTACATGATTGCAAGCTTATGTTCTAGGAGATGTGGGAGTTATATGATGTAACTCTTTAGGTGATAGTCTCTTTTGAATTCTATATGATGGATTTTGTAGACTTTCTGATTAATTGCTATTCACATATCATCTCACATGTATCTTAAACTTTTGCTAGTTGCACACACTACACAAGTTACTCTTTGTTAAACTTGGTACATTATATTGTGTGTGATTTTGTTGTGGCTATCCAAGATTAAAAGTTCCTTGATTTTAATGCAAAATGTATTTAAATGTTTGCGCTTTGAGGACAAATTGATTGAAAATCTTGATTTTGGAAGATCTGGGTTGAATTCAAGTATTTTTGAAAAACTTTTCGTTTCATACTCATACATTTTTTTATAAAACAATGTGCTTTGAGGAATTTCTGCATTAAAATGCTCTGTTTTTAAAAATCTGATTTTTCTAGACTTTCGATCGATCGAACCTATTTTCAATCAATCAAAATTGCGATTAAATTTTTGGTTTGAATCTGCCTGACTCGATTGATGTTCGATCGATTCTTGATAGATCGAAACTGAAAAATTTTCAGTTTCTATGTTTTTGACCAAATTTTTTTTCATGTATCATTTGTGTTTAGGATTCACATGCATTACATTGATTTTTGTATCCATCTTGTAGTTTTGTAGTCATATCTCTCATTGTTTTCACACATAGCATGTATACACTTTGCTAAATTGGGTACTCAACTTGATTTAAAAATTGATTGATTAATTTTTGAGTTTTGTACATTCTAGTATATGCTATTTCTTATGTGTGAATTGCAGAAATTTTTTTCTTAAAAGATATGATAGATATTCAATGTGTAAATATTTTCTCTACTCATGCAACTGTTTATAGGTCACATAGTGCCATGTTTGCATTTTATTGAAAGAGAGAATTTTTTTTTTTCATGTGTATCCTCAACTTAATTTTTTTTCAAAACTTGGTTTGTGTCTTTTTATTTATCTCCACCCCCCTTTATTTTTCCCCAAACTGTTTTTTCCAAAACTTGTTTTGTTTTTCCTATTTTTATAGGGGGAGAAATTTTTTTAACCTTTGCGATTCTTAAGGGGAGTTGTTGCTCTTCTTAGGGGGAATTGTCTCTATTTTCTCTTACTCTATTGCGTATATTTTCTGTCTACCTTCTGATTAGGTAGTCTTTGTCAATACATGACAAAAAGGGGGAGATTTATTTGAAATGTGGGAATATGTGTGGAAAATATAAGAATGTTATGTTTAGGGGGAGTTAACCTTGTTTTTGATGTATCTAACTTAGGGGGAGAGTTAGTTTGCATATTTGTTGATTTACTGTTTTTCTGTCACACATGCGTTTAAGCGTTTTGTTTAGTGTTTCAGGAAATATACAGGTTGATTCAATTAAGCTGCTATCTATACTTGCAACTGATGAATAGTAGTTAGGTTGGATTTGTTGTTATGAGTATTATTATTGTGAAGGGCTTTTTAATTGTAAACTTTGAGCTTAGTGTTTGTGTTTTGTCACGGATTGCCGAAGGGGGAGTTTGTTAGATTCTAAAGATTTAGAATTTTATGTATTTAGAACTCTAATGTGTAATGTTGGCAAACCATGATCAAAACAATATGTTTAGTCTTGTTTAGGCTTGCTCCAAGTTGGGTCTTTTATGTAAAGTTGGAATCGAGTGGCTACAGAAGTATTAGTGACTTTCGGCTTGGTTCGATCGATTAGAAATTAGACTCGATCGATCGAAATTCACTTATCAGCAAAATCAGTAAACGTAAAAGGGCCATAACTTATTCATTTGAAACCCAAATCGCGAGCCGTTTTTTCTAGTATTTAAAGGACATCATAAGCTAACCCTAGTTAGGGTTTTCAGAGCTTTTTAGAGAGATTAGAGTGCCTCTTGTGCCTCTTTGGTATTTTAGGGTTTTGTACCCAAACCTCTCTAAGGTTGTTGCTCATATTGCTGTTTTGTGTAAATCTCTTGTGAGATCTAAAGGAGCTTTCCTTTACACAAAACTTAGGGTTTTCAAGGTAGAGATTACTTCAACATCTTGATGATCAACTCGATTGCTACCATTGAAACTTAAAGATTATCAAGCGTGGGTGCTTGTACTTGATTGAAAAGTCCAAGAATGAAGGAGTCTGTGGATTCGGAGCTTGCCCGTAGTCATGTCAGTAAGTTCTACTGGTGGGTAGCATTAGGAAGTCAAGCGGGGAGCTTGTAAGTCCTTTTGTATGAATTTCGATTCTTTCGCATAGTGGATTCAGGTTTACCTTGAGAATAACTATGTCAAATCCTCCCCAGGTTTTTACCGTGTGGTTTCCTGGGTCATCATATCATTGTGTCTTTTATATTTCCGCTGCTTTATACTTTTGATATAATTGTGTATTTGTGATAACCTAGACTTGCTGAAATTGACTAAGTTAATCACTTTACTAATTAACTAGGTTAATCTGGTTGTTTTAAGGGGTTTAAAACCGTTCATAAACCTTCAAGGGTAGTCTTGGAGTCACAAACAAGAGAGTTTGTATTTTTTTTTTATCACAAGTGTGGGTGCTTGTGTTGCAAAGGCCTAGGAAAGAAATAGTCCATGGACTCGGGGTTATCATGGGGTCGTGGTAGTAAGTTTTCTACTCGAGGTAGCAATAGAATGTTAGTAGTCTAAGTTCTATTGTACAAACTTCAATTTTTTCATAGTGATTTTGCTTTTAATCTTGAGGATAGCTAAGTTAAATCTTCCCCAAGTTTTTTACCGGTTTGATTTTCCAGAGTCATTATATCATTTTGTTATTTATTTTTCCGCTACTTTACATGATATAATTGTTTTATTTTAACCTAAATCTGAATAATACACCTAAGTATCCAATTAATTAATTAATTAAGTTAAACAGTCTAGTTTACAGGGATCGAATATTATTTATTTCTTTTTCATTTCTCTCACCATTCCTCTTCTCCGAAGCCTATTCCTTGTCTAATTAACTTCTTCTTCCAGATCCGTAATTCCCTCGTTTGACTTCTATTACTTTTTCTTTTTTTCTTTTTTGGGGTTAACGTAACCCTATGACATTCTTAACTAAGCTCTTTCGTCATCTTTGATTTCTTTATTTCCTTTTCACTTGTCCTCTAATTCAGTTTATCTTCTCCATGTGTGAACCCACCATTAGATCCAAAAAAATAAATAAATAAATAAACCCACTCAGTGTCTCAAAACAATGTACCAAAAACCCATTCTCCATTTTGGTTCAGAATCAACGTCTTGCCCTGTATGATGAAATTCTGGCAGGAATGTTAGTTTTGGTTGGTACAGGCCGACGTTAAGGGTGAAACAGAATAAGGGTGTTACCTACCCCGGACCACCCACCGGGACGGAAAATTCCAGTCATTCCGGCCAGAACAGACGCTTTATAAAAGCTTAGAAAAGATGGACATTCTTCAAACTAAATAATTACCTCCTCATTCTCTATTGCAACACTAACTAAAACTAAAGCAGCACAATTATATCATAAATTTATGCTATAAAAAATAATGTCAAAACTATCACAAATAAAATAATGAAAGCTACTTAAAGTTGCACTACATGTAACACCTAATTAAAACTAAAGCAGCACAATTATATCATAAATTTATGTTATAAAAAATAATGTCAAAACTATCACAAATAAAATAATGAAATGCTACTTAAAGTTACACTACATGTAACACCTAATTTTCTTTTTTTGAGAAGAAATTTATTTTAGTTTCAATTGGATAAATAATACTCCCCTGTTCCAATTTATTTGTCATGTTTGAAAATTCAAACTTTTTAAAGGAACACTGTGAGGACATTTTTTGCCTCAAGACCAAGAGTTGCACATTGTAATTTTTTTTGGCTTCAAGTCCTACACGAGAAAGAAATGCTTTCTCTTCATACCATATAAGGGATGACCAAGAATAACAAAACTAGTGGTACTCTTCATCCACTTGGTCATCCCTTATATGGCATGAAGAGGACGCATTTCTTTCCCATGTGGGACTTGAAGCCAAAAAAGATTACAATGTGCAACTCTTGATATTGAGGCAAAAAATGTCCCCACAAACATCATTTATTAATTTTTTTAAAAAAAGTTATTCTTAATGAGGCAATTAAAAAGGTGCCTCAATTAGATTGATTTTCTAAATATTTGTTAGTTTTCTTTTTAAATAGTTTTGAAAATGAAGTGGGAATATAATAAGAACATTGGTAAATTAATGACTTTTATTTTTAGAATTAAGACAATATATTGGAACATCTTAAAATGAAATAAAGGACAAACAAACTGGGATGGAGGGAGTAATAGATATATGTTTTATTTATTCAAATTAATAAATTAGTAGAATTTGGATTAATTAGATTACTTTGGATTAAGATTAGATTTATTGATAGATTATAATGAGTTAGTATTTATCCTTATTTATTTGAAAATTGTTTTGTATAAATTCATATGTTGACAATGAATATAGATCATTCGTGAATAATAGATATATGTTTTATTTATTCAAATAAATTAGTATGGATTGGGAATAAGCCAAATCTATATTGTTTGGCTCCACAGCTATCGTGCACAGCTATTTTTAGCTGTGCACTGTAGTTGAAATGTAATATATATATATATATATATATATATATGTGTGTGTGTGTGTGTGTTTTTCTATTTGTGCGTTTACATTGCTTTTGATTATTTTACTCATTTTTATTTTTTATTTTATTCTTATTTCTCTTCTTCTGCGTTCACACTGCTATTGTTTGTGCATTCACTCTTCTTTTACTCCTTTTTTTTTCTTTTTTATATAGCATTCACACTGCTATATGTTTTTTGTGCGTTCATACTGTTATTTTTTTTATTCTTATATTTTTTTTCTTTTCTTATATATTGTTTTTTTATTTGTACGTTCACACTACTATTGTAATAGATATATTATTTTATTATGATATTTATATTATTTTATTGTCTTGAAAGCTAAAATAGATCCACTGATACTGATTATTTTGTAAAATGAGTAGGTAAAATAGATAAAGTGGTTTTTTATGGTGCCAAATAACTAAAAAAATATCCCCACTAATGTAAACGCTAAGGAGTTAGAATTATTTATCCTTATCTATTTTTAAGCTGTACGTCTTGTATAAATTCGTATGTTGAAAATAAATAAAGAACTTTCGTGATTTATTAAGTCACAAATTTTTAGCTAGTCTAACTTGGAGGTTTGGGACTCCCTTATACTAATTTATTTATTAGAGCATTATCTAAGGACAATTTGGCATTTTAAGCCTTAAAATCCTTTGCATCAGACAATTGTAAACACAACTATTGCAAATTTTTTGCAATAGTGCTGAGTACAATTCTAAACATAGAATTGTACTGTTCACAGTATTGTAAAAAAAAATATATATATATATATATATATTTTACTCCTCCTTTTTAATCGAAATTTCTCTCTCATCCCTCTCATTTTTTCTGTTCAATTCTCTCTCTTCCTTCTCTGTTGCTCCATTTGCTCTCTCATTTCTGAAACTTCATCTCCGAAATTTCTCACCCATTTCCAAAATTTCTCACCCATCTCACACGGCCTCTCTCTCATCTCTCATCTCACTGTAGCTCAACCGATTCACCCTCACCCATCTCCATCGCAGAAGCTTCACACGGCCTCTATCTCATTGCACCGGTGCTGGGTTTTGGATTTTTGAGGCTGGAGGTTGGATCAGCGTGGATCGACGAGCTGGGTTTAGATCGTTGGGCTGGGATCGGTTGATGATGGGTTTAGATCGGTTGTTCGGTGGGTTTGAAACGGTGGATCTATTGATCAGTGGGTGGATCGTTTGGGTTAATCATCGGTAGCTCCGATGGTGGCTCCGGTGATGGTTTTTGGGTTGGCTGGTTCTTCTAGGTTCTGCCTTTCTGATGGGTTTTTTTTTTTTTTTTTTTGGGTTTTTTTTTCCTTCTGTTGTGACGCTGGGTTTTTTTTTGAAATTTTTATGGGTTGATCATCGGCGTTTTCTGGGTATTTTTTACGGCCTGGGTTTCAAATGGCGACGTGGGTTTTCGATCTGATCAGTGGCTCGGTGGGTTTCTGATCTGATCGGTGGCTCGGTGTATAGGTTTTTGTGTGTTGAACCTGTTAGATTCTAAAGATTTAGGATTTTATGTATTTAGAACTCTAATGTGTAATGTTGGCAAACCATGATCAAAACAATATGTTTAGTCTTGTTTAGGCTTGCTCAAAGTATATTTATTTGTAAAACTGGAATCGAGTGATTGCAGATTTATTGGACTAAATCTGTAAGGCTCGATCGATCGAAAATTAGACTCGATCGATCGAACCACGTACAGATTTATTTTTCTGCAGAGTTCCAGTTCAACCCAAACTCTTTTAAACCGTCTTGGGG
>NW_027069597.1:426774-444368 GCF_002906115.3 Quercus suber | reverse complement strand
TTTTTATTTTTTATTTTATTCTTATTCTCTTCTTCTGCGTTCACACTGCTATTGTTTGTGCATTCACTCTTCTTTTACTCCTTTTTTTTTCTTTTTTATATAGCATTCACACTGCTATATGTTTTTTGTGCGTTCATACTGTTATTTTTTTTATTCTTATATTTTTTTTCTTTTCTTATATATTGTTTTTTTATTTGTACGTTCACACTACTATTGTAATAGATATATTATTTTATTTGATATTTATATTATTTTATTGTCTTGAAAGCTAAAATAGATCCACTGATACTGATTATTTTGTAAAATGAGTAGGTAAAATAGATAAAGTGGTTTTTTATGGTGCCAAATAACTAAAAAAATATCCCACTAATGTAAAGCTAAGGAGTTAGAATTATTTATCCTTATCTATTTTTAAGCTGACGTCTTGTATAAATTCGTATGTTGAAAATAAATAAAGAACTTTCGTGATTTATTAAGTCACAAATTTTTAGCTAGTCTAACTTGGAGGTTTGGGACTCCCTTATACTAATTTATTTATTAGAGCATTATCTAAGGACAATTTGGCATTTTAAGCCTTAAAATCCTTTGCATCAGACAATTGTAAACACAACTATTGCAAATTTTTTGCAATAGTGCTGAGTACAATTCTAAACATAGAATTGTACTGTTCACAGTATTGTAAAAAAAAATATATATATATATATATATATTTTACTCCTCCTTTTTAATCGAAATTTCTCTCTCATCCCTCTCATTTTTTCTGTTCAATTCTCTCTCTTCCTTCTCTGTTGCTCCATTTGCTCTCTCATTTCTGAAACTTCATCTCCGAAATTTCTCACCCATTTCCAAAATTTCTCACCCATCTCACACGGCCTCTCTCTCATCTCTCATCTCACTGTAGCTCAACCGATTCACCCTCACCCATCTCCATCGCAGAAGCTTCACACGGCCTCTATCTCATTGCACCGGTGCTGGGTTTTGGATTTTTGAGGCTGGAGGTTGGATCAGCGTGGATCGACGAGCTGGGTTTAGATCGTTGGGCTGGGATCGGTTGATGATGGGTTTAGATCGGTTGTTCGGTGGGTTTGAAACGGTGGATCTATTGATCAGTGGGTGGATCGTTTGGGTTAATCATCGGTAGCTCCGATGGTGGCTCCGGTGATGGTTTTTGGGTTGGCTGGTTCTTCTAGGTTCTGCCTTTCTGATGGGTTTTTTTCCTTTTTTTTTTTGGGTTTTTTTTTCCTTCTGTTGTGACGCTGGGTTTTTTTTTGAAATTTTTATGGGTTGATCATCGGCGTTTTCTGGGTATTTTTTACGGCCTGGGTTTCAAATGGCGACGTGGGTTTTCGATCTGATCAGTGGCTCGGTGGGTTTCTGATCTGATCGGTGGCTCGGTGTATAGGTTTTTGTGTGTTGAACCTGTTAGATTCTAAAGATTTAGGATTTTATGTATTTAGAACTCTAATGTGTAATGTTGGCAAACCATGATCAAAACAATATGTTTAGTCTTGTTTAGGCTTGCTCAAAGTATATTTATTTGTAAAACTGGAATCGAGTGATTGCAGATTTATTGGACTAAATCTGTAAGGCTCGATCGATCGAAAATTAGACTCGATCGATCGAACCACGTACAGATTTATTTTTCTGCAGAGTTCCAGTTCAACCCAAACTCTATTTAAATGTCTTGGGGTTCAAGTAAAACACTCCTATATATAAGGAAAACCCTAGAACGTTTTTAGGACTTTTGAAGAGAGAGATTAGAGTGCCTCTTGTGCCTCCTTTTATTTTTAGGGTTTTGTACCCAAACCTCTCAAGCCTTTGTTGCTCATATTGCTGTTTTGTGTAAATCTCTTGTGAGATCTTTGAGGAGCTTTCCTTTACACAAAACTTAGGGTTTTCAAGGTGGAGATATTATCAAAACCTTGATGATCATTCAGTTGCAGATTCAAGAACTTAAAGATTAATCAAGCGGGGGTACTTGTACTTGATTGAAGAATCCAAGAAAGAAGGAATCCGTGGATTCGGAGCTTGCACGTGGTCGTGTCAATAAGTTCTACTGGTGGGTAGCATTAGAAAGTCGAGCGGGGAGCTTGTAGTCCTTTTGTATGAACTTCGATTCTTTCGCATAGTGGATTCAGGTTTACCTTGAGGATAGATAGGTCAAATCCTCCCTAGGTTTTTACCGTGTGGTTTCCTGGGTGATCATATCATTGTATCTTTTATTATTCGCTGCTTTATTGTTTTAATATGATTATTTGATTGCTTTAACCTAGAATTGCATAATTTGACTAAGTAACAACTTGGCTAATTAATCTAGGCTAACCAATTTGGTTGTGTTTTAAGGGGTCTAAAACCGTTCAGAACCGGTGCTAGAGGTTGAGGGAGAAAGAGAGGAAAAAGAAAATAGCTGTTGGAAAGCCCAAGAAAACCAAGTTTGACAGTTAGAAAGAAATAATAAAAAAAAAGATTAAAAAATAATATTTTAATAATAATAGAATTTTGGGATACTAAAAGTATTGGAAAATGGTATGTTATAGTGATAAAGTGAGGTTTTGGAATGGTAAAATAGAGTAGCATTAGCATTGGAAAATGCTAATGCTCTTAAAGTAGGTAGCCTTAATTCTCTCAAAGTTTCAAAGTAACCATTTAAAAAAAAAAAAAAAAGCCGGACCATCATATGGACCAATTGGGAGCTGAGGTCAGTAACTTGGCGGCTTTAAACAATGACAAATGTTCAAAGAAATGTAACAAATGCTCACTGCAATACTTGCTCATCTTGAGCAAATTGAAAGTAATCAAAATAGCTATCATGCAAAAAGCTCAAACAATTAAGGTGAGACAGGGAGATCTCCAGAGGCTCATGAATTCTAGTTGTGATGTTCTTTCCAAAGTAGCAAAATTCAAGGGGAGGGTCTATCCATTTATGATTTATTTATACATATTGTAGTTACTTTCGAGGGTTGCTTGCTTGGTGCACTTCCTTCTAATCTCAATTGGTTTCAAAACCAGGTTGTATTATTTTTTTTTTCTTTTATTTAAAAAAGAAGAAAAACGAATAAGTCATAAAGGAGGTTGTACTTTCCAAGACAAATTTCTGATACATAATTAAGTAGCCAATCGTATGCCAAGTTGCCAACCAGTTATTAATTGTTAATTTTTTGTTTAAACCAGTTATTATTAGTTAATTTTTTGTTTAAAGGGTGCTGTTAACTGGTGCTATACAGCACCTGTTAATATTATAAAATTTAAAATAAACTATTTATGTTTTTTTAAAGATATGAAAAAAATTGAATATGTATTAAATGTATGTTAGTTTAGATTGAAAATGTCAAATTATTTTGTAATAAATCACAGCTAAAATGTAAAATTTTGCCAATTTCTATGTAGTGGAATTTGTGATAGATCATAAATGATTCACAACTAATTCATTAACAGGTGTTGGCCGGCACCTATTAACAAAGTCCTAAAATAATAACTAAAAATGTGTCATTATCTTATGTTTATCACCTATACGTTTCTTATGTAAATAATAAAATAAAGATTTATAATTAGTAAAATATGTTAAGAAAGACAAGTGAGCCAGGTTGACTCTCAAATCTCGATAGAAACAATGTTTGAAAATGACTTCGACATACAAACAAACAATCTGCCGTGTTACTGCTATTATATATCCTTAACCCAAACTGATGATATTGAATATGTACCTCTTCAAAAGCAAATAGTCAACAATTTTTCCTCCTTTTAACTTGGGAGCAGAGAGACCACTAGAGAAAAATGGAGAGGGAAACCCATATCCTAGTGATTCCTTATCCCATACAAGGTCACATAAACCCAATGCTCCAATTCTCAAAGCGCCTAGCCTCAAAGGGTCCTAGAGTCACATTTGTCACTACCACTTCTATCAGCAAGTCTATACAAGCCCAAGCCAGCAGCTCTGTCAACTTTGAGATCATCTCTGATGGCTCTGAGGAAGTCGAAAATCAGGAATCCTTAGATGAAGGTCTCCAGCGTTTCAAGTCAAAGGTCTCAGAGAGCTTAGCAAAGCTCATCCAGAGACATAATAGCTCCAAATACCCTCCAAAGTTTCTTGTGTATGATTCAGTTATGCCATGGGCTTTAAACATTGCTCGACAACTTGGCATAGATGGAGCGCCATTTTTCACTCAGTCGTGTGTGGTTAATGCCATCTATTATCATGCCCATAGAGGAGAAATTAAGATGCCCTTAGAAGAAGGGTCTTCAATATCATTGCCTTCGATGCCATCACTAGGGAGCAATGATCTGCCTTCGTTTCTTTTTGATACGGGCTTGTACGCAGCTCTGCAAAACCTTTTAGTGAATCAATTCTCAAATTTCCAGGATGCGAATTGGCTCTTGTGCAACACTTTTGACAAGTTGGAGGATGAGGTAGGTTCAATAATACATACATGCTATAAATATAGATTTCTAGGACATGCAACAAAATTTTATAACATATATGTATAATTTATGAATTGATTACATTAAGAATAGGTTATGAAATATCATCAACTCGCACGTACACAGTAGTGACTTTGGATAAAAATCTTTTATCATTCTTTCGGTGTTATACCATATGAGATATTAATCACATGTTGTCACATTTTCTGTTTTATTTTCTTCTAAAATATCCAAAGTAAAAATTTAAAAAAATAATTAAAAAAACATGACAATATTTATATGACATATTACAATTAAAAGTATAAAATGGAACACTAAAAATAAAATAGTAGAATTAGACTTGATGAGATCATACCGATGTCAACTGAGTCACAATTTACAACCCATTAATTCTAAGACTTGGTAAATATATAGTGTGAAAATATTTTGTAATTATGATCATCAAATACTGAGAGAGCATTATGTAAATTATCTGTTTCAAGTGTATCTGCCGATCGACCGATATACTATTCTCTATTAGAAATGAGCACACATCTCATATCACTTCTTCTTCTACTTATTTTTTTCTTAAAAAAAACTGGTAAAATTTCTTCTATCAAAATATTTCAATTTAGGTTAAATGCAAAAAGGCCCTTGTGGTATGGATCATTGCTAAAAACATCCTTTTTGTTACAAAATTGACATTTTAAATCCTTTTGTTATTTGAAATAACTGACCCTCATGTTATTCCAATGTGACTTTTCTTGGACAAAAAATGACCACGTGAGTATCAAATGAGCCAAGATATGTACAAAATAACTAAATCTTACCTAACATATTTGCCCACTTGGTCATTTTTTGTCCAATAAAAATAACCGAAGTTTAAAAGAATGCTCAATTGTGTTGAGGACAAAATTTTCCTCTCAAATGGTCTAGCGGAAAGTTCTTAAAAGCATTACATGGCAACTAAAATGAGCACCCATATGAATTATTAGTAACATGATTTACTTAACAGTCATGTGAGACTTTTAAAAATGATTTAATGAATTATGTAATTTAGTACATATGCATGTCCTTATGAACCACCATGTAATAGATTGTACAAGATTCCTTCACTTAATTTGGTGGAAAACTCTATCTTGTTTTAAACACCATAAAAAGTTTAGAAAGTAAATTTTTTAGAACAAAATGTATGTTTCATAACAACCCCTACCTTTTAATTTTAAATGAAGTCATTTATCATCCTAGAAAATTTACATCTATTAATATTTGTCCTAAACAATTTTGCATGCCCAGTATATTTATACTTTATAATATCTATAAATAGAACTTTCATGGACACTTTGTTACCTCTCTCAAACTAATAGTTGTATTTAGAGAAAACAAAATTGTGCCTTTATTTACAAGTAGGAATCATAACCTAACAACGTAAATTGGGGATAAGAAGATATCTTTATGGAGATGACTTGAAGATGGGGTATGACACCTAATTTATTTAGTTTTTAAGAGAATAGAGATAGTTAATTTGTGGCGGTGCTGAAATATTTCTTTTTAATTTTTTGGTTAAAATTGTTGAGATTCAGATAACTTTGATTCAAGTTAAAATTGAATTTAAGAGATAATTCTCATACCATGTTAGAATAATTGTTATAGTAGATAGAAAAATTGGATAGCAAAAGTGCATAGTAGGACAACATATACAATGAAATGCACTTTAGCAACTAAATCTTTATTATCTTAAATTATGTGATACAATAACTTCATTAAGGGTATGTACATTAGACTAAACCGTGCATTACAAGTAGAATTATTTTCCTGCACTACAAGTAAGTTACAGTACATTGAATCTAATTAACTCAGAAACAACGATTTCAGATCATGAGCCTTTATAACTTGAACATTGTTAATATATTCATGCTCTTCTTTTGTTATTTAAATTTGAATTTAAATAATTACACTACATGCATTTAAATAATATGAAAAGAGGAAGTATCATTTAAGTTAGAACAGACATTACCAAAAACAACATATACATTTCCTTTATAATTTTAGATTGCATCCTATTTATGGTACTGGTACTGCTATCCTCTCCATCTTTAGTTAACATTTTTTTTTTTTAATATCATTGACCAAAGATGGCATGGTATAGGAGTTTTTAATACTTCTTTTTCATCTTCTTTTATTTTTCTTTTCCATGGTTTTGTTCAACATATATGATTCTACTTTCTAAATTCCTTTAGGTAGTAAATTGGATGGCAAGTCAATGGCCTATTACTACAATTGGACCAACTATTCCATCAATGCACTTAGACAAGCGGTTGGAAGATGACAAAGATTATGGTCTTAACCTATTCAAGCCTAATATGGACACTTGCATGAAGTGGCTAGACACAAAAGAAACTGGCTCAGTGGTTTATATATCATTTGGAAGCTTGGCAACCCTTGGAGAAGAACAGATGGAGGAGATAACATGGGGACTAAAAAATAGCAATTGCCACTTCTTATGGGTAGTTAGAGAATCTGAAGTAAAAAAGATTCCCATAAATTTTCAGCAAGAAACAACAGAGAAAGGATTAATTGTGAGTTGGTGCCCCCAACTAAAAGTATTAGCTCACAAGGCACTTGGATGCTTCATGACTCACTATGGATGGAACTCGACGCTTGAGGCTTTGAGCTTGGGAGTGCCAATGATTGCAATGCCACAATGGTCAGATCAACCAACTAATGCAAAGTTCATTGTGGATGTGTGGAAGGTAGGGGTTAGGATTAAATTGACTGAAAAAGGCATTGCTACCAAGGAAAAAATAGAGCTATGCATAAAGGAAGTAATAGAGGGAGAGAGAGGGCAAAGGATGAAGAGGAATGCATTGAGATGGAAAGAATGGGCTAAAGAAGCAATGGAAGAAGGTGGAAGTTCAGATAAAAATATAGAGGAATTTGTGGCAAAACTTGCACACTCCTAATATTATTGTAAGCGAAAACACTTCATTCAAATAGTGGATAAGAAGAAATGCATGATTTCACTATAATCTATTGCTATGAGGCTACATGTATGCAGATCATCAATAAAAAGGGTATCATTTTCATAATAAGAAATATATTTTCAATCTCAAATTCATCATCGTATCCAAATTAAATCACCTATTTAATAACTTTTGTATAGAATCAAGTCATTGTTAACGTAGGATAACCCTATACATGCATGTCAATATAGTAAGATCACATATTAAACAGTCAGATTCAAGCATTTATTGAATAATGATTTTTTTTTTTTATATACAAAATAAAATTTCTACTCTAACTTAATTTAAGTGTATATGTGTGTGAAACTCCCTCTTAGAGACTTGAACCCCAACTCTTGCCCCTTACCCTCCACTAACACTGTTTTAATCACGCACACAAAAAGGATCAATCTGTCCTTAATCGCACTATGACCGCTTTGATATGGATTTTAGAGTTAGGGTCATCTAGTGGATCTTCACTTACAAAAGATTATTATTTTATCCCTAGTGCAAAAAAAAGTTGGGAAAAAATGGAAATGGGATGTTTACACTTTGATGTAATTTATTAATTTATTGTTTATATTTCTCGAAGAAGTAATAAAAATTGAGTTTTTATTTATGGAAACATATAAAAAATAAATAGTAAAATTTTCACTACATGGTAGAAGAAATTTCTAGTTTTTTTATTTATTTATTAATAATTTTTGGTAAGAAAACTTTATTTTCAAATGGATTAGAAGTAATTTTAAATGAATTTCAAGTAATATTATTAAAGGGCTAAAAGTAGTTAAATTAAGGAAAAAGTTAAAGGATTTCCTAAGGGCATTAGTTTAACAAATATTTTTAGAAACTTTTATGAGAAAAGTGAAAGCTTGGATTTGTGTGTAAACGCGAGCTTGTTTAGACTTCCAATAAATATTACGGCTAGATTGCTTTTACTCTAATTTAAACTAAGTGTGAAATAAGAGTAAATGGGCACAAATAAACCGATAACACTACTTTCAGCCATATTCATCAATTATCAACAACAAAAGCAAAGCTGAAAGAGTAGGGAAGAGAGATGCAAATACAAGATAACACCGAGACATGTTATTGAAGAGGAAATAGAAGAACTCAACGAAAAACCTCTCCGCGACCCTCCAAGTCGAAATCAATCCAATAAAGAATAAAGTTGGAGTAAATAAATTACAAAAGATGCTCCAAGCCTAGTCTACCCAATGTACTTGAGCCCTCCAAGCTCTTGCTACCAACTGGCTTCTCGAAACCTTGTCTTCTTTAGCTTTCCTGGATCCCACAATTCAGCTCGATGGCGTCCGCCAATGAATGGCTCCTTCCAATGCTTCCCAGGCACCAAAATCTCACTTAACACTCAAATTGGGTATGGTAAGTGTTTGGGCTATAAACCTCGCAAGGATTTAGAGATGGAGAGGTAGGAGTAGATGAAAACCACAAGGAAATGTGTAGATGATTGTGGGTATAACAATCTCTATCTCTTAAGTATATTTTCTAGGGTTTTCTCTCTGAAAAACACTCCATACAATATGTGGGTAATGAGGGTATATATAGTGTGGGTAAAGACTTAGTAAAACAAAACATGACATTCTGCCAAACATAATTGATAGGCCACAATCTGAATGACTCCTTGTGATTAAACCAATTAATTAATTAGCCAAATTATTAATTAATCAATTTAGCATGTAAATATGTGGAAGCACAAACAAATCACCAAATAACTAAATATGCAGTGAAAATTAAACGACACGGTGATTTGTTTACGAATGGGGAAAAACCTCGCGGCAAAAACCCCACCGGGTGATTTTCAGGTCACCACTCCCGAAACTCCACTATTATCAAATCAAGCGGTTACAAGTAAATGAATCCCAAGTACCTTACCAACCTACAGTTGAACCCTTACCCCAATACCCAATTGGACTTTATCTGTAGCGACAGTTCCCACCTTTGATGCACGGCTCCCAAGTACGTGACTAACCAATGCGCGGATCCCAGACGTGACTTCAAAAACACTAACTTAAGGAAGAAAGGTTGGCTGCAAAGTTCTTCAGTTCATCCTACACGATGAAGATCAAGAAGATGCTTGGTCACAAAACCCTATGGTGCAAATACACAGCAACTTCTTCAAAGAAGATGAACTAGGTCAAGAACTTCGTCTTTTGATCACAATTTGCTTGAACAGAGATTGCTCAATGAGTTTGCAACTTGTGACACACTTGACGGCTCTTAAAACAATCCTTTTATATGTTTAGGGTTTGGAGAAAAGAAGGCCTAAAAACATATTCACAGATCCCAAGAAAATCAGATCAGAAAATTTGAAATTTTAAATCTCGATAGATAGCAGGTGTCGAGGTAGCTATCGAGCAAGTGTCGAGTTTTAATGAAATTGCACTTCAGCTTGCTTTTTCTTGAACAGGCTTGATGACTTCAACACTTGACCTTGAAACCTTGTTTCATGAAGTATTAAAAACACCTAGAACTACCCAATTACAAGCAAAGTGCGTTTTGTCAAAGGATTAGCCAATTTACATAAATAAGTGACATATGTTCTTAATAAGTGAAAACACATATGTCCTAACAATCTCCCCTTTTGGCAATCCGTGACAAAACCACAACAAGCAAATGAACATATGAGAGAAGTCATAAATCACTAAACTCATATTCACTTGTTGAATACAATAAAATCTATCCTAACACAAACTCTTGAAAAACTTTGTAAGAAGAGAGTTTATGGCAAGTAGACTTTGACAACATGTATTTCTGAAACACTTTAAACAAAACTCATCAAGGCATCTTGTGTGAAACAGAAATAATAGATTGCATACAAATATAATGAACATGTGTATAAAGATAGAGAAGAAACAACACATGAAGAAAGAGGTGAAAGAAACATACATCCACATATATAAAGAAGTATAAATACAATGTATGTAAAAATGGTCAAAGGACTCATATACAAGATCAATGTATCTATAAAGAATAGAAAAGAAAAGATACATAAAAACCTCACTACATCCCTCAAGAATATCAACACTCCCCCTATCAAAATGTCCTATACTAACTCTCCCCCTAAGATGACTACTCTCATAACCCAAAACTACTCCCCTTTTTTTGTCACGAGTGACAAAGGATAGAGTGCCATGTAGACATCTCATCAGTAGAGCTAGCATCTCCATCATCATCATCATCATCATCATCCTCAGAATCTGAAGCTACCGGAGTAGGTGGTGAAGGAGTAGCCTCTGGAGCAAAACCACCCATGGTCGCCTACCGTCGTGCAATATGACTAACACGAATATTCACCTGATACAACTCAGCAGAGAGTGTATCAAGGCGAGTGTCCATGCGCTGCAGCTGCGCCATAATGTCTCTTAGAGATACATTGCCCGTAAAGGAAGAAGGGGTAGATGTAGATGGAGCTGATCTGGATGGAGCCGAACAGGAGAGAGGAGTGGAATCCGGCTGTCGCAACCTAAACTGCGCCTCACTATGTTTTACGGTAGTGGCATCTATGGCACAAATGTGTGTGAAGTGGTCAGACACAAGAAAGGGAATGGAAAAATGGCGTAAGATCCTCGTGATAGCAGAAGGAAAGACGAGCTTATCACAGGACGCCGAATCAAGATGAACATCTATAATAGAAAGAATAAAGTGAGAAGGAAAATCTATAGTGAGATGCTCAAGAAGAGATCATAAAAATCGAGCACGAGCCTCTGTGATAGAGTTGTAGTGAGAAAGAGGATGGAGTACAAACGTCATCACCATGTTCAGGAATCTAGGACCTTTAGCAAAAGGTCTACATGATGTGTACTGATGCTTACCCCAATCAGCAGGGCGCTAACAAAAGGAAGAGATGAGCTCATCTTTAGACACAGTCCTCAGACGCTCACAAAAAGGATAGTCAGGAAACTCTATCCTAGGAACCCTAAGCACATCTGCAACTAGCTGCGGTGTGACAGGGATGCGCGTACCTCGAACGCGAGTGAAAAAGAGAGGTACTGAACAATCTATCCCATGTATGTTGGAGTAAAACTCCTGAATCAGCACGAGAGGACAAATGACCGAGACGTCACACAGTGACTCCCATCCCTTACTATGAATGATAGAGAGAAGGTCAGTGTCGGCGAAGTCCGCCAGAATGACTTGGCTTCCGAATGAACACCTCGTCAAGAAAAGTTCTCAGTAAATGCCTTGTGGGCATCCCCATCACAGAACCGAAGGTTAAGAGGAGCAGAGTCAAAAGAAGAGGACGCTCCAGAACGCAGAGGGTTCTGAGCAGGAGTGGATTTACGTTTGGGTGCCATAGACACTACTAACGTAAAAGAATGAGAAAGAGATAAAGAGGGAGACAATCAGAAAAGTCCCAACACAGTTCAAATAGAGCAAATATGATGAACAAAAAGAACATATGCATGGGAATGCATGAGTATGTGACATGCAAAGCAAAAGGCATCATGGGCTCAGCCCAATCCAATCCTACCAGCACACAGTATAAAGTACACATCTAAATGCATGTAAACGTCATTCTAATGCACATGGAATGCAATATATGTCATTTTGAAAGCTTTTAAATGAAAACTAAACCCAAAATTTCAAGAAAAACTCATCAATTTTGAAAAACCCCAAAAATTTTCAAAAATCCCAAAAACTAAGTTTCAAAACATGCAATGAATGAAAAAGGAAGGGAAAAATGAACTTACCAAGTGATTGAAACCAAAGGAAGGCCGAAAATGAAGAGGATTTGAAGATTTGAGTGAGAGAAAAGTGGTTGGGAGACGAAAAGCCTTCGGACAGATCGAGAGAGGTCGAGGAATGAGTGAAAAATCGCGAAAAGTCCTTTTATAGACACCTCAATAAATCTCGACAGCTGAGGTGTCAAGAGGTATCAAGGAAGCTGTCGAGGAGGTGTCGAGAATTTTGCCTTCGATAGCTTCAGGTGTCAAGAGGTATCAAGGAAAAAGGAACAATTTCGAAGCACAGAATCTCGATCGATTGACCAAGTATCGAGAAGGTATCGAGGAGACAGGAACTTTCTCGATCGATCCATCAGGTGTCGAAGAGGTGTCGAGATTGCGATAAGAAAAATGCCTGAGATGCTCGACAGATAACCAGGTATCGAAGAGGTGTCGAGACAGGATGAAAAAGCAGTTTTTCGAGAAAAGAAAAACACAAACATGAATGCAATCCATCATACACCTCAATCAAAGATCCACTCAACATATAAAGCTCTCAAAATCATCTCTCAACAAGAATTTAAGCACATGGATCCTCAAAAACACACACATACACTAAACAAATCTAACCAATTTTATTTTTCAAAAACAAGTTAAGACAGTTTAGTGAGCATACATTAGCACATGTAGAACCTTTGTGATGACCAAATCACATTGTACCTGCACATATATCAAAAGTAGCAAAAAATATTGCGTGTTATGTGTGAAAAACATCGCAAAATTGCATATGTGTATACATGTTATGACGATTTGAGCTATGAGAAAATAACTTTAACTCCCACACAATCATAACTGTTTGATGGGACTATCACCTTCGAGGTACATCCTATAACTCCCACATCTCCTAAAATACACGCTTGCAACCATATTTAAAGCATTTTTGATCTTTTTGCTTTTTATTTTCTTTGCATATTTTCTTTTATTTTAGCATACCATACATGGGCATATAAAAGAGAGAAAAGAAATACCCAAGATGTTAAGCATTTGACATCGCACTTTTGCTATACCGAAGCATACGAATGTCTTTGATACTGCACTTTTGCTATGCCGAAGCATACAGGTGTCTATGACACTGCACTTTTGCTATGCTGAAGTATGCAGGTGTCATTTATGATCGGCGAGCAACAGTGGTGAAATGGTTATTTATGTCTTTCTCTTAAGATTTTCTAGTCCTACTCGTCAAAAAGAGTGATATGAGTGTTAAGTTCAAGAGATAACTTAATCTTACTCATCACAAACAAGAGGCACAAAACTCACTTGCTTAGTTGTGCATAGAGATGCTCATCTAAATTACAAGAGATACAAAGTTTAGAAACTTTGTTTCAATGGCCATCCAAAGTACACAAATACCAAAGTACACAAAACACATTGTTTTTGTATTTTTATGATTTTTCAATTTTTTTTTTTTTTTTTAAACAAAAGTAAACAAAACTGAAAGTTGTAAAATGTCTTCCCCCTAGATCGAGGGTTTTACATGGAGTCGCCACTTATTTAATTTAAAAGGGAAAATAAGAAAACCTCTAATAAAAAATAATACTTCTTTTGTATTAATGTATATTGCAATTTACATCAAATTTGTAACAAAAATTTACAATGCTTTTTTGTCCTAGATACAATCTAAAAAAGTAAATTACATTGCTTTATTCCCTAGTTACAATCTAAAAAATGTAAAATTACAAGAGCATAGTCTATAACCCTT
Organism: Quercus suber; assembly: GCF_002906115.3. Classification (NCBI taxonomy): domain Eukaryota; kingdom Viridiplantae; phylum Streptophyta; class Magnoliopsida; order Fagales; family Fagaceae; genus Quercus; species Quercus suber. Next base: position 430,524 of record NW_027069597.1, on the reverse strand, counting down.
GATCTTGGTTTGGAGGCTAATTTACGAGATGGGAAGGGATTAAGCACCCATCTCGCCCGGTAAAACCGGTCTCCTAGGTTAAGGTGGCCAATGTCATGTCATGTCAATCAAATACAAGCAATATGTCATATAAACATGGTAATTTGTAGAAATTGTAAACAAATATGTGCTAAGAGAATCAAACATAAAAAAGACACAAAAAATGAAACTTGTTAGATAACAATTTTAATGTAAAGAAAACATTAAAGTAATGGCATGTTCATCCAAGAAATCAATGTAAGCAAAGAATCCCTAGCCTAGACATGTTTATCTAAGCATGTGAGAAAAAGAAAACAATTTTATCATGTTATTTGTAATCAACATAATTGCAGAGAGAACCAAATAAAAATAAAACATTTGAGCATATTTGATCATCCAAACAATTATGAAGAGAAGTAAAGGAAAATCCCTAGACATGTTTATCTAGAGAGACTCAAAATACTTAGACATGTTCCTTCAAGCATTTTTTTAAAAAGGTAAACAATTACCTAGACATGTTCATCTAAGTGTTGAAGAGAAAGTTGTGTTTTTAGCCTAGAAGTGTTCATCTAAGCATTCAAGAGAAAAATTGTGTGCTAGCCTAGAAGTGTCTATCTAAGCATGTAAAAAGAATAACAATGAGACATATAGGCATATTCATCCAAGCTTATCATAAAAGAAACAAATAATGACTTGTTAAACACTTATTCAAGCATGTGTAGAAAGTTAAGAATATAATTAAATACTTACCAGCATAGAACATAAATTAAAAAAGAGGGGAAGTGATCACTTAAAGGGCTAGGGAGAAAGCAAGGAATTACTAAACTACAACCAAAGTAGGAACAATGGCTGCACAACAGTTTTTTTTTTCTGCTCTCTCACTAGCTCTCTAGAGGGAATTTGGGGTCCAGAGAATGACAGAGGTCTTCTCTATTTATAGGGGAAGGGATGGCTTAGGTTTAAAGCTAAGTTTTTAGCTTTCTTCTGAAGCTAAGGAGGGAGATAGCCTGTTTAAATGAGCTGGGACGGAGCTGGTGTTGATCCCCTTTTGAATTTTGAAAAGGAAGTTGAAATGATGCTGCACCCGCTTCGTATTTTGGCTCTAACTTTCCGCTCAAAATTCCAATCGATTTAAGATTGGTGTTTTTTGAAAGGAAATTCAATTATCTACAACTTTTTCAGAGATAGATAAAACCAAATTCCAACGTTTTCCAGACCTAAAATGCATTTAAAATTGCTGCTAAAAAAAGTAACGTCTTTTGAGCGTTTTTGAAAATTTCACAGGATGTATCTGTTTCTATCCACTTTATTTTTCAAAAAACTTTCTTCTGGAACTAAGGGAAGGGATAAGCCTATTAGATGAGTCTGAAAAGATTTGAGTTTGATCCCCATTTGAAATTTCGAAAGATGATTGAAGATGATATTGAATTTATATTATCTTCTGCACCTGTTTCGTATTTTGGCCATAAATTTATGCTCAAAATTCCAATTGATTCGGAATTAATGTTTTTGGAAAGGAAATTTAATTCTCTACAACTTTTATAGAAATAGAGAAAACCGAATTTCAACTTTTTCTGGGCCAAAAATGCGATTCAATTTGCTGCTGAAGATAATGACGGTTTTTGAGCATTTTTCCTCTTTTTTTTTCTTTTTTTTTTGAATTTTTCATGAATCCTTTCTCCAATTCTTTTTTAAAAGAGCAGATAAGATGCCGTAAAAACATATATTTTTTTTAAATGAAATAAAACGAAATCCAATCAAAAATTACACTTAATTGATTTTAAATTAATTCTTGTGAGAACCAATCAAAATTAAGTGTTTAAAATAGGACGTGATCAGGCCCATCGTGTAAGTGAACCATGATCATTGAAAATTGTTTGTATGATAACTTTTGATCAGGTGATCCGATCAAAACCCATGACATACCATTATGATCGTTAGAACATCAAGATTTGTTTTGTATCACAAATTTGAAGATCTACCAGTTGGTTAAATGGAAGTTGTAAAATAAGGTGTCTACAAAAGTAAATACACAAAACATGTTAAACAAAACAAATCATAAAACTAGACTGACTCAACAAAAATGCAACACACATAAGCAATGCAACAAACAAGAAAAGCAAGAAGGGAAAAGAAAGTGATGAAATCACTTAGAGTCCTTTTTCTTCCACACCTTGGAAGAACCTTTCCTTTGATTGAATCCTTGAACAGACGGTGAGGGGGAAGAATTGAAACCATTCAAGTTCGAAAGGAACATGAGGCTTTCAGAAGATCTTTAAGAGGAGCAAGAGAAGATTGAAGCTAATTTTGGCTTCTAGATGCTATTATGCCGTTACTCTGTTAAGTGGCTAGCCACTTATAGCAATTAGGTCGAGTATGACCGGTAGCTCCATAATGATGACAGAGATGCTGCTTCTTTTGTTTAGGTTTTGAGAGTTAGCCTTCTTAGTCCTAGAGTTTTTAGCATCTTTCTTATCTTGATTAGGGGTTGCTCCTAAGATTGATTTACCCTTGTCTAAGTTCTCACTAGCTAATTCAGTTTTAACATCAGTGTTCTCAATTTCAGTGTTATTAGCAGGAGAAACAAAAACAGTATTACTAGTAGAAGCAGTATTAGAGAAAGAAAGACCATACCCTAAGCCTGTTCGATCCGAAGCAGTTTTCTGATTGCTCAGCATCTCATCAAGCTTTGCACTTGAAGTCCTTTCCAATTGAGCTCTAACTTGAAACAGCTCAGCTTCAAGCTTCTTGGTCTTATCAGCCAAAATGTTGTTCTTAAACCTCAGTGCTCCAATAGTTTGATTCGCCTCATCAACCTTTGTGGACAACTCTTCACGATCAAGTTCCACATCACTGAATCCGTGAATCTTTGACAATAGTTTGATTCGCCTCATCTTTAGTGTCCTTCTTCCCTTTGTCTGGGTTCTTAAACTGAGAAGAACTGGATTATCTGCGGTCCTTGTCGAAGTTCCTCCCATTAGCATTCTTCATAAACTTCTTAAACTGCCTTGTAATGTAGGACTTCATCTTAGAATCTTCATCATCGGAAGACTCATCTGTATCACTGCTCTTTGCCTTCAAAACCATGCTCTTGCCTTTACTAGTTTTGCCAATCCTAGATAGTCCTAGCTCATAGGTTTGCAAGTTTCCAACCAACTCAGTCAAAGGAATTTTGTCAATGTCCTTGATTCTTCTATTTCCGTAATCTTAGCATGGAATCTCTCAGATAGAGATCTGAGCACATTCCTTACAACCTTGGGTTCAAGGATGGTTCCTCCAAGATTGAAGGCTGAGTTCACTATGTCCTTTAGCTTGGCATAGAACTCATCAAACGACTCATCCTCCTCCATCTTAATTTCTTCAAAGCTTGTAGTGAGCCTCTGAAGCCTTGAATCTTTGACAACCTTTTCCTTCATAGGTTGTCTGGAGGATGGTCCAAGCCTCCTTAGCAGTTTCAGTTGAGGTTATCTTCTTGAACTCCTCATTGGTGACTGCGCAAATAGGCATTTAACGCTCTGCTGTGAAGTTAGCCGCCTTGATCTTTGCGTCATCCCAATCGTCGGTTCTTCTTTTGGCTTGTCGCATTTACAGCCTACACAACATCTCTCATCTTAATACTGCCGAAAGCTCATTGCGTTTTGCCTAGCATCAGTTAGTGCCATCAAATAATGGAGTTATAATTAATGCAGAACCGTTTCCAGACATCAACATAATTCCTCTATGATAGAACTT
>NW_027069597.1:193145-426553 GCF_002906115.3 Quercus suber | reverse complement strand
GAAACTCCACTATTATCAAATCAAGCGGTTACAAGTAAAGGAATCCCAAGTACCTTACCAACCTACAGTTGAACCCTTACCCCAATACCCAATTGGACTTGATCTGTAGCGACAGTTCCCACCTTTGATGCACGGCTCCCAAGTACGTGACTAACCAATGCGTGGATCCCAGTACGCGACTTTAGAACACCAACTTAAGGAAGAAAGATTGGCTGCAAAATTCTTCAGTTCATCCTAAACGATGAAGATCAGGAAGATGCTTGGTCATAAAACCCTATGGTGCAAATACACAGCAACTTCTTCAGAGAAGATGAACTAGTTTAAGAACTTCGTCTTTTGATCACAATTTGCTTGAACAGAGATTTCTCAATGAATTTGCAACTTTTGTCACACTTGACGGCTCTTAAAACAATTCTTTTATATATTTAGGGTTTGGAGAAAAGAAGGCCCAAAAACATATTCACGGATCCCAAGAAAATCAGATCAAAAAATTTGAATTTTTAAATCTCGACAGATAGCAGGTGTCGAGGTAGCTATCAAGCAGGTGTCGAGCTTTAATGAAATTGCACTTCAGCTTGCTTTTTCTTGGATAGACTTGATGACTTCAACACTTGACCTTGAAACCTTGTTTCTTGAAGTATTAAAAACACCTAGAACTATCCAATTACAAGTAGAGTGCGTTTTATCAAAGGATTAGCCAATTTACATAAATAAGTGACATATGTTCTTAACAAGTGAAAACATATATGTCCTAACATTATTATTTTTTCTCCATCATCTACCATTAGCGATAATTATAGTGAATAGTGCCTATAAGTACATGTTTCTAACCATGAATTAGAATTGTGATAATCGTGTGCTTTTGTGAGCTAAGTATCGAGGCTATGAAAATTATTAAAGGGTTTCTCCATGTGAATTATAACTCTCAGCCAGTTGTATTCTTGTTTTATAATATTGATTGGCAAATATGAATGACATCTAAACTTCAATATGCACCTGACTCCACACCCAATAAAACATATATTGCCCATATTCTTTTGTCTCTCCTCACTCTTCACTACACAGTTCTTGCACACGTCCAGCTTTCCAGGGGAGAGAATATCCATGACCAACAATGCGGGCTGTTAATTTGCAAGTAATGTTAGTGGTGGGCTTATTGGTTATGTTACAAGTTCAACAACCTTTGCAACTGAGATCTAGTCATCCAATGCATGGGGTTGTGGATAAGATCTGTAAAGTTTTCTTTTACAACTATATTTTATATTGGCTTTATTTCATGACAAAAAGTGTTGTAATTGTATTAATTTTGTTCCTTGTATTTTGTGAGATTTTATTGTATTGGGTTTAGTATTAATTTGGTGAAGAATCAAGCATGAAATGAAGAATCATTGCAATTTCACTAGTGTCTCGCGAGAAGCTTACCCACGAAAAAGACACGTGAGAAGCACATGTTGGAAGCTAAAGAGTGATGACAGGTTGTCAGTTTCGCTAGTGTCTCGTGAGAAGGGCCTACTCGCGAGATACTTGCGAAACATTCTGCTTGGAGGTTTTTAAGTGTGACTTTCTTTCCCTTCACCCATACTATATATACCCTAATTACCCACAAATGTATGAGAGGGTATTCAGAAAGAAAAAGCCTATATAGGTTTTCTACAACACAACACACCCATCTTTTAGAGAAAGAGCTACTCATCCTTAGTGGGAAATCACTCTAGTCTCTTCTCCTTCCCTTTCCCATTGTCATACATTGAGAAAAGATTTAACCCACACCTTTTTAGAGTGTAGAGAGTGTTTTGGAGCTTGGGGAGTTTTGGGATTTGCCAAAAGAAGCTGGTGAGACTTGGCGAATGCAATCGGGCGTATTGCAGGATCTGGAAAGTTAAAGAAGACATGACTCTGAGAAGTCCGTTGGTAGCAGGAGCTTGGAGGGGTTAAGTACATTAGGTAGACTAGGCTTGGAGGGTTTTTTGTTATTCGTGTACTCTAACTTATTATCTAGTGGATCGATTTCGACTTGGAGGGTCGTGGAGAGGTTTTTCATTGAGTTCTTCGGTTTCTTCTTCAATAACACGTCTTGGTGTTATCTTGTGTTTGCATCTCTCTTCCCTAGTCTTTAAGCTTATCTTTTATTGTTGATATTGGTTGATTATGGCTTAGAGTAGTTTTATCGGTTGTTTGCCCTCATTTACTCTTATTCTGCACTCAGTTTAAGTTAGAGTAAAAGCAATCTGGCTGTAACCTTTTTTTGGGGGTCTAAACAGGCTCTTGTGTTTCACACAAATCCAACATTTCAAGATCAATGAGAATGCAGGACCTTACATTGGGCTAGTGATGACTTTTCCTACCGAAGAACTTGCACTTATAGACTTTATTTTCTTTGTTCCCAACTCGGAGATCCCATGGGTTGACTTCGTTGGTGCTCTCTCTCTCTCTCTCTCTCTCTCTCTCTCTCTCTCTCACTCATTGCCTTTGGGGATATGGGTTGACTTCGTTGGTGCTCTCTCTCTCTCTCTCTCTCTCTCTCTCTCTCTCTCTCACTCATTGCCTTTGGGGATATTTGGGGACTAGCATAGTAAGGGAATAGAATATAGTAAGTTAACACACGTTTGAAAAGTTTTAGCAAACTAGCATCTCGAGTTTTAGAAACTCGAGTTCTATATAAAACTCGAGGCTTAAAGACTCGCTTCGTACTTGATGAGTTGGACACTATTATGCCACACAGATCTCGAATCTTAAAGACTCGAGTTCTACAAAGCCAAACCAAGTCTTTAAGACTCGATTTTCTTTGGGAAATATGGTTATGCCACATAGATCTCGAGTCTAATTTAATTAAAATATACTTGGATCTTGAGTCTTATAGACTCGATTTTTGTTAGGCAAAATTCTATAATACACAGATACGCATCAGTAAGTCACTCACCCATAACACTTAGCCTTTAACACTCAGCCTCACACTTCTCAGTAACGCACTACCTCACTCACCCATAACACTCACACTTCTCACATCACATTGTCTCTGATCTCACACCACATTGTCTCTCTCTATCACTGCTTCTCCCTCTTAACAAATTTACATCTCAGGTAAGGGTTTTGATTTGATTGTCATTGTAGTTAACATAACTTAGTCAAGATACCAATATTGTGAATTATAGAACTTTGTTTTGTTAGTTTATTTTTTGAGTATTTATTTGTTATCAAAATTTATTCATCATTTCTAGGCTCTTATCTTTATCATGATCTTACAAGGATTTTGACTTTATTCATCACTGTATTGGGGTACGAAATGGGTAGTGAACTTCATTCACTTTGAATGAATTGTAATGAAATGGGTATGTAATTCGTGCCCTTTGAATGTGTAATGAATTGAATTTTTTTTGTATTGGGTATGAAATGGGTATGTAAATGTTATGGGTATGTAATTAGATAAAATGTTTTATACTTTTACAAGGATTTTGACTTCTTTTTTTTTTTTTTATATATTTTTTATCGGGTATGAAATGGTTAGTCTTAGCATGACTGAAAAAGGATTTGGGTATGAAATGTGTAATGAAATTCATGCCCTTTGAATGAATTAGAATTTGTACTTTGTGTAGTTTGACTAGATAAAATGTTTTTTAAACTTACATGGTAACTTGATTCTAACAGGTTCACAATGACTGTAATTGATATAATCCTATGCCATGGTGGTCCGCATAAGAATGCCAATGTGAACAAGGGATTGCCATTTGAAGGGCCGGGTATAAAGTGCTATTATACCCAAATTGATCGCAGCTTAAAGACTCTTGATGAATTGAAGAGGATACTTATGGAAGAATTTTGTGTGAATCTCGTTGTGCATAACATACAAATTACTTATTGTATGCCATATGAAGTCCTGAAACATCGGATTAATTACAAGTATATGGCGATAGAAGCAGAAAAACATGTAAAGATCATGTTTGACAAGTTGGAGAGAATACTTGAAGTAAGTGGTATTAAGTTGCACATACAGTTGGAGTCGCGTGCAGAAGTTGGTATCTTGGAAATCCAACAAACAACTATAATTTTACAGGTTACATTTTTGGATGCTCAATATGAGTATTCTACGCATATAGAGGATGATGATGTTTATGATTATGATGATGATGATGATGATGATGACGACTATATTGATGAGACTGCCATTAATGGTGAAGATTTTGTCTGTAGAGATAAGTATGAAGAGAGGATTGAACGGGGGACTTTGAGAGGGACATTGAGAGAGACATTGATGACGATAAGACATTTGACTGTAGTGAACCTGATGCAAACAATGTTATTAGTGTCTGTAAGGTTGAATTTAATCAACCATCTTGTTGGCTTTATTCCGTGCCAATTTGCTTGTATTTTAGCGCTTAGAAACCTTGTATTTAGGTGAGATTCATATAAGGGTAGTGAGTGAGAGAATGAAAAGAAATGCTCAAGATTGTGCAAGGATGCAAGGATTTGCGGCTGGGACTCATGAGTGACTCGCGACTGGCAAGCTGCCAACTGCAGCACACAAGTGAAGTGTGTGAGAAGATGAACAGTCACCCCAATTGGTGCACTACAGGACAAAAGGTCCAGCTTGGCCGTTCTGTTATCTCATGGCTTGAACTTGCTACTCAGTCAAGTCACGAGGCCAAATCGCCAACCAATTCTGTTTTGAAAAACTTGACTCTTCGCATTCCTATCTCACCCTAGTATAAATACTTTTATACTCACGAAATGTAGAGAGCTTCCAGAGAGAATTTTGAGAGAGAAACCTTAGAGAAAAATAAGATTGATTTATCCCCAATCTTCACTTAGAGACTCTTCAAATTCCTCTACTTTTTCCCTCTCTATTAATACATCCTTGAGAGGTTCTTGACCAAATCATTTTCTCACCATACCCATGTCTGTGAGAAGGTCTTTTGGTGCTTAGGAAAGTAGTTTGGAAGGGACCAATGGTTATTGGTTGATGCTATAGGCTATAGCGGAATCCAGTAAGCTAGAGAAAAAAAAGGTTCGGCGCAACCTCGTTGGAGCAAGAAGCTTGGAGGGCTTAGGTACCTGGGTAGATTAGGCTTGGAGGGTTTATTGTAGTTCATGTATTCCAACTACATTTTCTAGTGAATTATTGACTGTTTGGAGGACGGCGAAGAGGTTTTACGCTGAGAGTTTCGGTTTCTTCTTCAATAACACATCGCCGTGCTGTCTTTGTGTTTGCCTTAATCTTTACTATTTAATTTCTGCCATGGATTTGATTTTAAATTGGTTTAGATTGTTTATCAATTCTGTTATTAGCTTATGTTCATGTTCCGCACATTTATTGTTTGATAATAAGCTTGAATTGGTAATTTGTAATTAGGGGTCTAAATGTTCATATTGTTTTCAACACTATATGAACATTCAGTGTCCAAAACATTACGAACACAATCCCTGCCTATGCACCTCCTGCCTTATCATTTTCTGTAAATACTTGGGCAAATATGGTTGATCCTTCAAATATTGAGATATCATTTATGTCTACTTGGAGTGAGGGGATGAATTTGTGCAAACAGTTGACTTTTGCCAATAAAGTGGAGGTGAAGTGCGCTCAAGGAAAATAAACATTTTATGATCAGTAGGTTAATGAAGGTCAAACTTTGTGCAAAATGTGTGGATTAGTCTTGCAAGTGTTATGTCGCGGCAATCATGAAGCCCAATCTCCGCGAATTATGGATGGTCACCATGTATGTGGGTCCTCACATGTGTACACCGATTGGGTTGCGAAATGATGGTAGAATGATGAATTATACTTTTATTGCATCAGACATCCTTAAGAAGTTATGTGAGGATCACATTACCCCAATTAAGCATCTCAGATCTATGATAAAGTCAAAATATGATCATAAGTCTTCTTACTATAAGGTATGAGATGCGAAACAAAAGGCGATAGGGAAGAAATTTGGGAATTGGGAAGAATCTTACCAAATGTTGCAAAAGTTGCTAATGACATATATTGATCAGGATTCGAATACCTAGGTGTCCTATTGTACCACACCCACTAGTGTAGATGACACGGTATTTTTGCATTATGTGTTTTGGTCATTCGGTCCATGCATTGATGGATTCAAATATTGCAAGCTGGTTATCAGTATTAATGAGACCCATCTGTATGGTAAATATCAAGGAAAGTTGTTGGTTGCAATGGCAACCGACGCTGATGTTAAGACATATGTGGAACTTGTTAGAACATATGTCATGTAGAATTAGCTAATTTTTTGACAAAACGCACTTTACTTGTAATTGAGTAGATATAGGATGGTTTAAGTTTTCAAGCAACATATTGTTCAAGTCAAGATTTAAATCCATGCAAATCTGTTCAAGAAACAAGTGAAGAAGTGCTGTATTTTAAAACTTGACAGATAGCTTGACAGATTGTATCTATCGAGGTTTAAAAGGGAACTTTAGCCCAATGCTCGACAGTAGCTCAACAGATAACCTATCTATCGAGAATTACAAATTTCAAATTTCTAGATCTGTTTTTCATGGATATCCAAGTTATTTGTGTAGGGTTTCTTTTCTCACAACCCTAGACATATATAAGGATTATTTTAAGGGCCGTTTAAGGTGATGTAACTTGATGCAAAGTGATTATTCACTCAAATTGTGACTGAAGACAATTTGCCCTAATTCATATTTCTCTTAAAGAAGCTACTGTGTTTTGTATGCTAAGGGTTTTGTAACCAAGGGGCTTCTTAATCTTCATCGTGTGGAGGAACTGAATAATTTTGTAGCCAACATCTTTCTCAAGTTGGTGTGTCAGTCACGTACTAAGGTCCATGCATCGATTGCTTAGTCACGTATTTGGAGCCATACATTGAAAATGAGAGATTGTCACTACATTACAAGTCCAATTGGTTATTAGGGTAAGGTTTCAACTATTCTTTGGTATAAGGTACTGGGATTCCTTTACTTGTAACCGCTTGTTTTGATAATAGTGGATTCTCGGGAGTGGTGACCTTAAATTCACCTGGTGGAGTTTTGCCTCGGTAGTTTTCCTCATTCGTAAACAAATCACCTATGTCAAATTTATTTTTTGCTGCATTTACTTTAGTTGGTGATTTATTAGTGCTACTACACTTATTACATGTAATTGAATCTAATTAATTCACTTGGTTAATTAATTGATTATTTTTACCAAAGGGGTCAATACATTTTTGGCTTATCAAGTGGTATTAGAGTGGGCATACTCTGATTAGAGATAATCTTTGCTATGTGATCCATTGACCTCTGTTTGTCATGGATAGAGGATAATCTCTTATTATACCTCATTTATTTGATGGCACTAACTATGCACACTGGAAAATATGCATGAGAGCTTTCTTGCAGTCCTTAGATGAGAAGGTGTAGCAAGTTATGGAAATTGGCTAAACCAAGCCAAAGGAAGCGTCGGTAGATTAGGATGACGCCAAGATCAAGGCGGCGAACTTCAATAGCAAAGCATTGAACGCGTTATTTAGTGCGGTCACAAATAAGGAATTCAAGAAGATATCCTCTACTGAAACTACTAAGGAAGCATGAATTATTCTCCAAACAACCTATGAAGGGACTAAGGCTGTCAATGATTCAAACCTGTAAAAGCTTATCATGAGCTTTGAAGAAATTAAGATGGAGGAGGATGAGTCATTTGATGAGTTCTATGCTAAGTTGAAGGACATAGTGAACTCTGCATTTAATCTTTGGAAAACCATTCTAGAACCCAAGATTGTAACAAAGGTGCTCAGATCTCTTTTGCAGAGATTTCATGCCAAGATAACCGCCAATGAGGAGTCAAAGGACATTGACAAAATTCCTTTGACAGAGCTGGTTGGCAACTTGCAGACCTATGAGTTGGGTTTGACTAGGGTTAGGAAATCGAGTAAGAGCAAGAGTATGGCATTGAAGGCCAAAAGCAATGATACTGATGAATCTTCTGATGATGAAGATTCCAAGATGAAATCCTACATTACAAGTCAGTTCAAAAATTTCATGAAGAATGCTAAGGCAAAAGGATTTGATAAAGACTGTAAGCAATACAGTTTTTCTCAGTTCAGGAGCTAAGACAAAGGAAAGAAGGATGCTAAAGACGGTGGTCAGTACACTATTCCCTCCAAACCAAAATGCTTCGGATGTTAAGGGTTTGGACACATGAGACATGAATGTCCAACTTATCTCAAGACTGTTGGGAAAAGCAAGGCCCTTGTTGCTACCTTGAGTGACCTCGAACCTGACATTGAGTCAGATAATAGTGATGATGAGGGAATCTTGAATGCCTTCACTACCACAATGAATCCTACTGAGGAGATTTTTGAAAAGGTAGATGAAGAAGAGGACTTGGTGGAGTATAAATTTGAGAAAATGGATGAACAGGATGACATCCATACTATTAGGACAAATGTGATTCAATGTATATCACTATTTTATGTAATTGGATAATCTTTTAACGAAATGCACTTTACTTGTAATTGGATAGATCTAGAATGTGTTTAATACTTCAAGAAACAAGGTTTCAAGTTCAAGTGTTAAAGTCATGCAAATCTATCCAAGAATCAAGTGAGAAAGTGCTATTCATTAAAGCATGATAGCTAGCTAAACAGCTAGCATCTATCGAGGCTTAAAGAGTTGTTCTAGCCTGTGGCTCGACAACATCTTGACATATAGGGTATCTGTCAAGGTCTATGAGTGTATGTTTGGGCTTTCTTTTCTCACAACCCTAAACATATATAAGGATTATTTTAAGGGCCGTGAAGGGTAACACAAGTTGCACAAGTGTTGAGCAAAGTTTTGTTCATGCAAATTGTGATCGGAGACAGAATTTTCCCTAGTTCATCTATCTTTTGAAGAAGTTGCTGTGTTTGTATACTGTAAGGTTTTATGACCAATGAGCTTCTTGATCTTCATCGTGTGATGAACTGATGAACTTTGCAGCCCACATCTTTCTCAAGTTGGTGATTAAGTCGCGAACTGAAATCCGCTCAATTGGTTAGGCACGTACTGGGAACCATGCATTGAAAATGAGAGATTGTCACTACAGAACAAGTCTAATTGGGTATTGGGATAAGGGTTCAACTGTATGTTAGTATAAGGTATTGAGATTCCTTTACTTGCAACTGCTTGTTGTGATAATAGTGAATTCTCGGGAGTGGTGACCTTAAAATCACCCAGTGGGGTTTTGCCGTGTTGGTTTTCCCTATTCGACAACAAATCACTGTGTCAAATTTAATTTCCGCTGCATTTAGTTATTTGGTGATTTGTTTGTGCTACCACGCTATTGCATGTTAAATTGACTTAATTAATTCACTCGGCTAATTAATTGGTTACTTTTTCACAAGGGGTCAATACATTCTTGACCTATCACATACAGCCTATGTAAAGTTGTACAAGGTCTCTGAAAAGTATGAGAAATTGTATAGGCTGGCCACTAAGAAGCTAAGTAAAGTGGAACTTGATCGAGAAGAGCTCTCCACAAAATTTGATGAAGCTAATTAGACGTTTGGAGCTTTGCGGTTTGAGAACAATTTCTTGGCTGAAAAGACCAAAAAGTTTGAAGTAAAGTTGTTTCAAGTTAGAGCTCAATTGGAGAGGACTTTTAGTGCAAAGCTTGATGAGATGCTTAGCCTTCAGAAATTTGCTTATGATAGAACCTGTTTGGGTTATGATTTCTCTTCTCCTAATATTACTTCTCCTAGTACTACTGTATTTGTCTCACCTGCTGATAATGTTAATTCTAAGAACAATGATGTTAAAACTGTTTTAGCTAGTGAGAACATAGACAAGGGAAAATCCATTTTAGGAGTACCCCTTGAACTAGACAAGAAAGAGACTAGAAACCCTAGGACTAAGAAGGGAAATAACCAAAAGTCTAAACAGAAGAAGTAGCATCTCTGTCACCGCTGTGGAGCTATAGGGCATACTCATCCTAATTGCTACAAGTGGTTAGCCACTTAACAGAGCAACAACATGATCTCGTTTAGAAACTAGAATCAGTTTCCATCTTCTTTTACTCCTCTTAGAGATCTTCTTAAGGCCCTTATATTCCTTTCGAACTTGAATGGTTTCAATTCTCCCCCCTCACCATTGGATCAAGAGTTTGCCAAATGGAAAGATTCTTCCAAGGTGTGGAAAGAAAAAGGTTCAAAGTGATTTAGTCAGTTTTTCTCTCTCTCTCCCTCTTTTTGTTTATGCATTACAAGTGTGTTTTGCTTTCTTGTTCCTTGAGTCAATCTAGTTTTATGCTATGCTTTATTTAACATGTTTTTATTTGTTTGTTTTCAGTTTTTGCTTTATTTTGTTTTTCATAAAAATTTAAAAAAAAATTGAAAAATCAGAAAATTACAAAAACAGCGTGTGTTTTGTGTACATTGGTACTTGTGTACCTTGGATGGCCATTGAAACAAAGTTTTCTAAACTTTGTATCATCTGTAGCTTAGATAAGCATCTTAATGCATAACTAAGCAAGTGAGTTTTGTGGCTCATGTTGTGATGAGTAAGATTAAGTAATCTCTTGTACTTAACACTCATATAACTTTTTTTGACGGGAAAGACTAAAAAATCCTAAGAGAAATGTAGAAATAACCATCGCACCACTAAAGTTTTCCAATTATGAAAAACATCTGTATGCTTCGGCATAGCAAAATTGTGATGTTTAAAGCTTAACATAATTGGGAATTTCTTCTCTCTCTTGTATGCCCATGCATGATATGCTCAAAAGGAAAAAAAATATGCAAAGAAAATTAAAAGCAAAAAGAATCAAAATGCTTTTGAATATGGTTGTAAGTGTGTTTCTAGGAGATGTGGGAGTTATAGGATATACCTCAAAGGTGATAGTCCCCATTAACCAGTTATGATTGTGTGTGAGTTAAATTGATTTTCTCATATCTCAAATCATCATAACATGAGACACTTATGCAATCTTGTGATGTTTTCACACACAACATGCAAATTCTTTGCTACTTTTGATACATATGTAGGTACAATGTGATTTGGCCATCACAAGGAATACGTGTGTTAATGTATACTTACTAAACTATCATGGCTTATTTTTGAAACATAAAATTGGTTAGACTTGTTTAGTGTGTGTGTGAGTATTGGATCATAAATGCTTTACATTTTTTTTTTTTTTTTTTGAGAGATGTATTTGAAGCTTAATATACTATTTGGATCTATGTTGAGTAGCTTGCTTAGTTGCATTCATCTTTTTGTGTTTTTCCTCTCTTTGAAAAGCTGCTTTTTATCAAGCTCGACAGCTTCTCGACAGATCCTCGACAGATAGCTATCTATTGAGACCCTTGGACTTCTTTTCTCGATAGATTTTATCACAATTTCGATCCATCGAGCTATTTAGAATTTGTCTCGATAGCTTCTTGACAGATTCTCGATCCATCGAGAAAGTTTCTGTCTGATCTATAGCTTCTCGACAACTGTTTGATCCATCGAGGTACTTTTGCCGTTGACAGATTCTCGACAGCACCTTGACAGATTTATCTGTCAAGAATTAGTGCTTGATAGAATCTCGATAGATCCTCGATCCATCGAGACGTGTTTTCCTTAAATAGCTTTAGCACAAAAACAGATCTCATTTCTCTTATTCTCTCTCGATAGAAACTGTCTTTTCACCTCCCAAACACCCTTTTCTCACTCAAAACCTCCCACCCTCTTGGATTTCGGCCTTGTTTGAGCATTTCTCCTCTAGTATGCTCCCTTAATCCTTCATTCTTCATGCATTTCACGCATTTAGACCTAGGTTTTGGGTTTTTTTTTTTTTTTTTTTTTTTTGGGGTTTTTGAAAATTGTTGAGTGTTTTGTGAAATTTTTGGGTTGGGTTTTGCTATATGATGTTATATGCTCATGCATTGCATTACATTTACATTTTCACAATATTTCATGCATTATAGATGTGTGTTTATATGTTGAAACTTGTGTGCTATTAGGATTGGATTGGGTTGAACCCATGATGCAATTTTCTTTGCACGTCACATGCTCATGCACATTTCATGCATACGTACCTTTTCATTTCCTTCGTTTGGTACTCTCTGTGATGGTGTTTTTCTGTTTCTCTCTCTCTCTCTCCAACAGTCTACGCATGGCACCCAAGCGCAAATCCACTCCATCCTGGAACCCTCTTCATTCCGGGGCATCATCTTCTGATCCTACTCCTCTTTATGTATAACACCCCATAATTTTGATACCAATTTAATTCTTATACGTAAATTAAAAAGTAGGCCTATAATTAAATGGATTTAATTGATTTGAGTCTAAGATCTTAAAAATAAGATAAATACTATGGTATATGAAGCCCAAGTGAGGTGGCATAAGTTAATATATGGGCCTTGATAAGCTTTTAAAAACCCTAGCCTTTTACCTCTTAAGTTACACGTGTATATACATAAGAAGGTTCCTTTTGTTTCAGCCGCAACACATTATTAAGGTTTTCTTTTCTTCTATGTGGCTGTGCATGGAAACCTGTAGGTATGATTTTCTCATGCTCTAAATTTAAGAAGTTTTGAATATTCAATAGCTAGCAATTCTCATGAACCTAGACTATCATTATATTAATATAAAAAGGGCACCTATAATTGTTATTATATTAGATTAGGAATTGTCAATATGGCTGTATGTCAGGAAAGGGTACTCCACCGGCTTTGAAATTGTACCTAATAGAGTAATAGGCTTGGACCTTATTAATTCAAGTTTGTCACCATGTGAAAGGGAAAAGGTTGCTTTATGGTTGATATTTATCTTCTTATCATCCTTCTAGTGACGTGTATTTAGCTCTAAATTATTGTAGAAGGCAACAATGATTTTCAAGCCTAGAATATCTTGTTAGCCCCTATAATGTAGGAATAAGAAATTATATATTGTTTAAGTTAACCAATTTGCCATCCACGCAGTGCCATTGTTCAGAAAAGTGACTAGCAATATCTTATATGGGCGGACACCATAATTAGAATAGTTGTGAAAATTTTGGAAACCTGATTAACAAGTTCAGGCATCAAACGAGGCATTTCAATGCTCCCATTTATCAATTTAATAACTGCAATCCCAAGTAGTGATGGTCACGAATTCAATAGCCAAACCCACTGACAAAGCTGAAATGTATTTCAAAGAAACTAGACACCTTCGTAGGCCTTAATGATGATAGGTTAAACTATTTAAGTGTGAAAACTGATTTTAAGTGGGAAATTGTGTATTGATGGACCTATCTTTGGTGTTGTTAAGTTCTAATTCTATTGATTTGTTGTGATTCAAGGGAGGTTGGTTTCATATTTTTGCAAATAAGAGGTAAGTGGTGTTTACTAATTTTGGTAGTTTTCCCTAAACATTGTTGATTATTAAACTATTTTATATCAAAGAAAAATGTTGATATTTTATATATAAATTGATATTTTTATAAATGTTTGAAGTACACATTGACTATTCGTTTTATGAAAAACTAGTGGGACAACCTGAATTTATTTAAACTTGTATATGTGAATATATCTTTATGTTTTTGAGAATTATGAATGGATTATTTTTGTCAGCATATTGAATGTGTTTTGAAAACCTATGATAAGTCATGATTAAAAGCTCAGTATTTTATTTAGTCCTTAACAAGGGACAATCATATTGCATCTAGTCTTTAGCAAGGGATGGTCTCAGAAAAGGGAACAGTACACATTTAATAGCTCCTTAGCAAGGGAGTATACTATTGAGGATCTGAAAAGGAAGCACTTTAGCAAGGGAGTGCACCTTTAGGTTCCAAAGGAGCCTTCCTTAAGAAAAGTGATGAAAATGAGGTTCTAGTTCTAAAAGGAAACAGCACAACCCTGTTAACGGGGCGTAAACATTGACCACAAGAAAAGTCTAGGAAATTGTTTATATGATGGTATTGATATATATATATATATATATATTGATGGCTCACAATATAAAGATATTTTTTTTATGTGAAATATTTGATGATAAAATATTGATGAGTTACAAGTTATGAAATTGTTGTAAGAATTATTTATTTGAAAGGTTTGTTCCCACATCTCAATGTTAGTGAATTCCACTTATTGAGTTATCTCACCCCCCCCCCCCTTTTATTTCCCCTTACAGATACATTAGAGGGATCATTGGAGTAGAGATTCTTGGAAGACAACAGTTACAAATTATTTTGTGGAGCTAAGAATTTTATTATTATTTTTATGGTATTAAGCATTGTACTAGAGAATTATTTTGAGGATGTTTTATTTTTGGTAGATTAGAGCTTGACTTGTGAGATTTTAGGTTGCTGATTGCTTTTATTTAATATTTTTATGGATTATTTAGATTGAATAGATTTTTATTGCTTATGATTTTGGGGTGTTACATTATGTCTGGTTCTGTGATGAGAAGGCCCGTCAGGACTTCTTGGAGAACTTCTCCAAATGTGGCATTCATTCGGAACGCCACGTGATTCTATCAAATTTTTTCGATCTACTTTACTGACTGTCATTCATAGGCAGGGTTAGGAATCTCTCTGTGAGATACCCATGAGTTGTCCCTTCGTGAACATACAGGAATTCTACTCCAATATGCACAGTTTTGATTCTTCTGTGCCTCAGTTTGTTACTTATGTATGAGGTACACGTATAGTAGTTACTCCGGAGCTTATCTCTGAGGTGCTACATGTTTCGAGGGTATCGCATCCTAATTACCCCAAATGTCCACGTTTGAGGACTATGTCCAAAGACGAACTTATGTCTCTCTTTTGTGAGACACCTTCTTCATGGGGTGATCGTCAAAACACCTCATGCTTGGGCTTTGCAAAGGGTTTGAGGTTCCTTAATATGGTAATGCCATTTGTTCTCCATCCCTTATCTCAATATAACTCCATTACTGAGCCTCGTGCTCGCCTTTTGCTTTTCCTCATTGAGGACCTTACTTTAGACTTTCCCTCCTACTTCATTCTCTCCTTTATAGATGTCTATAAGGATACGGTGACCCGTGATAAGCTTATCTTTCTTTCTGCTATCACGAGGATCATTTGCCATTCCTCTGTCTCCTATCCCGAGTCTGTTTACTTCTCCTTCATGGGTGCCTTGAGTGCGGCGTCTGTTCGACGAAACGAGGCCTAGCTTCGACCGAAGTAGCCACGGACTAAGACGACGACTCCTCTAGCCTCCTTTATTCCATCCACCTCCGCTCCCTTTTCTTCGAGTGGTGGTGTGACACTTGAGGACATCATGGCTCAGCTTGAGCACATGGATGCTCGTCTTGACACTCTCAGCGATGAGTTATGTCAGGTGAACATTCATGTTAGTTGTATTGCTAGACGACAGGCTCAGATGGGTGGCTTCATACCTTCTCCTTCTCCTTCACCCAAGGCTTTCGGCGAGGATGACATTGATGATGAGGATTAGGATGCTAGCTCTTCCAGCGATGATGAGATGACTGGTTCTCAGTGACTTACACTTTGTCATTCGTGACAAAAAAGGGGAGCAGTTTTGGGTTAAGAGTAGTCATGTACTTAGGGGGAGAGTTAGTATAGGACTTTTTTTGTTAGGGGGAGTGTTTATATCTTCTAAGGGATGTAGTGAGGATTTATGTATCTTTTCTTTTCTTTTATTTTTGGATACATTATCTTTTACTACATCGGTCTTGTGACCACTTAGTGATAGCAAACATTGTACTTATCTTTGATATATATATATATATGATGTTGTTATCATTTTTTTTCACCTATCTCTTCATGTGTTGCTTCTTTTCTCTCTTTATACACATGTATCTTATGTATGCAATCTTTTATTTCTGTTTCACACTAAGATACTTAATGAGTTTTGTTTAAAGTATTTTAGAAATACAAGTTCTCAAAATCTATCATGCCATGAACTCTCTTCTTATAAAGTTTTTCAAGAGTTTGTGTTAGGATTAGATTTTGTTGTATCCAACAAGTGATTTTGAGTTTAGTGATTTATGACTTCTCTCATATTTCATTTGTTTGTTGTGGTTTTGTCACAGATTTCCAAAGGGGGAGATTGTTAGGACATATGTGGAACTTGTTAGAACATATGTCATGTAGAATTGGCTAATCCTTTAACAAAACACACTTTACTTGTAATTGGGTAGATCTAGGATGGTTTAAGTCTTTAAGCTACATATTGTTCAAGTCAAGAGTTAAAACCATGCAAATCTGTTCAAGAAGCAAGTGAAGAAGTGTTGTACTTTAAAACTTGACAGATAGCTTGAAAGATTGCATCTATCGAGGTTTAAAAGGGAACTTTGGCCCGATGCTTGACAGCAGCTCGATAGATAACCTATCTATTGAGAATTACAAAATTCAGATTTCTAGATTTATTTTTTAGGCATATCCAAGTTATTTGTGTAAGGTTTCTTTTCTCACAATACTGGTGAGTGTTTGGGTCTGTGTTTTGCATCGCGTTTTTTTTTTCTCACAACCCTAGAGAAATATTGCTAAATATGTAAACAAATTATTTAATTTTGATAAAGTAATTTCCTAAAATATTTAGCAATGCCTCATGTTGTACAGTTCGTATTGATTTCTAGAAGGTCTTGCCCTGCCTATGAGGTGTGAGAGTTCTTAAGTGTGACCTGTGACTGTTACCATATCCGCCATGTGAATGACTCTCTTAGGAGCTATCTAGTCTGGACACGTCTAGTTGTCCTACACATAGATCAGTGAATACACCACTGAATCTAGAGCTAAGGTGAAGAGTGGAAGTCCCCACTTCCTTTAGGTCCAAGAAACACTCTTTGGCCCTTACTTAGAGGTCCAACTTAACTACACTTGAGTCTAGAGTTAGGGTACGGGTTTGCCAATTTGTTAGGTAGGCACCCAGACTTGCTTGACCGAATGGATCAACCTCCACTAATATTTCTAGGTCATTTTTGATAAGATCCAAGAAAGTCAAAGAACATCTGTGTTATTGCTTATCTCTTTTTGTGAGTATACTCAGGTATATATATACAAGCCTTATCACTATACTCAACTAATCAATGATTACAACCAATGATTTAGTAACTACCAACTAACTAATCAATGATTAACAGTGCAGTAACTAACTAATTAGCAATACTAAATGACTCAACTCAACAGCCTTGGCACAACTCAGCAGCCTTGTATCAATTTTCAATCAAAGGTTTGACTAAGTTGGTTCCCATCTATTATATATAACTAGTATGTAATCCATGCTTACGCACAGGAATAGTGCATTGTAGTGTTGCTATTGATATTAGCTTAGGTTATTAAACATATAGGAAATTGTTTGACCAGTACATTTGGAGGTATTAATATAGTTTTTTCTTGCAATTTTCATGATATTGGTTATGCTAAGTTTTTCATTACATTGCTATTACGCATATAATTTGAAAATTATTATTAAATCTACATATACAATATCAATTCACAATTATTGTTTGTGAAATTCTACTAAATACAAACCAAAATAAAATAATAAATTGGTTAAATAATATCTCTTAAATTGAATGGGGTGTATGAGATCGTTTAGCTCAATTACAGTTTGTTACGTACAATATCTTCGCATACAAATATCTGAATAGAAACTGTATAAAAAAATATATTCATTAGTTTAGAGAGAAAAAAAAAATCTAAACAATTTAATTTGCATGGAAAGCTAACAAAAGCAAAATCCAATTTTGATTCTAATTGAATTTTCTCTAAACTATGGTTTAATATATATATATATATATATAACCTAGTTAGTAATGGATTGTAGATAGTCATGATATATTGCATAAAAGACAAAACTTAGGTGTAGTATCGTAGGTGTTATTCTTTAGGTTCTTCTCTTAAGATTTAGTTATGTGGCTATTTAACTAAAAAATATACTTCTATCTTATAAGGAAAAATCCATATGGTAGAATCTTAAAAGAGGAATCTAAAGAACAACACCTATGTACTTTACCTAAGTCTTGCTAACAAAAGCAAAATCCAATTTTGATTCTAATTGAATTTTCACTAAAATATGGTTTAATATATATATATATATATATAACCTAGTTAAAATCCAATTTTTACACTAAATTAACTCACTTGGTAAAAAATTTAAAATATAGATTAGATGAGACACATGACGCAAAATTAGACTCTAATTGAATTCCAACTTAAATTCCAATTGAATTTTCTCTTAACTTTACCTATTAATATATATATATATATATGGAGAGAGAGAGAGAGAGAAATATATATATATATATATATATGGAGAGAGAGAGAGAGAGAGAGAGAGAGAGAGAGAGTAGCTTTGTAACCCTATGCATATGCATGAATACACTTAAAGATATACAAAAAGATAAATAGTATAATTCATATATATATAATTTAAATACTATTGATAGTTATTCTTATATTTTGTTAACTCTTTAAAAAATCTTGTAAGATTCTTATATTTAGTTAGCTCTTTAAAATTCTTGTAAGAATATTATAAAGTATAAAATGTAAATTGTCCATATTTATTTATTTATTATTTCTTAATTTTTGTTATTGTGAAGCACTTTTTTCTTTTACGATTTATTTATTATAGACTCTTTGGTTTTTGTACTCAATAACTCACTTGGATAAATATTTACGATTTGGTCTCACATTTGATTTTAAAATTAGGAAATAAAACTCTCTAAAAATAAATAATTTAGGATATATGTCATAAAATTGGACTCTAATTTGAAATTCTAATTGGACTTTTTCTAAGCTTTACCTATTAATATATACTAGTGTGTACCCCAAAATTTAGAGGATGTTTAAATTATACATGGTATTATTTTACACTTTTTTAAACTATACATTTCTAAAATATGGGACAATTTCTCATTATGTATGTGTGTGTGTGTGAGTGAGGCAGATTTAAAATTAAATTGGTTTTAAACTCTTCGGTTTTTATACTCAATAATTCACTTGCCACAAAAATAAAAAACTTAAATGGATTAGAATTGAACTGTTCGACTTATACACTCAATAATTCACATGACACAAAATTAAAAACTAAATAGGGCACGTGGTGCAAATTAAATCGAGAATCCAATTAAAATTTAATTGAATTTTCTATTAGCTTTGCCTATTAGTGTATATATATATATATATAGATAGATATAGATATAGATATATAAATAGAGTGGTATTTAAACTAAAAAGAATTCAAGAAAATAGGGTCCAATTCTACATCTAATTCTAATGAAACTCTAATTCTACATCTTCTTCATTCTAAGTGATCAAACAAAATCCTAACCTAATTCTACAAACAAAAACAAGCATAAACTTTAAAACGAGCGAGATTTTGGAATTTAAAAAGAAAAGGGGCTTAACTTTTTCGAAGGATATTTGAATTTTGACAAGTCCCCTTAGGATACTGGATCCAAGCCAAAAAACTAGAAGGGTTAGCAAATTGTAGCTTTGTAAGAACGGAACTGCAAGAGAGTTTTTGAAAAGAGAGGATGCTTGTAGTGAATCCTTTTTGACATAATTATTAAGTAAGACAATTTAGTGTTAATTTGCTTAACCTAAAATCAACCCAAAATGGCTCCATTCATACAAATAAATGTCGTTTTTATTTAATATAAATTTGAATTTTCTCTATAGAGCAGTGTAATTAAAAGAATTTTAAATTCATTTTGGCTTATTTTTTGAATGGTTTGGAATGGGTCATATAAATGTTAACCCAATACAAGTTTATCAAACATTTGAAATGAGTAGTGTTTGTGTATATTGAAAGCTCGAAAACGTGTTGAAATACACAAGAGCTGTTTAGACCCCCGATTAAAATTACGGCTCGATAGATTTTACACAACTTTAATATAAAGTGCGGAATAGTGTAAAAGCGAGCGGATGAACAATATAGCTACTCTAATCCATAAACTAAACAACACAGCAGTGTAATGGAATATAAAAGAGTAGGGAAGAGAGATGCAAACACAGAAAACACCAAGACGTGTTTTCGAAGAGTAAACCAAAGAACTCGGCGAAAAACCTCTCCGCCGCCCTCCAAGCGGAAATCGATCCACTAGACAATTAGTTGGGATACATGAGTAAGCAAGAGACCCTCCAAGCCTAATCTACCCGATGTACCTAAGCCAATATGTCATAAAATTGGACTCTAATTTGAAATTCTAATTGGACTTTTTCTAAGCTTTACCTATTAATATATACTAGTGTGTACCCCAAAATTTTAGAGGATGTTTAAATTATACATGGTATTATTTTACACTTTTTTAAACTATACATTTCTAAAATATGGAATGGTTTCTCATTATATATGTGTGTGTGTGTGTGAGAGAGAGAGACAGAGAGAGAGAGATTTAAAATTAAATTGGTTTTAAACTCTTCGGTTTTTATACCCAATAATTCACTTACCACAAAAATAAAAAACTTAGATGGATAAGAATTGAACTCTTCGACTTATACACTCAATAATTCACGTGACACAAAATTAAAAACTAAATAGGGCACGTGGTGCAAATTAAATCGAGAATCCAATTAAAATTTAATTGAATTTTCTATCAGCTTTGTCTATTAGTATATATATAGATACAGATATAGATATATAGATAGAGAGGAATTTAAACTAAAAATAATTCAAGAAAATAGGGTACAAAGATTATACACTGTGTGTGCTTAGCCAAAAGTAGGTTTCAAATTGTTATTTTTGCAGACAGAGACATACACATGAGCTGTTGTTCCATAAACATACATTGAACATACATACGCAGTTGTGAGGCATGAGTACGCATCCTGACAAAATGAAACTCTAATTCTACATCTTCTTCATTCTAAGTGATCAAACAAAATCCTAACCTAATTCTACAAACAAAAACAAGCATAAACTTTAAAACAAGAGAGATTTTGGAATTTAAAAAGAAAAGGGGCTTAACTTTTTTGAAGGATATTTGAATTTTGACTAGTCCCCACAGGATATTGGATCCAAGCCAAAAAACTAGAAGGGTTAGCAAATTGTAGCTTTGTAAGAACGGAACTGTAAGAGAGTTTTTGGAAAGAGAGAATGCTTGTAGCGAATCCTTTTTGACATAATTATTAAGTATGTCAATTTAGTGTTAATTTGCTTAACCTAAAATCAACCCAAAATGGCTCCATTCATATAAATAAATGTCATTTTTATTTAATATAAATTTGAATTTTCTCAATAGAATAGTGTAATTAAAATAATTTTAAATTCATTTTGGCTTATTTTTTGAATGGTTTGGAATGGGTCATTTAAATGTTAACCCAATACGAGTTTATCAAACATTTGGAATCAGTAGTGTTTGTGTATATTATGCGAGCTATATGGGTCATGTTGTGTCACTCACTTAATAAATGGGTTTTGTCAGGGTAGAAGGGTTTTGAAATGATTATTAAATGAGTTAGGTTAGGATTGGCCTATGTAGCTAGATACCAATGTCTTGAATACGATTTGTCATCACTGCATGCTTGAACGAAATTGTTAAATCATGGTTTTTTTTTCCACCTTTATACACACACACACACACACATATAAGGATTCTCCATTTTTTTTTAATTTAAAATTTAATAGTTGGGAAGGAGTGGGTTTGAATCTGGACACATCATTTGGAACTACCTCAGAAGCTTATTGAGCTACAACTTAAAAGACTCCTTCACATTTTACATTAGGATGAATTTCATATTTATAACGAGATACAAAAGTCCATGACATTTGAATAAAAATTACATATTGATTGCCTCAATTCCATGATTTTCTTTAGCAATCAATCCCTTGATGTATTAACCAATCCCATAATTTTCTCTTGAAACCAATATCTTGACTTGGTCCTCAATGGCAGAAAAAATGAACTATACTTTCTAAACTAATATATCCTAATTATACATCTCATACATATCTTGGCTACTTCTGGTCAATACAATACAAGATAGAAACTCACACAGTCATGTTTACGTGGCAAAATACAATCATCTGCTCTTGGTGAGCATAGTTCTTAGGTTCCAATCCAATCAATGGAGGAAAAAAAAAAAAAACTGAACTTTCTTGATGGTCTTGGCTTTTCATACACAAATATCCTAGCTCAGTTGTTGATTTTATATTTTTTATGCCTTATACTCAGAACAGAACACAAAAGTCAAAACATGGAGTTGGCCATGACTGGATTGTCTTGTCATCCATATCTTAGGCTAGTTTTTTGCATTACGAAAAATAGGATGTGATTATCCACAAAGCTGACTCAATGCGTTATCACATTTACTTTTCCTCTTTTCTTTGTAAATGACAACGATGCATGTTTTTGGCAACAAAACAACCAAAGCATTAGGAATTTGGTTACATTGCTAAAATGAAGATAATGATTGACCATTCAATACTCTTACAGAAACAAGTTATTTTAAGGTAAAGTTTTTTTGGATAAATTAGCTTTAGGATAATGAAAGTTTGCAGTTGAGGAGTCCAAGCCTGGTCTATTTTCAGTTGAGGACTTATTATTTACCTATAAATCTGACCGGGGCCTTTCAAAGGTATTTGTCCTTGCTTTGTTTGCCTTCTTCTGAGTTTTTAAGAGGGAACAAGATGATTGCCGTTGAGAACCAGGCAGTTGGTAATGCTTTGATTATTGTTTCCTACTTCCTTTTGTCCATGAATGTCAATAATTTTTATTTTATTGTAAGTCTATAAGCTTAGTTCAATTGGAGTCTAAATTTTGTGTTCTCTTGTTAAGTGTCAGAGAATGCAATACCAAAAGATGCATCAGATGAATTTACTGTGCCAGAATCCAATGCCTTTGGCCAATCATTCAGGTTTTGACATTTTCTTCCACAATCTTTGTTTATAAGATCAGGTGTTTTTCATAAATGGTGTAGTTTCTCATTCAATGAATTGTGTCAAAATGTGTGGTAGGGATTATGAATCAACTGTGAGGCTAAGCATTGTGGAGAATTGCTATCGGTTGCATCATATTAACCAAACATATGATTTTGTAAGTACACTTTCAATAAGTTAATGTTTAAATATTAAACTTTAGGACTTCATAGATTCAATTTGATATATGAAACTTTCAATGCAAATGCAGGTAAAGAGGACAAGGGAAGAGTATGCAAAATTGAACAAAGCAGAGATGTCCATATGGGAAGCCGTTGAACTCCTTGAGAATTTTGTGGATGAAAGTGACCCTGACCTGGATGAACCTCAGATTCAGCATATGCTGCAGACGGCTGAAGCTATAAGAAAAGATTATCCTAATGAAGATTGGCTGCACTTGACTGGCCTTCTTCATGGTAAATACCCCATGCACACTCCTAGTTTCCGTTCTAAGGCTAACATGCAAAATATAAGTTCTTTGAATGTGTAATTTTATAAGTTTAAGTTAGTGGCTCTATGCTCTTATTCATAATATCAGATAATAACTACACACACTAGGCCCTATATATTCAAGTTTACATAAAACAACTTGATAATTGATTCTTGCGTGGATTTCAGATCTTGGAAAGGTTCTTTACCATCCTAAATTTGGAGAGCTTCCCCAGTGGGCTGTTGTAGGTAAGAAATGTTCTTTGACCAAATAAATGTTAATATATTTCTCTTGTTTCGAGTCATTTCAATCTGATGATGAATTCTGATGTTGCAGGAGATACGCTAATTGTTGGTTGTGCTTTTGACGAAGCGACTGTTTATTACAAGGTCTTCTCAAAAACATTAGTTAATTATGTTTGACATGATTATATGTAGTCAGTCAACTGAAAGAAATTTCTTCGAATCTTTTGCATTGCAGTATCTCAAGGAAAATCCAGATTACAACAATCCTGCCTACAACACTAAACTTGGAGTCTACTCTGAAGGATGTGGACTTGAAAATGTGCTGCTGTCATGGGGGCATGACGATTACATGTACTTGGTATATCCTCTGAACCTTCAATGAATTTTTAATGAAAAATCTTTAATAAGATTTTCATATTGAAATTTCCACAATATGTTATTCCAAAATAACAATCATAATACTAATAATGTTGTTTCCAAATCCTTAGGTGCTCAAGGCAAGTGGAACTACTCTACCTCCAGCTGCATTATTTATTATCCGATATCACTCATTATACCGTAAGCATTATTCTTTATCTTTTCCTGTAAGTTTGAAAATAGTTAATATTCTTGAATCGTTTTTATACAATAAAATGAGTTTTATCTGTTCATCTTGCAGTAATGCATTCTGATGGAAAATATCAATACCTAATGAATGACGAGGACAGAGAGAATCTGAAGTGGAGTCAAATATTCAGGTAAGCTTCCATTTTGTTGTTTAATTTGTACATTTTTTTTTTCTTTCTTACCAGTGTTCTTCCCCAACAATTTTTCATTTCTCATTGAGCTGATTGTGAGCATCAGTGTTTTTCCCCAACAATTATTCAGTTTTTGTTAAGCTGATTGTGACAACTAAACTGATTTTATTGTATTGTACAAAATAACAGCAAATATGATCTCTACAGTAAGAGCAAAGTTCATGTTGATGTTGAAAAAGTTAAACCATACTATGAATCCCTCATAAAAAAGGTGTGTACCAGTGCAAAATTCTGTGCTTTGGTAATTTTAAACACTTTTTTTTCTTTACTAAAATTGGAATTTTTTTTTCTTTCTTTTTGTAGTACTTCCCAAAAAAGGTGATCAGATGGTAATCCTTGAAGATCCGGCTTTAGGCTGCCTGCCATACTTTTAGTTGTGCTCGCTTTCAATTGGCAAAGTTAATTTTATTTGGATATGCACTATAAATTTCTGTAATCAGTACTAAGAAGTTTGTAAAATATTAATAAATAAAACACATCATAGAGATGTGGCGTGTTCATTATTATTTGGCTTGGTTCTTACTTCTTATATATTGATGGCCAGGAGGCCATGTGTGGGATGTCTTTAAGGCCCTGGGGCCTAATCAAATAATGCTAATGTTGCGGCTTCAACAAGAACCAAAAAAAAAAAAAAAACCCTTAGAAATCAACACCTAGGGTTATCTGGAATCAACACCAAGCTATTGAAGGAAAAACTCCAACAATCAATTTCATTACTGAAGCAAACTGTATACAATATTGAATTCCAGGTTCTTTAAATAGAGTTCCAAACTTATAATCGTAACAAGAAAAGGAAACAATTCTAACCAATGAAAATTCTACTAATGAAGTAAGAAGATGAATTAAATCCCTAAAACAAGTAGGAAAATAAAATAAGATTTAAAAAATGGATAAAGTTAAGTTATAAAATTAGTTGAAGGCTAAGGCTACAATTTTACTCAATATTTTTTTTTTTATTGGAGGCGAATTTTGACAAATCCATCATTGGATTATATCTTCTTCTTATATCTTCCATGCTTGTAAAATTTCTAGAAAATTAAAGATCAATAGCTATGTCATCAATAAATTGTTTAAATTGCAAGTTTTTGTAGTTTAAATTATGCATAAAATATAAGCTTAGAGATCATATTGTAAATAATATTTGATTGATACAAAATTTGACATGTATATTAAGAGTGTAAAGAGCATACAATTCAACGGTTAGATTTTCAAAATATGTAGTAATATTTATTTAATTGAGTAGGGTTATAGCCTTAGGCTACAACTAATTTTGTTGCTAAATTTTGTCCTTTCATAAAGTAAATCGAATAAATTAAGAACATTAATAGATTTGGCCTTAAACCCAACTGTTAGTAGTCTCTATTCCTAAGGCAAGTGGTTGGGCCATCTTCTTCTTTTGTGTTGTCCATACTCCAGAGTATGTGTAATTGAGGGCATATATCTTGTGTTGGCACCAGCTAAACTAGGCAGGAGTTGGTTGGGATCTTATGCATACTTAGAATATGGCCAGTGATTGGGCTAAGGCTAGTTTTGATATCATGCTTCATTTGATTTCATTAAATATTCTTGCCTAAGGCTTTCCCAGTAGTCTTTTTGGTTGTTAAATATGAGCTTATTGGACTAGCCATCATCTACTATACGTTAGCAGGAATTACGGTAAAGAGTGTCTGCAAGTACATGTTCATATAAACTCTATTGCAACTATCCTATGTAATAGTTAGATTGTGATTGATCATCTATCACTTTCATATAAACTTATTATTTTTTCTCCATCATTTACCATTAGCGAGAAGTACGATAAAGAGTGTTTGCAAGTACATGTTTCCAACCATGAATTAGAATTGTGGTAATCAAGTGCTCTTGTGAGCCAAGTAACGAGGCTATGACAATTATTAAAGGGTTACTCTATGTATAGACTTGTTATTTTTTCTCCATCATCTACCGTTAGCGATAATTACAGTAAATAGTGCCTGTAAGTACATGTTTCTAACCATGAATTAGAATTGTGATAATCGTGTGCTTTTGTGAGCTAAGTACCGAGGCTATGAAAATTATTAAAGGGTTTCTCCACGTGAATTATAACTCTCAGCCAGTTGTATTCCTGTTTTATAATATTGATTGGCAAATACGAATGACATCTAAACTTCAATATGCACATGACTCCACACCCAATAAAACATATATTGCCCATATTCTTTTGTCTCTCCTCACTCTTCACTACACAGTTCTTGCACACGTCCAGCTTTCCAGGGGAGAGAATATCCACGACCAACAATGTGGGCTGTTAATTTGCAAGTAATGTTAGTGGTGGGTTTATTGGTTATGTTACAAGTTCAACAACCTTTGCAACTGAGATCTAGTCATCCAATGCATGGGGTTATGGATAAGATCTGTAAAGCTGTCTTTTATCTTATTAATCTAAGTGTTATTCAAGATTGGTGAAAGATGGGCTTTTAGAATCATTATTTTGTTATATTCACAATCTATGAATTCTATTTAGAGAATAATATGATCTAGGATTCCTTTTTGTAAAGGAATAAAGTTCCAATGACTTCTTTAAGTTAGTATATACATAAAAGAGGAATAGGGCTCTTTTAAAGGTAGAATTAAAGTTAGATTGTTCTAGAAGAAAAATGTCAGAATTTATTAAAAGACAACTATAAAATACATTTTGAAATGAAATGGTTGTATTAGATACACCGCAAGACATTATTCTATAGATAACTATTACACTAGTACAACATCGTAGTGGGAGGATTACCAAATAAATTCATAGTTTTGGAATAAATTTTTGTAGTTATTCCACAAGGATATGAATTTGATCCTCGATCCTACGTAAAGGCATTAGATGATATGAATATGGATTACTGATTCAAGGTTATGTGAATAAAATTAAATTCTATTTAAAGTCTAGAACTTGTAGAGGCGCTTAATTGCATTAAGCCTATTGTTTTCAAATAGGTCTACAAGTAAATGAGATTGATAGATTTGAAGGTGCAAACCTTCAAAGTCAAGACTAGTGGTGAAAAGATATATTCAAAAAGAAATGGTTCGACTAAGAAAAGATTTTTTCACCAATAGTCAAGTTTAACTCTATCTAGATTCTCTTATTCATTATATTTCATTTAGATGAAATATGGCAATGAATATCAAGAAAGTTTCTTTTAGTAGCAATCTTGAGGAAGACATCTATATGATGTAACAAGACTTATTCATAGCAAAGAACCAATAGTGATTAGTATACAAGTTGCTAAAAGTCTATTTATGGACTAAAGCAAGCATATGAACCATAAAATATCATCTTTGCTCAAGAAATCAAATTTTTTGATTTTGATCAAGTATTTAAAAGCCTTATGCATGTAAAAGTTATATAGAATAATAAATTTCTTAATGTATGTTGATGACATTCTCATCATTTAAAATGATGTAGAGTTATTGTCATCAATGAAATTTTTTGTTGTCTAGTCCAGTTTGATATAAAGTACTTGGGAAAAACTAGTCACATCCTAAGAATTAAACTTTGTTAAAATTCAGGAATTAGGATGTTGGGTCTATCTCAAACTGCTTAAATGGATTAGATTCTAGCCAAGTATAGCATGTAATACTTCAAGAAAGGATTCTCTCCTTTTAAGTTTGAAGTTCTTTTATATAGGACTATAGTCCTAAGACATATAAAAGGAAGAGCATATAAAGAAGGTTCTTTATACCATATCAAAAGGAAGTCTTTATGCTATGCTATATACTAGGCTAAATATCTATTTTGTGGTGGGCATAGTAAGCAAATATCAATTGAATCAAAGATCACTTAATTTAG
The DNA here is from genome assembly GCF_002906115.3 of Quercus suber. Lineage (NCBI taxonomy): Eukaryota > Viridiplantae > Streptophyta > Magnoliopsida > Fagales > Fagaceae > Quercus > Quercus suber. The sequence continues at coordinate 398,471 of NW_027069597.1, read as the reverse complement.
TGGGGGTAAAGCATATACCCATATATCTTAGGAGAATGAGGGATTATATGCTTGTCCACCAAAGTGTGGTTTTGATAGATACTGGATGTATAAATACTGACTTATAGTTTGATTGTGATTCATGAAGTTGAACTTCAAGATATGTGTTCATCCTAGGTGATGAAGATACACATTAAGCGTAAGTATTATCTTATTAGAGAGCTTTGAGTATGTGAGAATTAGTAGTAAAAAAGATAATTTATGCAATAAATCTGACTGAAACTTGTTTCCAAACCTTGCCTTAGAGTGGCTATGTATTACTCTAAAGGGAGATAAGTGTCAGATATATGGTAAATTGTCTTTCAGGGCAAGTGGGAGATTGTCAGGATTTATACCCTAAAATCCAATTTATTGGCATGTTATAAATAATTAAATAGTTTAATTATATGAGACTATTTATTGATGAACTAATAGGACATTATCTTAGTCCATGAGATGCATAGTATGTGATTTATGTGAAAAGTCACAGAAGATATAAATCACAAGTTTTTTGTAAACTCAGAATTTTAGTTCGTAATTGGTGATGAAATTGGACATTTCATCTGCGAAGACTATAATATATCAATTAAGATGATTTGTCTTGATCATGGAAGTGGAGACTTTTAGTTGATATGTTGATATGTTTTAAGAGTTAAGACATATTGAACTGAACCGTTGTGAGATTTATTATTCTCCTAACAACTGTCAAATGAATAATAAATCTCACGACTTCTATTTACATCAACTCTATATCCTGAGAGAATTATGAACCTGATCATGAGATGAAGGTTGCTTTTATATATCAGGAGTTAGATCTATAAGTTATGGTCAAAACCTCAGTATATTGGACAACCACATTTAATGTTGATGGAATATATATTCTCAAGATGGAATTCATAATTTCTTAACGGAGATATAAAATATTCCCTTGAGATAGGTTTAATGGGTTTGGTTATTCAGAGTGTTGGGCCCAACCACTTTAGTAAGGAGTTACTAAAGTATATATTTATGGAATTGGATTTCATAAATATATGATGAATAACATAAAGGTTTAAACTGGGTGGTACTCAAGGATTAAGATGTAGTAATTTTCAAAGTGGCAGTTAATATTTAAGACTTTGTATTACTATGAATATTTTAATGAAGGAGTTGCATGTATAATAAAGTCTTGAGATATAATTTATAGATAAGGTCAGGCCTAGAGTGCAATTATATTCTTATAGTGATATTGAATATAATTAATGGTAACTTTGGACTTGTCAAGAATTGATGGAAAAGCCCAAGGCCCATTGGAGCTAGTGTCTTATTAGTCCCTTTTGGTCCCACTCCAAGCCACACACTAGAGCCCAATTGGAATGGCCCAAAAGGCTAGCCCAATTAGATAATCAGTTGTACAAAAAGGAGAGAAACATACAGAATAAATATAAGTCTTTCATGTGGTTTTTCATTAAGATCATAGAAGGAATGAAATGATGTATGTGAGTGTTGGACACTCTTTTATTCTCTCCTTAGAAATTGATTGAGAGACCACACTTCTTGGGCATCAAGTGAAATTGGAGTGAAGATTAAAACTATTCTCAAGTGCTTCAATCTTTGTTTTGAAATTCACCGCTTCAAGGTACGCTCTCTTATACTCAAATTCTGAAATTTACATAGTGCATGTTATAGATTGAGAATGAAGTAGATCCGTTAATTTTCCGCTACGTACTTGCATATTTCCATCATCACCTGCCTTGGGTAAATTAACACTTAAATTTTTTTTATGTTAAACAAAATCTTGGCTAGGTTCGATTCCTCGGGTCACCTGCCTTGGGTAAGTTAACACTTAGATTATTTTTATGTTAAACAAAACCTCGGCTAGGTTCGATTTCTCTGGTCACCTGCCTTGGGTAAATTAACACTTAGATTGTTTTTACGTTAAATGCAATCTCAGCTAGGTTCAACTCCTCAGGCCACCTGCCTTGGGTAAGGTAACACTTAATTTGTGTTTGTGGTATTCAATCTAACCTTGTTTATGTTCGATTTCTCATATCATCTACCTCGGGAAATTAACACCTCGGTACAAATACTTAATTATATATCGGCTGGGGAAATAGGAGCGGTAATCTTCCTACCCCTTCTCATGACAAATTTAGAGCCATTCGATCACGATCTCATTGTAGAACGTGGGAAATAGCAGGCTGCCTATTGCATTTATTGCGGAGTTGGGGATTCCGAAGTGTCAAGAGCGGGTCACAGTCAATTGAAAAGATGTGCTCACATAGGAACCTATTTGCGAGTGTGCCATTGTCAACAACTTTTATTAGCTAAAACCTCACTTTTCTAGGTTAGGAATGAAAAACGAGGTTCTAAAGGGCTATTGTGAGGACAAGGATCCCAAATCTGATTTAAACGAGTAGTCAAGGTTATTTCCGAGGATGCACCTTGGAACGCGGGGATGAGCACTAGTTATGTGAGATGCATAAAGTTAAAACATCAAAAAGAAAGAAAGCAAACTTGGTACTTAATACAAAAAGGATGAACAAAGAAGGGTATAGAAGCCATCCCTCTGCATTAAATACAAGACAACCACTCCTCTAGCCGCAGTAATGAGAAAATGACCATGAATAGTGGTGACGTAGCTAAGATTATAGTGTAAAACTTACTAGTATGCTTCGGATGGGATAGGAGTCCTAGAAGTACAATCTCAGCCCTTCAAGTGTAAGATTCAGATGATTTGTGGCTGGATTTAAAAGGAAAAGGATGATCCAGATGTAGGGTGAGGAGAAAGAAGGAAGAAAATCATTTTCTAACCAAGAACTTGAATATTTGTACAAGTCTAAGAGAGAGAGAGATATATATATATATAAGAACATTCCATCATCGGACTTAACCAATGAGTGTTTTTCCTTTCAATTTGTTTGTCTTAGTCATTCCAGCACCAACCAATTGTGATTTACGTTTTAACTCATTGAACATTCAGTAACAAACCCACTTTCTAACAAATCTATTGTTATAGGCTTATTGAGCCATTGTCCAAATCTTTTGGGCTGTGGATCGAAACGAGCCCTTGCAAATAATATTCAAAAATGGAAATGAAAATATATTGGGTAAACTACGTATTTGGTTCCTATCCTAAAAACCATATTTCAATTTGCTCTTTAACATTTCAATTGTGTCAATTTGGTTTATAACCTTTCAATACTGTGTCAGCTTAGTCAATGTCGTTATCTTTTAGAAGAAAATTGTTGATTTGCAAACAACTAAAATAAAAAATTAGTTTATTGCCACATCAACAGATTTTTTTTTTTTTTTTTTTTTTATTGCAATTGTGCCGTACCTGTACTCGGGCTTCATAGTCTCTGCCTCTCTTCATTATTGTAGCTAGCACCTGTTGTAGGACCCACCAAAAAAGTTCCTTGCATAACCTCCATAAAAAGTCCTTTGCCATAGAGTCCAGGATGAGATGGTACCACGTGTACTAAGTGTATGCAATAGATACTTGTGTGTGGGGTTCACAAGCTGTAAGAGGTTTGCTGCATATAACTGATAGGTTGATACACATGATACTTTTTCCACCAAGAGTAGAGAGGGCTATAATTATTTTTTAATTATTATTATTATTATTAATCTGTTAGTAGAATAGAGTTTTGTGAGAATGTATGTATTGCTTAATTTAAAGAAATCTTATGTGAAAAAATGTTATTGGAGGTTGTAACTTGTAAACATAGAACTTTACACTGAATCTATATTGAATTTAAACTCTTTTCATTTTTACTTTTGCATCATGTTCAACAAATCATTAGTGAAAAATGCGTTTAGCAAATCCAGTACACGCAATAAGAGAGCATGGTCTAGCCAAATGAGCTAATGATTGTTGTAACTGGGTTCAACCGAATCCTAACTCTTGCTTACTTGAATCAATGTGCTTTGAAGATGGTGATATGTCTCATTTTTTTTTTTTTTTTGGTTTCTATATGTTAAAATAGTGAGGCATTATTCAAAGCATAAGAAAAGCCACCTTAAGAAAGTTGTGAATGAAAATGTCTCGCGAGCATTAGATTTGTCAAAATTGGACATGGGCCTATTAACCTACTCAAACTCAAACTCAAAAGGAAATATGGTTATGGATCAGAGTTTGAGTAAAATGAGTAAAACAGCTACCCGATCCTATGAATGTCCAAATCAGGTTGATCTGTTTTTTTTTTTTTTTTTTTTTAAAGGAAGAGAATTTTTGTTTTCACTTTTGCTTCTTCTTTGTTTTTTTCGGAATCATCTTCTACGTCTCTGACGCTATGTAATTAATGTGTTTCAAATTACACTTTACATTCACTCACAATAATAGATCTCGATTTGCTGTTTATTTTCCTTCTCACAGAATTTAGACACTACAGAATCATGACACAAACCAGCTTCTTCCTAATTTGATCTCTCTTCTTTTGCGGCTGAAAATTGATTACATTAAATATGATATGGGGATATCCGGTTGACTTTTGAGAATTGCTGAAGACAATTATCTTCGAAAGGCCCGTGCCGAAGCTAGCTATACTCCTCGAATAAATAGTCTTGATTAATCAAAGCTGTGGAAGGTCCGAATGATCTTCTAGCAACCCCAATGATAAAGATAAGCTCTGTATTTGTGGACACATGAATTATCTAAAGGAAAAACTGCTATCCCGATTAAACCATTGCAGCAACTTTTCTGCCGCATTTATGTGGAGAAGACTAAACGAGTCTATACCTGCCACTCACAAAGAGCTAAAGAAGATACATGACATAACATATACTCAGTANTGATATGGGGATATCCGGTTGACTTTTGTTTGGTAGTATGAAACGGTGGGTTAAATTTGTGGACAAGTTATTTGATTTGGTCATTTGGTGACCATGGTTTTATTCAATTAATAAATATCTGGATTCAATTATTTTAGGAGTGATATACTACTTACTTGCTGTTTCATTCATAAACTTATATAATAATATACTACTCTCTGCGCATGCGCATGCTCAAAGGCTCTTTTATTATTTTGAGAAAAAGTTAATAATTTACATCCATTATAATTTGGAATTATTACATTTTCCAATTACAAAATACCCAGAGGTGTGATGAGTACTATGGTTTGTGAGTGAAATAAATTTTTCATCACACCTATAGGTATTTTGTGATTGGAAAATGTAAGAATCCCAAATTATAATAGATGCAAATTATTAACTTTTTCCCAAAATAATAGAAGAGTCTCTGAGCACGTGCTCAGATGCTAGTATATATTTGTGTATTTTTTGTTTGATTTAATTTGTATAGCAATTTATTTAATTGTTTGGTTAGATTAAAATTGATTGGTAGCTGATTTTGAGTGTAATGTAATATATAATTTTCATTGTCTTTCAAAACCTCAGATTTAATTTTCACAAAGATGGAAATAGGATTAAGGCTCAGTTAAAGTTAAAAAAAAAAAATTAAGTAGTATTAATTTCTTAAAATGCCAAGAATACCGTTTGAGAAATCCACCTATTCTTTAAGTTTAATATCAAGAAATGTAATTTTTATTTATTTTTTGTTTTTTTTTGTGCATCTATTTTTTTTTTTTTAACCCAAGCCCAAAAATTTAATGAATGAAAATTATTCATTTTGTGTTGTGAACTTTGTAATGACATAAAAAGATATATTGGTCATAGAGTGTCACAATTATCATTTTTTATTTAAATGAGAGTTATCAACTTTTTTTATTTAAATCCTAAGAGGCAGCCACTTAGTCTAAAAGGTAGCTAGTTATTGCACATCCATAACAAAATTTTCAAATGCAAAAGACTCTGACGTTGTAAACTCAGAATTTTTTTTTTTTTTAAATGTTAGTTATTTAATCCTAAAAGATAGACACTTAATATATATCCATAACTAAAGTTTAGGATGCTTAAAAATAATAATAATAAAAAATAAAATAAATAATAAAAAAACTAAGAAGGGCTGTCAATGTTACCATTGCTTTAATTTTAAGAAAAAATGTATTTTCTTTTTAATGAGAGTTACCAGTTTTTTTTTTTTTTTAATTTAAATCCTAAAAGGCAGGCACTTAGTTCTAAAAGGTAGCTAGTTGTTACACATCCGTAACCATAACAAAAATTTCAAGTGCTAAAGACTCACATTGTAAACTCAGAATTTTTTTTTTAATTCAATTTTTTGAAAGCACATGTCGTGCCCATGTAAACTCTAGGGTACAGAAGCATTGGAGGAGTCAATTCAAACCTAATTTTTTAATAAAAAAGTCTATATTTAAATTAGGGAGGAATATCAAGGGTTGTTTGTCGTTCCAAAGAATTTTCATGGCTGCATTCATACTTGGAATAGTCTTTATAGATAAAATACTATTATGAATTGTATAATTCTAGATTCGTCCAATAAAAAAAAAAAAAACAATGTATTAATGTATATTGTGGGGGGGGGGGGGGGAGCCCAACCTTACGTAGTGGGCCTAGGTACATAGATGAAGAACAAGTGGACGATGGGGATGATGGGGAAGGATGCTATATAAAGAAGAAGGGCTCCTAATAGAGAAGGGGGAAAAAGTGACGATAGAGAAGAAAAAAAGGCTTTACTGTAGCTCTAAGAACTGTAATCACTATTCAATTTATCATAAACCTCTTCGAACTTCAATTCATTTCGTCTTTACGTATATCTTCATGCTGGTTTATACTTGGAGGTTGTAATCAACCGTTGTTAATTCCATAATCAACCTAGCTCTATCACCCACGCTCTACAAATTTATTATTTTGGGCTTGGGCCACAAATCCTAACCCCACATATATATATATATATATATATCATGAATCGTGACCATAATCTAAGCGAGGCTGTTTCACTATTTCTCAAATATAAATTCATCCAATGTGTCTGCTATGCAATTTAACAAAATTGTTGATATGTCACTCTAAAGAAAATACCAAAGAGAGAGAGAGAGAGAGAGAGAGAGAGAGAGGCTTAAATGTAATAAAAATAATAGAAAAAAAATAATAGGAGGAAGAGAGAGCACCACTTAAAATACAAATACTAAAATAATTAGTCAAACCCGATAACCAAAAAAAAAAAAGAGAGAAGAAGAAGAAGAAGACAAAAGATATATATCATTCCCACTCTTTAAAAAAGCCTCATTAATGAGAGGAAATATTAAACACTCATCAAACTGATCAAATAAAAGAAAAAATAAAAAAAGATAATGATATGGAAATGATAATGATAACAAAGTAAGGAAACCAAATATAAACAAAATACTGGGAAAAAAAAAATATGCACTCATTTTAGACCAAAAGTAAAAAACCACGAACTATTTTGACTCCAACAACACAAGGAAGTCGATACCGTACCGGTACCGGCCGTACCGACCGGTACGTACCATACCGGTTGCATACCGGTATTGAAACATTAACGTTTTGTACCAGTTTAAATACCGGCCGTACCGGCCATACCGGCCAATTTCGGGCAATACCGGCCGGTACCGGGCGTACCGGCCGGTACAGAAAAAAGTTTTTTTTTTTTAATTTTTTTTTTTAAGTTTTGTAATTTTTTAATTTTTGTTAGGGTAGAATGATAACTTATTTGCATTAACTTATTAGTATTATTTGTTTTCTTAGTATGCAATGGTAACTTTTAAGCTTTTTATTTTTTATATTGTGTGTGTTTTTTTTTTCTTTTAATTGATACTAAAGTCTAAAATTATGAATAATTAGTTTTGAATTGAGGAAATGTTTTATAGTAAATTTTTATATTTATTATAATATATATAAACACACATACATATATATATATTTATTTAAAAATATAAAAAATAGCGGTAAACCCGAAACGGTACACCGGTGTTGACCGGTATCTGAAATATACTGTACCGCTGGGCAAACCGGTACAGCCTCCGGTACGGTATTGACTCCCTTGCAACAACATCGTTCTAGTACTGTGAAGAATCCCTCAATCTCTACCTTTGGTGGCATTATCGCAGTAGTAAATATTCTCCAATGACTCACTGATTGGAGTAGTTGATATAGTGACTTAGTGCTTGGTGTTGATTGAGTCAATGATTGGTGGAGAAGTTAGTTAGGATGAGAGCGTAACAGTAGTTAGGATGGCAATTATGAATGAGCTAATGATTGTAACTAACTAAATTGTATATAGAGAACAGATGTGAGAATTTGAGGGATAATCAGATATAATACAAGCACATTCTTTATTCTTTTCTCTCTAATCTCTCTAATTTTTCTATTCCCTATTCTCATTCCTTAGGAGGCTAGTTCCTTCCAAGAACTACTAAATAAACTCACCACCATTAAGGTGATTCCTATCACTCACTCCCAAGGGCTTCTTCGTCGAAGAGTCCATTTCAACTGAGTCTTCACATAACTTGCTTGACAGTGTTGCAATGCTAAAACCATTATGAACCAATTAGTTTTGAAATTAAATAATTTAAGAGAGAGACGTTTAAAAAACCTGAATTTGTTGATGTAGTCAGAGTGAAAGATTTTGAATGTATTGGTTTGTAATGCATATTCATGATAAATTGATATGTAGTGCTTTGATGGGATAAGGAAATGGTAATTATAAGGATGTGTTAAGATACCGCTTATTTTGCTGAAACTGAAAACTTATTACTGATAATACTATAGATAAATGTAAAAGTTAGTTGAAATAATACAGTTGGGTCCATGAATAGTACTAAAAAGTGTAGTGGGACTCATGAATAGTTGCAAAAATAAGCTGAATAGTAAAGTAATTTTAAGTTTTCAGCCCTATCCAAACGCATGCTAACTGTACACGGCTAATCCTCATTCCAAATTTGAATCTGACTTGTACGTGGGTGATCCCCATTTTGAATTCAAGTGCAGATGGGTGGGTTAATGGTATTGGGAGTGAAGGTGGGTTTGAAAGATTGAATATGGGCAGTTTTTATTTTTTTTAATTTGATTCTTGTACTACATGCCTACGTGGGTTTATAACATTTTCACTTTTCTTTCTTCACAATTTTTGTTTTGTCAAGGGAAACCAGGTATTCAAAAAATAATAATATAATAATAATAAAATAAAGTCTTTTTTTAATGCCAAAAAAAAAGAAAAAAAAAAAGAAAAAGAAAAGAAAGGGTAAGTCTTGATAAAGGAAAAAAGATAAAAATTAAAAATTAAAATTAAAAATTAAAAAAGATAGAAAAGTGAAAACATGGAGTAATGCTTAATTTGAAAATCAACCGGACTTAAACATGAGAGTTAAACATTGCCTATTTTGTAGGCAAAGTTACAAGTGTGAGTTAAAGATATATTTTTATTATATTATTCTCAGGTATTTTGGAACCAAAAAATCCGATCCAAACAGAATAAGCCTCTTAAATAGTAACTAGCCTCTGAGCACGCACTCACGCGCGTGCTTAGAGGCTCTTCTATTTTTGGGTAAAAGTTAATTTATAACATTTATTATAATTTGGGATTACTACATTTTCCAATCACACATCAAAAAAAAAAAAAAAAAAAAAAAAACAAAAACAAAAACAAAAACCAAAAAACTAACCTCCACAGTTGGTTCGTTTTCCTCTTTGTAAAATATTAACCTTTAAATTTGGTTTTTTTTTTTTTTTTTTTTTGTACAAAGGAAATACATTCATGAAAAGGAAAAATACAGCACAGAGAATGAAAACCATAAACATATTCTCAAAAATAATAATAAAAGAACCAAAAAAAAAAAAAAAACCAAATGTAGAGGTTAGTATTTTACAAAGAGGAAAAGGAACCAACTGTGGAGGTAGGGTTTTTTTTTTTTTTTTTTTTTTTTTTTTTTTGTACAAAGGAAATACATTCATGAAAAGGAAAAATATAGCACAGAGAATGAAAACCATAAACATATTCTCAAAAAATAATAAAAGAACCAAAAAAAAAAAAAAAGAAGACAAAACCATAATATATGGATTAGAAAACGTACATACCTTTTTGAAAGAATATACGCAAGCATTACACCGGTTTTTGGGAGACCCTCCAAGAATGAAATCAGTGTAAAGGCCATTCAACAATTGTTGTAATTTCTAGTAATTTTGTGTTATTCGTTTTTGAATTTTTCATCCAAAACACACCAAAAAAAAAACAAAAAAGCTTTGAAGAAAACTTACATGCCTTTTTAATGAAATTAAGCAAGGATTGTACACAAATCTTTGCACCTCCAAGAAGCAAGTTTGTGCATAGATCGTGCAGCACAAGGAAGTGAATACTTCAACTGTCTATGGATGTTACACTTAAAGAGCCTGACAAAGATTTTATTTCAATTAAGAATAGGAATGGTAGTCCTTGTACAAGTAAAAAATTACTCAGAAGAGTTTTTGTTTATGAGGACTTCATCTATTGGGAAGTTTTTGTTTGTAGCGGATGGGAAACGTGGGGAGTGTTTTTGTTTTTTTTTTTTTTTTTTTGGGATAAACCGAGGGAGTGTTTTAATTACATGTAACTTCCCACTATAACTATCTCACAGGACAATGGGCTTTTGCTCTTAATTTTTTATTTTTATTTTTATTTATTTAGCAATTTGCCCCTATTTCGAAACTATATAGGGATATGCCCCTGTTTCGATACTTGATTACTTTAAAATCGAGTTTCAATGAAATACTCGATTCGTATAAAATCGAATATGCCCGATCAAACTTAAAAAAAAAAAAAAAAAAAAAAAAAAAAAAAAAGAATTGCATGGAACTTGATTTTATGGAAATCGAGTTTTAAAACGCCACTATAGGGCTTAAAAACGCAACTATAGGGCTCCCTAAACCTGGTATAGGGCAATCAGACTTATTAAAAAAATTTTGCAGGAAAACGCCGCTATAGGGCTTAAAAACGTCACTATAGGGCTTAAAAACACCACTATAGGTCTCCATGAATATAGAGTGATTACACTTATAAAAAAATTTTGCATGGAACTCGATCATCTGAAAGTCAAGTTCCATGCAATTTTTTTTTTTTTTTTTTTTTTTTAAGGGTATGATCAAGCATAACTCGATTTTCTACAAATCGAGTATTTCATTGAAACTCAATTTTAAGGTAATCGAGTATCGAAACAGGGGCATATCCCTCCCTATATAGTTTCGAAATAGGGGCAAATTGTTAAATAAATTAAAAAAAAAAAAAATTTATGGGCAAAAGGCTACAATGTCCAACTACCACATGCGTGGGGGTAGAACTGTAAAAGTTACAAAGTTAGCTAGGTTTTTAGAAAAGTGAGTAGTTTTGGTAGGTGGTGAGAGACTCTTTTTTTTTTTGGGGGGGGGGTGGTGAGGGTTATAAATCTACTATCTAGGAGTTTTTGTAATGTGAGGAGAGAGGACTGAGGTGTTTTGTTCCAACAATTTTGAATTTAACATGTGGGAAGTATTATTATTATTATTTTATTGGAACATTGTATCTATCTACTGTGGAGAGTTTTTATTTGTAGGTTTCTTGTTTTAATTTCTTGTTATTTATGTTAATTAAACCAGAAATTTTTGGTAAGAGAAAAAATTAGTTGAAGTCAAATTTCACGTTATAATTTTTTTTTTCTTAGGAAAAGATAATCATGCCTACATTTTGGATGATTTTTAAAATAAAACCTGAAAATTTTGCTAAAAGGTTGTGTAACTGCCTGGTAGTAGGGATGAACCTCTTGAACATGGGATTCTTTTAAAAATTGTTTTTGAATTTAGTTATTGAATTTCCTTATATGCCTCATTTTTTATTTGGAAATTAGGAAAAAAGAAAAGAAGAAGAAGAGTACATTAGTGGAATAAAAAGCAATTTTATTTTATTTAAAAAAAAAAGGGTTGAATTATGCTTGACTACTAACGTGTGAGAGAAATGTGGAGGTGGGAGAAATGTGGTTAGAAAAAAATGTTTTTTTTTTTTAAATTTAGCTAAAATATAGGAGTTTTTATAATTAGTAATTATACATATTTAACCCTATTATTTAAGCTTTATAAATTGATAAATTTGAGGGCATTTTAGGCATCAAAATTGAGGAATTCAAACAAGGGAAGCCCCTTAAATTATAGTATAGATAAATATAGACAATTGATTTGAGAAACATTAAGTAAATGAATATTAATTACTACATAATTTTAAAATTCTCATCTAACGTATCGACCATCTTATAATGACATTTGTAATTATTTGTAACAATTTTTTTGCATTGGAATTGTAAGAGAAACACTTTGTTTAAATCTGAAAAACAAAAGCAAAAAAAACAAAAACAAAAACAAAAAATTTGCAAAGTCCTACACATACCATGGTTAAATCTAGAATTAGGCTACATAATAAAAAGTAGATCATATTATCATATATATTAAATACCAGTAAAAGAAATTAAAGTATTACCTCCACGGTATAAAGGAGAAAAGTTGTGAATTTTGTCATGATTAGTTTTTAATGATGGTATACCTGCTTGTAAACAATTCATCACGTTTAGAGTTAGAATATCTGAAAATTAATTCAAAATACACAACCCATAGAGATATATCATGCATGAAGTAATAATGAATAATACTAATAAGATGGTATAATATAGTGAAACTCATTCTTTAAATCAACATAAAGTATAAACTCTCATTACCATGTGGTGTGTATAAAATACTTTCTTGAATAGTTCTGATTCACGGATACTTTTTCCTCCGATTCTTTTGAAACCATTTTTTAAAATATTAGATATAGTATATAAAAACAAAAAGAGATTAATAATTAATTGGAAACAAACCCATGTGATGGTTTTTGTTTACTGAATAGGTTGTAGGCAACTTTGGTTATGAGTATTGTTGCGAAACCATTGATGCTATGCTTGTAACTGCAATTAAGGGAAGTTTTGGCTTTTTCCTCAATCTTTTTCACAAGAGCAAATATGAATCATGGGTGTCGTCAATCAAACTCAATGGTTTTTTTTCTTTTTCTTTTTTTGTGGTATATATGGTCAAAATTAAACATGGTGGAAAAAAAATTTAGTAGAATGAATCCTAACAAATCTCATTCAAAGGTTTTGTTACCTATTGTTAGTTAAGAGGGAAAAAGATTGTGTGCATCCAAAAAATAAACTAAACCCTTCAGCAATAAAATTTGAAAATTTCCGCCCTAGATAGATAACCGAAGTACGCAAAACTATTAAAGCTAGAAATTTTGAAAGCACAAATTCAAAGAAATTTCAAAAAATAAAAAATTATACCTCATCTTACTATTTCTTCTCAAACTTGGTTGCTTCAAAGGCTTTGCCTTTCCACCTACAAAACCCAAAAAGAAAAGAAAAAAAAACGTTTAATTTTTAATTAATTGCGCAGAGTGTAATCAAGATAAAAGATGACCAATCTAGGGAAAAAAAAGTACTTTGTTGTAGAAAGGTCCTAGAGGCTAGAGTGTAATCAAAATTGAAGACGAACAATCTTGGAAGCACTGGGAACGTCCTATTAATATTATCTGCATAGCCTTTCCCATCACATTCTCAAACCTCCCATTTCCTTTTCTTTATTTTGCAATTTAGGGTTTCAATTTTATTTATTTATTTTTGAATAAAAGGTAGAACTTTATTACAAAGAAGTATGACAAGCTTAGAACTGCGAAGTACAAGCACTATCTAGGCTAAGTTTATGTTGGAAATATTTTAGTGAATAAACAAGTTTTTGATACAATAGATAATAACTCAAATAATTTGCAAGAGCTTAAAATAAAATAAAAGTTTAAAACAATCTCATAATGTTATAAAATTACGCTACAAAAGTGTTGTCCTTAAGGGTTGATCCATACCACCTTGAATAAAACATAGCATACCTTGTTTTATTGTTTAAACAACCTCCCAAAATTAGACTATACCGTCAATCTTCGTGATGGACGACACACTTCCACTTGCGGAAATTCAAGAACAACCTTCAAATATTGCCTTCTTATAAAACAAATGAAATTGTAGAAAAATATGTGGGAGAGAAAGAACATAGAGATTGTGTATTCGAAAATATAAAATAATTAAAAACTTAAATTGAGTTGTGATATGGTATTATATAGGCTACTCATGACAATAATGGCCTATAGTTATTGGTTACTAATAACCCATGAAAGTCCAATAACTAGTTTACCCATTATTGTTCAATGGCTATTTTCCTCATAATTGTTCAATGGTTATTTTCCTCATAATTGTTAAATAGCTATTTTATTCTTTATTGCTCAATAGCTAGAAAATATATAATAATAAAAAAGTTTGGAACACACACCGACACCAACAATTTACAAAGAATTGATGCACTTAGAAGACCAAGTTTACTCCTTTCTTTCATTTTTTTCAACCAATTTGCAAAGAAAGCTTTACGTTATTGGAATGTCACAATTGAACCACAAATAAACTCTTCATTTCAAAAAGATCAGCCACCTTCCTCATCAACAACAAAAATAATACGGAAGTATTTACATTTGCTAACAGAATGAATAACACAACTGATATCGCGGAAGCCTGAAGAGAAAGCACACACGATGCTCTCTTTGATGGACAGAAACTAAACTGTTAGTTCCTGGGTAGTAAACCTCGAGTCCATGAGGGGTTCCTTGAATCCACAAGGTGATAGATCTGGAATCCACCAGAGAATACAATAGACATAAGTCTGAATTTTTATTGATAATAAACTATGAAAAACGTTTACAGACTTAGAGGCCTATTTAAGGGCTCCTTAAAACTTGACATACAAGAAAATATAATCTAAAATAACTCCTAATTGATACCTAACCATAACATGAACCAAATTTGACCTAAAAAGCATTAAATGCACCTAAAAACAAGGAAATAAATCACCTAAACCTAAAATAACGTTTTTTTTATATAAAAATACCAAAAATAATAAATTACAATAATTAAATAGTAAATTGTGTCCTACATCAGACCCTTCCACTTGAAACAAACTCGTCCTCGAGTTCATCGTTGAAATCTGGAATCTCCCATGCCAAGAGAACAAATATGTTGAATACTTCATCTTCTTTGTCTTCTTGCCAAACTTGAAAGTCATTAATTTGGCAACTTGAACTTCTTCTCCCTTGATCTTCATGTAATTGACAATATTCACCAAATAAGAGTCATTGATCAAATCAAATCTTTCCACTCCAATAAAATCAATAAACTTTGTTTCGGTGTCTTCCAATAAAATAATAGGAGTTTGAATGTTGCAATCATCTAACTTGATTTCATCGAGATCGTTGACAACTTCCTCTATAATTTCTTCTTTAATGGTCTCTACTATCTCAACCTCAAGATCTTTCTCTATAATGGGGTCCTCATTAATCTCCTCCACAATCTTGATTTTAGGTTCTTCTTCTATAACAAGGCCTTCATTAATTTCCTCAAAAATATCTATATTTTTTTCTTTGACTTCTCCATATTCTTCAAGAACAATATTTTCTTTAATATGTAATTCTTCCTTTAACGGTGGAATATTTGGCTCTTCAAAATAATTCAAGTATGAAGTTCTTGGCCAATAATAATCTTGTATTGTATACGACAAGATTTCTTCACAATTCAAATGATAAAATTTGATAGCAAGCATCTTTTTCATCCTTGGCCACGATCGAATTTTGTCTTTACCTTGTTGAATTCTATCAAATTGTACTTGTTCCCACCAACGTAAGGCATACTTACTAAGTTTATACAAAGCAATTCCAACTTTTCTCTCATAACAAATATTCTCATAGTCAAATAAATCCCCTAGATCAAGTAACCAATCAAGAAAATCTTCTTTTAAAAAATAACCATTAAAACTTGCAATTCTCTTATAAGGTCTATATGAAATTTGCTTACCAATAGGTTGCCTGTGAGTTATGTTTCCACTATAGTTATCCCTATTGTTTCCATTCTTCAACGGCGCCATCCTAGCATAGATATTTGTGAGTGCTTGTTGTACGTCACGTAATACTCGCTAAGTTATTCGTTGTTGTTGTGGTGATGGTTACCGTCTCGTTGGTTAGCAATCAGATCAGGGTAAGTCAAGGCTCTGATACCAACTGATGTTGCGGAAGCCTAAAGAGAAAGCACACACGATGCTTTCTTTGATGGACAGAAACTAAACTGTTAGTTCCTGGGTAGTAAACCTTGAGTCCATGAGGGGTTCCTTGAATCCACAAAGTGATAGGTCTGGAATCCACCAGAGAATACAATAGACATAAGTCTGAATTTTTATTGATAATAAACTATGAAAAACGTTTACAGACTTAGAGGCCTATTTAAGGGCTCCTTAAAACTTGACATACAAGAAAATCTAATCTAAAATAACTCCTAATTGATACCTAACCATAACAGGAACCAAATTTGACCTAAAAAGTATTAAATGCACCTAAAAACAAGGAAATAAATCACCTAAACCTAAAATAACGTTTTTTTACATACAAATACCAAAAATAATAAATTACAATAATTAAATAGGAAATTGTGTCCTACATCAACAACATAAGAAACAAAGCATTATAATTATCCTAAGTTCCAGCTGGATATAAACATATAGCTTTGACAAAATAGGGAAAATTACACATTACCACCCTAAACTATATACCAAATTACACATTGCACCCTAAACAATTCGAATGCATATTTTGCACCCTAAACTATCACATCTGTTACACTTTGCACCCCAATGTTAGTTTTACCATTAAGTTAGACAGAAATTAATAGCATGTGATTGTCATATGATTTTTGCTTGGGTGGCACACAGTTTAAAGACAAAAATACCCTCTTCACAGACAATTAAAACAAGGCATAAATGCACTTTTAGTCTCTATATTTTGACTTTTTTCCATTTTGGTCCCTATTTTTTAATTTCACCACTTTTAGTCCCTAAATTAATTAGTGCGTGTTATTTTGGTTCTTTCGGCCAGTCAACAGCCGAAAATATCTGAGTGGCAAATGGAGGACTTAAATATTATTAAAAATCCACATCACCCATGACACATTAGCATATAGGTCTGAAGCTATAACCACAGTTATAAACACAGTTCAACCTATAGTCGCGGTTAAAAAATGCAGCTATAGGTCTGACCTTTAGCTGTGGTTACAAAAACGCGGCTAAGACCCGTAGGGGCCTATTGTTGCGCAATATAAGCCGAGTTTGAAAACGCGGCTATAGGAACTACAGCTAGAACCTATAGTTGCATTTTGGGGTCTATAGCCGCGTTTTTGAAACATGGCTATAGACCCCTTTTTTTGTAGTTTGTGGCGATTATTGAATGCAACTCCCCATTAGTGATGCTTAGCTTCATTAATCCTTTCAAGAAGGCTGATTGGGAACTAATGCAATTAGAGGAAGTTGGTAATACCATGGTTTTCCACCCATCCTTTGCTAAATGTGGGCTTTTAGCTGTGTTGGCGACCAATCTTTGATTCCTTCAGCATTTCCTCTAAACCTATGTTTACTTGGGGTGAAACGGGAGAGAGTGAAAAATAGGGAAAGAAAAATGTAACTTTACATTGTTTAATTAGAGTGAAAAGGGAAATGAAAGAAAATGAGAAGGATAGAGTTTTACACCTGGACTCACCTGTTTCTTTTCTTTTCTTTTTTTTGAGAGGAAAAAAAAATAGCAATGAGAAGAATAGTACAAAATTAACTCTACATTTTCATGTGTATACTTTTAATCAAGGATATAATAGTAATTTGGTTTTTATCCTTCTACTGTTTTATCCTTTCTATCAAATCTAATGAAAAACACAAATATTTTATATCCTCCAACTTCTCTATTTTTGGGACATTTTATATTTTCCTACTTTTTCATCATTCTAACCAAATGGAGCATAAGAGAGGAGCATAAACTTGGTTGCTAAATTTTGTGGAGTCTCTCTTTTACGAGTAATTCTTAAGTACTCTCGAAATATACCTCTAGATCAAGTAACCAATCAAGAAAATCTTCTTTTAAAAAATAACCATTAAAACTTGCAATTCTCTTATAAGGTCTATATGAAATTTGCTTACCAATAGGTTGCCCGTGAGTTATGTCTCCGCTACAGTTATCCCTATTGTTTCCATTCTTCAACGGCGCCATCCTAGCATAGATATTTGTGAGTGCTTGTTGTACGTCACGTAATACTCGCTAAGTTATTCGTCGTTGTTGTGGTGATGGTTACCGTCTCGTCGGTTAGCAATCAGATCAGGGTAAGTCAAGGCTCTGATACCAACTGATGTCGCGGAAGCCTGAAGAGAAAGCACACACGATGCTCTCTTTGATGGACAGAAACTAAACTGTTAGTTCCCGGGTAGTAAACCTCGAGTCCATGAGGGGTTCCTTGAATCCACAAGGTGATAGGTCTGGAATCCACCAGAGAATACAATAGACATAAGTCTGAATTTTTATTGATAATAAACTATGAAAAACGTTTACAGACTTAGAGGCCTATTTAAGGGCTCCTTAAAACTTGACATACAAGAAAATCTAATCTAAAATAACTCCTAATTGATACCTAACCATAACAGGAACCAAATTTGACCTAAAAAGCATTAAATGCACCTGAAAACAAGGAAATAAATCACCTAAACCTAAAATAACGTTTTTTTACATAAAAATACCAAAAATAATAAATTACAATAATTAAATAGTAAATTGTGTCCTACAACAACAACATAAGAAACAAAGCATTATAATTATCCTAAGTTCCAGCTGGATATAAACATATAGCTTTGACAAAATAGGGAAAATTACACATTACCACCCTAAACTATATACCAAATTACACATTGCACCCTAAACAATTCGAATGCATATTTTGCACCCTAAACTATCACATCTGTTACACTTTGCACCCCAATGTTAGTTTTACCATTAAGTTAGACAGAAATTAATAGCATGTGATTATCATATGATTTTTGCTTGGGTGGCACATAGTTTAAAGACAAAAATACCCTCTTCACAGACAATTAAAACAAGGCATAAATGCACTTTTAATCTCTATATTTTGACTTTTTTCCATTTTGGTCCCTATTTTTTAATTTCACCACTTTTAGTCCCTAAATTAATTAGCGCGTGTTATTTTGGTTCTTTCGGCCAGTCAACAGCCGAAAATATCTGAGTGGCAAATGGAGGACTTAAATATTATTAAAAATCCACATCACCCATGACACATTAGCATATAGGTCCGAAGCTATAACCACAGTTATAAACACAGTTCAACCTATAGTCGCGGTTAAAAAATGCAGCTATAGGTCTGACCTTTAGCTACGGTTACAAAAACGCGGCTAAGACCCGCAGGGGCCTATTGTTGCGCAATATAAGCCGAGTTTGAAAACGCGGCTATAGGAACTACAGCTAGAACCTATAGTTGCATTTTGGGGTCTATAGCCGCGTTTTTGAAACATGGCTATAGACCCCCTTTTTTGTAGTTTGTGGCGATTATTGAATGCGACTCCCCATTAGTGATGCTTAGCTTCATTAATCCTTTCAAGAAGGCTGATTGGGAACTAATGCAATTAGAGGAAGTTGGTAATACCATGGTTTTCCACCCATCCTTTGCTAAATGTGGGCTTTTAGCTGTGGTGGCGACCAATCTTTGATTCCTTCAGCATTTCCTCTAAACCTATGTTTACTTGGGGTGAAACGGGAGAGGATGAAAAATAGGGAAAGAAAAATGTAACTTTACATTGTTTAATTAGAGTGAAAAGGGAAATGAAAGAAAATGAGAAGGATAGAGTTTTACACCTGGACTCACCTGTTTCTTTTCTTTTTTTTGAGAGGAAAAAAAAAATAGCAATGAGAAGAATAGTACAAAATTAACTCTACATTTTCATGTGTATACTTTTAATCAAGGATATAATAGTAATTTGGTTTTTATCCTTCTACTGTTTTATCCTTTCTATCAAATCTAATGAAAAACACAAATATTTTATATCCTCCAACTTCTCTATTTTTGGGACATTTTATATTTTCCTACTTTTTCATCATTCTAACCAAATGGAGCATAAGAGAGGAGCATAAACTTGGTTGCTAAATTTTGTGGAGTCTCTCTTTTACGAGTAATTCTTAAGTACTCTCGAAATATAAAGAATAATGTTTATTCCTCTCACATTTATGGTGGGATCCATTCATTAAATTTCTGATAAGATCCACCATAAACATGAGAGGAGAGAACATTATTTCTCGGTAGTCTGAGAGTACTTAAGAATTTCCTCTCTTTTACCATATATTTCCCATTCGCATCTTTCCACAGTACAGCAATTTTGCCGTCAAACTAGCAATTTTGATAAAAAAATAAAATACGTAATCACATCGCAATTAAAGCTTTAGATTTGGAAATCTAATCAAATAAGAAGCGAATACCATCTTTTCCTTTTTGCTACAGGAACAAGGTACCTAATTACTTAACGGAAATTCTACGGCGTAGACACATACATTATTGCTAGATTTAGCAAATGAAGCTTGATACTGCCGTGTTATCTTTAATTCAAAATTGAAACTCTTAAATGGCTTTGATTAAAGGGAGCTGTTTCTTAAAAATTACCTGCCAAAGCTTTTTCCTATATTTTTCAGCAGCCACTTCCTTGGCTATAACAACACATCCTTTTCATCATTATTCTCTATAGCTTATACTGTTATACAAACTTAAACTCTCAATCAGTCTATCATGATACAATTTGAGGCTTAAGATGATAAATTTAAGTGAATTTTTTTTTATATATTTAAATATAAATTAAATAATACAATTTGATGCAAAATGATTGTATGTAGGTTTTGCTAACAACTCTTTTTTAATTGGTGATAGCAAATCCACTCTTTTTTTCTTTTCTTTTCTTTTCTTTTGGACAATCCATTCTTGTTGTATTTTGACATTAAAAATTATTAATAGTCTTAATTGGGCTTCAAATAGGTTGGGTTTATATTGGTCCAATATATTGTGGCCTGTTTGAGATGGTGTCCTGAGGCTTAGGCCTAAATCTAACGTTGCAGTCTATCATTGAGGGTTTTTATTAATAGTAGGGATGGCCAAACCCACCCTGCACCCATTGATACTTCCTCTTCTAATCATGCAAATACCCCTCAAGAGTCCTCAGGAAGTTTTAGGTCATTGAAATCTAAGTACTTATTGAAAAAATGCACCAAAGGACTCTAAAATGGTGAAGTTAATTCTCTCAGAAAATACAAAAAACAGTGAAGTCGATTACAATTTCATCTCTCATCTAATAAGCACACAAAATTTTTGTGATCATAACAAATTTTAAAACGTTTAGCTAGCCCCCCTTGCGCGCGCAGCACCCCCTCTCCCCTCCCAACAAAAGAATAAAGAAATTCCCAATATCATGTCAGTGATTTCACTTTTAGCACACAGGTGGAAAAATGTTTGTATAAATCAGCACTGATTCCAACAGATGATACAAATAAATCCATCATGTTATGTATTCAGCTGGGGTTAAGGTTAAAGCTCCAATGCTCCATTAGATGTACTTGGTATTTTCATGGTCAGCTGGCCCCTGGTTAGGGCCAAATTGCAATAGTTAACAGGATCTGAAATGAGCATCAAATTGAAGTACTACCTATGTGTGTGTGTGTGTGTGTGTGTTCTATGGACTGAAGGGCAAACCATTCGATTTTACTCTTTCTATATTGGCATACTTGGGCTCTGTCATAATAAGCTGGAAAGAGAGCCCTTTGACAATTGCATTTTCACTTTGATGATTGAATGTAGAGTTTACAAAGAACTTTTAGAACTTATACTTGGGCACTCTCTCATAGATGGGGAAGTAACTATACACTAAAATCATTATATCTTTGCCAATGAACTCCACCTCAAATGACACTATAATGAGCTCTACCTCCCATAGATATAGAGTCTGATTGATTAAGCGTTTTAAGAGCTTAAAAGAGTATTTTTAAAACACAAAACTTTGTTTTGCAATTACAATTCCTCGTAGTTTTTCACAAGTGCTTATTTTAAACTCAAAAAGTTGTTGTCCAACGGTTTATATAGACACACCCAGTGTTGGTAGACTTATTGCTCTAGCCAAGTAGCCATTTGCTCAAATAAGTTATTATTAAAGTTCACAACCAATCTAATGTCTATATGTTGTCTATATGTCTTCTTTTTTTTTTTTTTTTTTCTTTTTTTTTTTCTTCTTCTTATTTTTTATTTATTTTTTTTAAGTTAGTATTTAGAGAGATAAGAGCAAGGAAGGACCCAGGTGAGGGCCTACAGGGGCCTGGGCCCCCCGGACCCAAAAAAAAAAAAAAAGGCTTGGCGCCCCCCTTGGTTTTTAGCTTGGCCCCCCCTCACTCAACCATCCCTATGACCTAGCCGGCCAGCCTAAGAGGTAAGAACCCATGAAACCATTAAAAAAATGTAAAAAAAAAAAAAAAAAAAAAACCCAAAGTCGAAGACTCCAAACCAAAACCAAATGGAAAAGCCAAAAACGAAGAGAAAAAAAAAAGAAAAAAGAAAAGAAAAGAAAGGGAGAGGCGAGACCATGACGTTGCTGCCCACGTCGTGACACCCCTGCCCACGCCGTGATGCTGCTGCCTACACCCACGTGAGAGAGACCGATGCCGCCATCAGCTATCGCATACCCAAACCCAGCTTCGTTGCTCAATCTTGCGAGAACCATCTTGCTGCTACCACCATCGCTAGTTGCTCGATCTGCCCAGCCCAGCTTCCTTGCTTTATTGCTCCAGCCTTCACAATTCATAAGTATTTAATCTATCATTTCCTTCAAAACCTAATATAATGTTTGTGAATCTCAAAATCTAAAAATCTATGCTTGTGGACTTGTGGTGTTTATGTTTTACTAATGAGTGATGAACTGATGTTGGTGATTCCGTGATTAATGAATTGAATCTGGCTTGACGGCCCTGATTGCCTATGGTTTTTTTTTTTTTTTTTGGCTTTTTGGCTTTGTGACTCTGTGTTTGTGGCTCTCTCTCTCTCTTATTATATAGATAAGAGAAATAGAGGAGAGAGAGTAGAGTTTCTAAAGATTAGAGAATATATTATTAGTGTAGTATTTGTCTGTTTGTTCTTTGTTGACTGGTAGACTAGTAGTTGGGCAACAATAAGGAAAAAAAGAGGCAAAGTTAAGAAAAATTTTGTTAGTAGTGCAGAATAAATTTATAATGTTCATAGTGAGATTGGGTCAGTGTCTGAAATATGGAGACAAGACAAAGACAAAGAGATATATAAAGTCAAAGACCAAAGACAAAAGAAAAAACAAATCATATAATATAGAAAATTGACACACAAATTTAAGAAAATAACAGTGATTCACTTGCGCCTATTGTTAACTCATAATGCTAAATTACATAAATTTATAAATTGAAAGAAGTGAGAAATACTAAATATATAATTAAATGCATCAAGCATATTACCTAGACTCTAGTATTTGTCTTTAGTTAGTACCAACATTTAGCGTAGATGTTTTACATGAAAAGGATATAGCTTCGACATTTAGTTTGGATTCAATTGTAGATGATTTTGAAGATTTGAAAGAGTGACTCTTCAGACCACTAACCCACTCTATGGCTTTCCAGTAATCGACTTTGGATCTAGCCACCGCTTCTTTCAACCGAGCTTGAATAGACGAAACGGCATCAGATTCTTCGTTTTGGTGGGTTCGGAGATTGGACTCAACATAGGAGATTTGAGTGCGGCGAGAGAGGGCTACCCTAATGGCGTTGTAGAACTTAGTGTCATCTGGTTGATGCCAATCCAAGGTTTTAAAAGTCTTGTTCATTGATGCCACCATCGTTTCCACGTCCCCAGACCACGATGAAAACAACTTTGCCATCTTTGCGTAGTGAGAATGGGCCATCTTCAACGACTCTGCCATCTTTGCGTAGTGTTCACACGTCGTCAGAGCAAATTGGTTGAGATGCTATTGGTGGAGAAATTGTTTGGAAACTTCCAGAGTAGTGAGAATGGGCCCGTACTTCTCCAGACATGTCATTGGTGGTGGTCCCCACTGCCACTGTAACTAGGGACGGACCTAGGATTTTAAGTTGGGGGAGGGGCAGAGATAAGTGAAAAAAAAATTCAAATACGCATCCATATAGTATTAATAAACTATCAACTAAGACAAATATCCAAAAATCATTGCTTCTTAATATATTAAGATACAATCATCTACTAACAAAAACAAAAGACACAAAACACTATTGTTTCTTTATACAATCATCTATGAAAAGGAAATTGACGCTCTTTCAAATCTTCAAAATCATCAATGATTGAATCCAAACTAAATGTCAAAGCTTTATCTTTTCAATGTATAACATCAAAGAGTTCGTCAAAAAATCATTTTCCATTTTGTTTCGAAGGTTAGTTTTGACAACTTTCATGGCTAAAAATGCTCACTCTGTAGTAGCAGTAGAAACTAGAAGAGTAAGCACAAGTCTCACCATTCTATAAACAAGTTTGTAGTGTTCTGAATTTCCAGTTCTCACTAACCATTGAGACAACTCAGATAAACTTTTCAATTTTTTGAACTCTGGATCCTGGACTACATTGTGCTCAAAATGATAAAGCTCCTTCTCCAACACTTGTTTGTCATAATCTTTGAAATTTTGTGGATAAAAATTCTTTACCAACAAACAAAGATCACTACTTCTAAAAGATTTTAATGCCTCTCGAGGTTCTAAAGTTGAGCTAAGCCTAAGTAACTCCATTACATCTTCATTAAACCGGTAATTTAGTTCCTGTGGTTGAGAATCTATTGTAGCATAAAAAATATTTACTCGATAATGATGCTCATTTGTAATGTTATCTTGCTAATTACGAGCTCGACCTCGCCTCGTAACATAACGAGCATTCATATCTAGGACATTAATGCAATGCTTCTCATAAATGATATCACATGGTGAGTAAGCCATACCATCCATCATCTCTAAATTTTTGGATAAGTGCTTTAGTAGATGAAACTAAATGCATGGCATTTAAAATGTCTTGAGATTGGCTTTGCAAAGCTTGACAAAGTTTATCAGCGATTCCATAGTTTCCTTCTCAAGATGCAAGATGAAAACAAATTCAAATGAAGTTAAACCATCATAAGC
This sequence comes from Quercus suber, assembly GCF_002906115.3. Classification (NCBI taxonomy): domain Eukaryota; kingdom Viridiplantae; phylum Streptophyta; class Magnoliopsida; order Fagales; family Fagaceae; genus Quercus; species Quercus suber. Next base: position 373,477 of record NW_027069597.1, on the reverse strand, counting down.
TGACTTTGCTTCTGCCCGATATTCTCCATCAATTCATCATCAATTATATTTTGAAAAAATTCAACAGTTGAAGTAAACATCCTTAATAAGCTAGAAATTGATCTAAAATGTGAACTTCAACGTGTTTCTACACGTCGTTGTAAAGTGCCAATTTGATTAAGTCCACTTCTAGTCTCGAGCTCTTCAAGATCAATCAAACATGCTATTTCATTAGCATTGGCAACTTTCAATTGCTCATTGCGCTTGCATGAAGCATTAACAATTTTGATCAAAAAAAGCAATGTAAGAAAAAAATGACTAATGGAACAACTTGTTTGGTGCTTTTACTAATGCCAATTGTAAATGATGTGCAAAACAATGGATGTAGCAAGTATATGGGCAATCATTCAAAATCAAAACTTGTAATCCATTCCACATACCTTGCATGTTGCTTGCTCCATTATATCCTTGCCCTTGAATATTTTGTATATCTAAGCAATGTTGAGATAACAAAGAATATATCCCATTCTTTAGAGTCAAAGCTGCAGTGTCAACAACATGAATAAGCCTAAAAAAATGTTCTTCAAAGCCTTCTGCATCAACATATCTAAAAACCACAGTCATTTGCTCTTTCGTGGACTATCACGAGCTTCATCAACCATTATGCAAAACTTTGCATCACCAATTTCTTCCCAAATGGCCTTCTTCACTTTGGCTGAGAAAACATGTAAAATTTCCTTTTGAATCCTAGGTGATGTGTAGGTTGCATTTTTGGGAGCTTTTTCTGTTATTTCAGCAACCTTCTCATTCCAAAAAGTCACAATACCCAATGATTTAAAAAATGTTCCCACGATTTAATGAACTAAAACTTTCATCTCACCTCTAAAAGCTATAGCTTGAAAGGCAAGATATCGGACAATAAAAATCATGGCCTTCAGTTGCAACCGATTATTTTCAATTTGTTTAGTATTAAAATGATCAAATATCCTTTGCAAATGCTACCATTGGTTCATCAAATCCTTACACATTTGCTAGGCAACTCTATGAGCTAAGTTAGGATCTTTTCCTATATGACCTTGAAAATAACAATTTTTGCCCCCAGCCTTTTTTCAAGATCTAAATCCACCAACAATGAATGTATTTTGTCCCACAACCCATTTGGATTATGAAAGACAAAGCAGGGTAGACAATAAGCTACATCTGTTGTAGGAGAATATTCAAGCCATTTTGAATTATTTCTAAACCAAGAAGCTTGAAAGTTACGATTGTGCTTTCCACTTTTTTTGAATGTCTCTAGAGGAGGTTGGTGTGGACCTTTTTTAATGTAAGCCCGTCGAATTTCATCACGTTGATTAACATGATATTCTCATATTTGTTTGCATGTTCTGGGATCATAATCCAAAGAATCAAGGTCAATTCTTTGAAATTGTGTTTGAGAGATTGGAACATCGACATTTTCTGGAATTGGAACATCCACATTTTCTAGAATTGGAATAGCAACATTAGTTATTGGCAATTCCATGTTGACTTTGGAAGAATTTGAAGTTGAACCTTTTCTTTTGAAAAAAATCAAGCATTGTAGTTGATTTTTTTTTCATGATCTACAAATAAAATAAAAATCATATAAGAATCATTGTTATTTTTTTAAATTTGTGTGACAATTTTTATATTATATGACTTGTTTTTCTTTTTGTCTTTGGTCTGCCTTTATTTATGTCTTTGTGTTGTCTCCATCTTTCTAATTTTGACCCATTAACCCAATGAATCCCACTACTGACACTACTAACAAAAAATTTTCTTAACTTTAATTTTTTTTTTTTGGTCACTTGTCTGTTGCCTAACACCACTTGTCCTATTATGCCCAACCACCAGTCAACAAAGAAAAAACTATCTCTACAAACTCTACTCTCTCTCTCTCTCTCTCCTTATCTGTCTTATCTATATAATGCAAGAGAGAGAGTCACAAACACAGAGTGACAAAGCCAAAAAGCCAAAAAAAAAAAAAAAAAAAAAAAAAACACACCACATGCAGCACAAATTTAATTCACAATCACCAACATCAATTAGTTCATCACTCATCAGTAAAAACACAAACATGAAAACCAAAAGTCCACAAGGCACAAGCACAATTTCTGTGAATCTCAGATTCTCAGATCACAAACATTTTATTAGGTTTTGAAGGAAAAGATAAGAATAAATACCTATGATGGGTCTTCGTGGGCGGTTGTGGCGCAAGTGGGGTCTCGCCGATGTGGGTATTGGACTGGATAGCAAGATCAAGATGGGTCTTCGGTCTCAAAGCGTCACAGTGTCACGGCGCATGGCTCTCTATCTCGCCTCTCTATCTCTTTGTCTCGCATCTCACTTTCCTTTCCTTTTTTTTTTCTTTTTTTTTCCTTCGTTTTTTGCTTTCTTCTTTGATTTTGGACTGCTGAGAGCTGAGGTTTTTTTTTTTTTTTTTTTTTTTTTCAAGTCATGGGCTCCGAGGTTGGTCGGATGATGGGCTAGGGTTCATGATTTTTGGGGGGCTGAGCTAAAAACTCAAGGGGGCCCAAGCCCCCCTTTTTTTTTTTTTTTTTTTGGGCCCAAGCCCCCTTAGCCCTCTACCTAGGTCCATCCCCGACTGTAACAACAACATCGTCGTCGTTGTTGTTACTGTTAGTCTCCTCTTAGTCTTCCACTTCGTCTTCTTGTTTATGTTTCTGTTTCTGTTTCTTTCTCCTGTACAGATTTAATTTTGATTTTCTTGTTCTTGTACGAGAGGGAGGGTATTTATATATATATATATATAGATGCATAGGAAAACAAAAAAACAAAACAAACCCTCAAAACTATCCAGCCTACTCGTATATTAAGGGTACAAAGGATATTGCACTAATTCAACAAACAAAAAACGCCAAATGAATTTTTTTAAGCAGAGCAGCTCGACAAAGTGCTGTTCGCAGGCTCATTCGCGCTTTTTATATAGGTAATGGATCTACCTTAGTTGCCCGTCTTTTCTAGCTATGTGTTTGTTCTTATTGGCCTGAAAACTCTGTAGTTCCTTAATTAATTCCTATGAAGTACGAATACTCCAAAATCCATAGCATTTCCACGTTGAACGGTAGGAATGGACACAGCAGCATAGGAGATACCTTCTTGATGAACAAGACCAATTTAGAAACACTTTGCATATGTGTCCACATTGCATGAAGAGGAAAAAAATATAAATTTTTACTTAAATAATCCTTTAATTTTAGATATGTTTTTATTATGATTTTTTATTTTTATAATTGTAATGTGTATATGAAAAATTTGTTTATTTAAAAATAATATATTAATTTTAGAAATTATTACCTCTACTACTAAATAGCTATTACAACTCTTTTAGAGAGAAATAGTTACTTCTTATTTTAAAAAATGATTATTCTTTATAATAAAAATAAAACCAAATTAAAAAATAACTAAACTATAGAAATAACTACTATATTTTGATTTTTATTACAATTTACTAAACACGCCTTAGTGCCTAATGAGGTATCAACTTACCTAAGGTGGTGTTGATACTTAGGCTTATCCAAAGGTCAAGCCGAGTTGGTTTTGGACCCAACCCCAACTCGACCCACTAGCATCAGGTGGAGGGCGAAGGAACCCAAAACCGACCACTGGCATCAATCGGTTGAGTCGATTTCGGGTTCGGGTGTGGCTTGGTTGGTTGCTGGAAAACATCGCCGGAAACTACAAAGCTATGTCAAAAACTGCATTTTTTGCCAGAATCTACAAATTTCACATATAGCTCTGGTCAGGTTCAGGTTTCTTGGGTTTTGGAAAAGCAAACCCACCACTTGACCCACCAGCGTTGGTTCTTGGAATCAAATACCCGCCACTGACCAACTGGAGCTTCAGTTCGGGCTGGAATCGAGTTGATGTCAAGCAGTTTGGTTTGTTTTTCCAGCTCCGGTCAGATCTGGACACCCCTATTGATACTTAAGTTTGGGCAGAAGTGAAGAGGGAATGAAATTGATAGTGCTATGTACAAAGTTGACCTAGATTTGGCCAAGGAGTGCAATCAATGGTTGTGACTTGTGATTGACATGTCAATGTAAATCCGCAGGCTCATATTTTTTTCCCCAAGAATATTCAACCAATAAAATAGAAACGTAACTTACTTGTCACTGGCATAACATTGCAAGTCTTAATTCTGTACACCTAGTGACACCAAAGTGAAGCACAAGCCACTCTATAGGAGTTACTGTTAATACTATTTGAGAAAAACATTTTTAAGATTACGTTACGGTTTTCAAAGAATATTTCACTTCATCTCACTATCTCAGTAATTACAAATAGTAAAAATGTTTTTCCTAGAAGTTATCCAAGAGAATGGTGCAAAACATCAAACTGAAGCAAATTGACATTTATAAGATGGTTAAAGCCAGAAGTGCTGTGTCCCAAGTCCACATTTCAGCTTGCCGCAGCCAAGCCATATTCCAGCAGCAACTCCATAAGCTCAGCTTAGAGGATAACTGATGCCGCAGCACTTAGTTCGTTAAATTGAATTCAATAAGCAATTCCTATTATGTAGGAGAGCAGATAGGAAGATTAGGCTGGTTATCATGGATTGAGATATGGTGCAAATTGTATTTTGAATTGGATGTAACTGCTATCAGAAGATGTATTTAAATACAGAAAGGGATGATTAAAGGGCAGCCAATTAGTTACCCCTCACCCCAAAAACACACCTTTCCTCTCTCTTATTCTTGAAGTTAGTCATCTCAAATTTGACTATTTATTCATTTTCATAACAGGGTTGTATAAAAAAGACATCCATTTAATGTGACAAATGTGGGAAGACAAAAAAATATGTATATATTTTCTTGAAGAGTGACATTGGGAGATGGAATCACATATTAATCCCTTTCAAAAGAAAAGATACCACAGTTAGCTGATAAGACGTAAACTAGCTTGAACTGATGCATCACATACTGCCCATTAGTAAGGCAATTAGGCACAAGACCCTGATTAAATAAAATTTTTGTTCAATTATGTGTCTCATTGTCTGTCTGTGTATGCCTGCATGTGCATGAGAGAGGGAGAAAGGAAGAAATTATCATTGAAAATGAAGGAAAACATATTTCATACTAAGTTAGTTGCAGACTAGTATTCCTAATCTCTTTTCCAACCTTGGATTGTCTTGGACAATCTCATTGTTGGATTATTCTAAACCTTTGTGTCCTACAAAATCATATAAGAAAAGAACAAAGGGTAAGCATAGAATTCTTATTCCTAGTTGTCACTTCTCTGTCCCACCTCTCTTGCCAAAAATGCTTTCGTTACTCAAACAGTGTAGTGTTGCTGAATGGTTTCAATATCAAGTCCCTTCAATTTCACAACAGACTCAACATGCCCCTTAAGTGTGTGGAGCTCCCTCAACCTGGAAACCAAATAGAAAGAACATAAATCAAGATACATTGATATTCAATTGTTAACATAATATCAGCTTCCCTGAACAGTACCTGGCAACTTCAGCTCGCCTCTTGGCCTGTTCAGCAATTTCAGACAACTCCCTATGACTGTTCTTATCATTGAAGAGTTCCGATGATTCTGGAGGCTGCAGTCCATGCAGAGTACGTTGAGCTGCAGCCCATTGTGCCTCCCTCTCTCCCCTTCCATAATCCTTCTTTGTTGTGAAAGCAGTCTGGACAACATTGTGCAATAAAAGGAAGGGTCAAAGACTGGTAAAAAATATTTGCCCAAATCTCCCAACATTCCTTGTAATAAAGGAAAAATCAATTACCTTATTTTGAAGTAGATTATTCCAGGCTTTGCCACTCAATGCATATCGTATCATGAATTTAAGAATATCCAGAGGGATGTAAAAGATGATGCTGTAGAGCCAAATAACACCAGCCCATCCCCAACCAATTCCACGCATCCTTGCAAAGCCCCAATTTCCATACACAGCAATGATAGTAGCCACCTTAAAAAATCAATCAGAAAATAAGTAGTTAGATCATTTGTGTTATGTGCAAGAGAACCATATCATCAACTAGAAACTAGATTTTCCCAACACTCACCAACTGTGCTATAAGAAAAGCAACCATAAGCAAGAGGCCAGGGCGTTCAACATAAGACCAGCTTCGAGACCGAGTAACAAAGATTAGTGCCTGACTTACAATACTCACTTGAAGATAGACAGCTGCTGTAAGCTCGTAATTGTTGTTCCTGATAGGTCTTACACCAAACTTATCCTGCCAATTTATTTAGGTATAATTAAATTTGCAATTGGATTGATTTCACGAAGGGAACAATAGTGAGAAAATATTTCCAGAAGTCCAAGCAACTGCCATAAAATTTGTATTGTAATCAATTTATTAGCTGGGTTAATGATTTTCTTACTGAGAAGAAGTCAGTTTTGTGAGCAGCCCAGAAGAAAACAAGAGTCATAACAGCTAGATAGGTGCCAAGGACAATGCCAGTAGCAAAGATCTCTTTAAGCTTCCATGAGTCCGGAAGAGGAGAAGGCTTCACCCTGTCTTTTGAAATGGTCATAATAGTCCCATCGTTGAGTATGGCAATTATCAGAACCATGAATGGTGAGAAATCGAATTTCCATATCAGCGCCAGTAGCATAAAACCCAGAACAATGCGAATAGTTATGGAAACTGCATAGATGGTGTAGTTCTTCATTCTCTGGAAAATGGCTCTGCTAGTCAATACAGCACTAATAATTACACTCAATCCTGGCTCTGTCAGGACTATGTCCGATGCACCCCGGGCTGCATCTGTTGCATCAGCTACTGCAATTCCAATATCTGCCTTCTTTAGAGCTGGGGCATCATTCACACCATCTCCAGTCATCCCACATATATGCTTCTTCTCTTGCAGCCTCCTCACAATTTCATATTTATGCTCTGCAGGCTTCCAGTTAGTTAGTTCCATTTGAGAAATCTCACAATCATTCAACTAAACTTTGAATCATCCCAAATTGAAACATATTCAAACATTCAAGAAATAAAATCTCACACTGATTTTCCTTGATTTTTGAATTTTATAGAATTGTTTACATATTTTATCAATTCATTCCCAAAAATAGAATCTTGTACAGAATGGTTTAAAATGTTACAAGGGCTAACAGTGAAAACCTCATAAATTTCATTCAATATAAAGCATTTAGTAAAATTACCCGGGAAGACACCAGCAAAACCATCAGCCTTCTCAATAAGCTCATCAACGGGAATGGTAGCAATGGACTCATCCTTGTGCTCCCCTAGTAGGGTGGAAGAAGGATACATGTTTGTTCCCATGCCAAGCCTGCGACCAGTCTCCTTCCCAATGGCTAGCTGGTCACCAGTGATCATCTTAACATTGACACCGAGATTGAGGGCACGGCGAATGGTCTCTGCACTGTCATGCCTTGGAGGATCAAAAAGAGGCAATAGACCCACAAACTGCCATGGTCCTCCTGTGCTCTCTTTTGTTTTTTCTGGCACAGTCTGATAGTAATAGACAATGAATGATATATAAGTTTGGTTATCTGAACCATAGCTTTATCATCCAAGTATAATTCTGAGGAAAATAAAACACAAACTCACTTGTCTAGCAACAGCAAGAGAGCGAAGACCACGATCAGCAAACTTATCGATGATTGCATGAGCTCTCTGTCTTGCATCATCCCGGAGGTTGCATAGCTCTATGATCTGGTAGAGATTTCAAATACTTAGTTATATAGATAACAAGAAAAATAGTTTGAAGAAGGTAAAAAAAAAGGAAAAAAATTCAGTAGTGTAAGTCAGATAATCTATCACCTGCTCTGGTGCTCCTTTGCTAACTCGGTGCCAGTTGCCTTCAGAGTCTTTGTATGTTATCGCTGTACGCTTATCAACTGGGTTAAAGGGCAAGAAATGTACCTCAGTGATACCTTCTCTGGCCTGCCATGCAAAAAACGCAAAACAAGATATGGATTTTTATTATTCAACTATAGAATGGTTTCCCAATGCTTAAAATGCTCTGTGAAAAAGTGCCCTAGTTAACATAAAGCTGGTTCAAAGCTGTCCAACAAAGTGCATTGGAACTAACCTTCTTATCTATACTAAGGAAAGAAATTAATTGAAAAACACTTCCAATAATCCACTGTTAAATTTTGAGTACATTATCATTTAGCAATGCATATTAATGATTTAAAAATACTCCAAAATCTTCCCAGTTCTTTGTATTTCTACAACAGTTTTGCATTAAATGTTAACCTAGAGGCTCCATCTAGATTGACAAGGAAACCAATATATATTCATATGGCATCTTATCTATATTTGATAGGTAAAACCACCCCCCCTTTCTTTTTCTAGATGAGTGTCTGCATTCCCTTACATACCAACAATCCAAACAGAAATTATTTTTTCCTATGATAATCTAATTTAGGTTTAGTGCTAATAAGAAACAGCTTACAAATCCCTTGAATGTTCAAAAGACATTAAACCAACCAGCTTGTCAAGGAATTTTTTAACAGATAGCATGGTGCTACATTGTATGTGGGGTGGGGGGGATTATAATGACAGCAAGATCTTAAAAGCCTGAGCAGATCCCACAGCCATAGAAAAGAACATGACTTTCAAACAAAATGAATAAGGGAAATATCACATAGATTAAATTTTTCTTGTACACATACCTCCTTGGGGTCACCCAACATACCAACAATACAAGCATCAATAGCATCCTGATTCTCAACCCTAGAAGCCCTAGCCCCAAGTAAAATCAAAGTGTCCTGGTTCACATCCTTCACAAATACCTGTTAATTAACCAAATACTTCCATGATTAATGAATCACTGAGTATCAAAATTGTTGATTTGCTCAAAAATAAGATGATAGTCCATGTTCTCATGCAAGTCCTTATTGTTTTAACTCATCTATTTTTAGTGTTATGTTAGATACAAACTCATCTATAATTCAATTACAAACCTCAACCATGGACCTGTCAACTGTAAGCTTGTTGAGAGTAAGAGTCCCGGTCTTGTCACTACATAGGACGTCCATTCCAGCCATCTCTTCAATGGCTGTCATCCTCTTGGTGATAGCCCCTTGTTGTGACAGCCTGTGGGAACCAATAGCCATTGTCACAGACAATACAGTTGGCATTGCTATTGGGATACCTCCAATGAGAAGTACTAAGAGATTGTCAATCCCATCCCTGTAAGCACGGTGCTGAATTGGGTACATTACAATTATCTCCACTGCCATCCCCACAGCAATCGAGCATATGCAGAAGTTTCCAATTGCAGTCAAAACCTGATCAAACAATCACCATCCAGTGCACATTAGTGAAAACAAATAAGACATTTAATTGGAAGGTCTAATTATTCAAACTTAATGCCATCAATGTTGCACTGATTTCAGTACATAGAAACATTTGTCAACTTCATTGAAAATTTTAGAAGCCTGACCTTTTACCAAATTCTCTATAGCAATATTCCAACATAATGAGGTTTTCAGTAATTATTTAGTAAGCTCATTAATTATAAGGAAATTATATCACAATTTCATAAAGTATGCCCCCTCCCTACCCTCTCATTCATGAGTCTTTCTCAGATTCTTTCCCTATATTTTGCACTTGGCTGTAGAGATGGTACCTTTTGGAAGTGTCCTACTTGGTTAGTGCTGTCGACCAAGTGAGCAGCCTTGCCGAAGAAAGTGTGCACACCAGTGGCAATCACAATAGCCTCAATCTCACCTTGCTTGACAGTGGACCCAGAGAAGACTTCAACACCCGGATGTTTTGTAACTGGCAAAGACTCACCGGTTAGGGAAGACTGGTCAATCTTAAGCGGGTCTCCCTCCAGGAGACGAGCATCAGCTGGGATGATATCTCCTAACTTGACACTAATCACGTCTCCTGGTACCAAGATTGCAGCATCTTGCTCTGTCCATCTTCCATCTCTCAGAACCTACAAGCAATCAAGCAAGCATATGAATTTACTACTTCACACAAGGACAGTGTATTTCTTATGGATATTATTGTAGCCACGTTATCATGTACAATTACCTTGGTTTTTGGTGCAAGACCTGCCATAAGTGCTGCTGCAGCATTGCCTGCATTGTTTTCTTCTATGAAGCTTATGGTGGAGTTAATAATAAGCAATGCCACTATCCCCACAAAATCCTGCCAGTCTGGTGGGCGCCCCTGCATTAGATCGTTAAAAAAAGAAGAAAAGAATAATGTTACATATGATACAGAGATTTTGTTATTATATGAGTGTGAAGAGAGAGAGATAGGTAGATGTTACCCCTCCATTTGCCAAAGCTATGGCCATGATAGCAGCAGCCTCCATCACCCATGATAGAGGATTCCACATAAAACCCAAGAATTTCAGAAACTTATTTTCCTGTTTCAGTATTGTTTTTAACAGATCAGTTTATTATTGCCTTTAAAACTAGATGTGAATAGAAGAAAATACACACAAAAGTAACATTAATATTGCCTTCTTTTCTTCTAGCTTGTTTTGGCCAAAGATTTGGATCCTCTTTTGGCCTTCCTCGGTTGACAAACCCGCTCTTGTGCATTGCAACTGTTCAAATACTTCCTGAATTGGTATGCGCTCCTGTATGAATACACATAACATCATGAATAATTCAATAACTTAGCACCTTCAATTTTCAAATTCAGAAAAATATTTTGGTTAAATTTTTTTGTTTCCCCAGTTGCTAAAATGAGACTTTAAAAGTTAAAACCATTCCTTCTTTCGACAAATCAAAAAATATGATACAATTATCTAATCCATATATGCACCATAATGGGGAAAAAAATAATACTAAAACTGGCCGTAATAAGTAGAATTATTTTTTTTACTTTGTTCCGTGTACTGAGTAACAGTGAAGTGATTCAAGATTTTGATTTGTTCAATTTTCACACATTTTCTCAACCACCAAACAGAGACCAAAAATGTCAATAACTAACACAGAAACAGCTTCTGTGTACACATCAACTTTTTTAGAGTTCTGATTCTTAACAAAAATACAAACTTTTAGGGCTCTGCGTTATTATTTATTTATTTATTATTATTGCAATAAAATAAACAACATATTGACCTAAACTTATTTAAAGACATTAGACATCTAGAACAATTATTGAGTACTCCAAGTATAACTCAATGTTTTTCCGTTCACATAATAGTGTGTCTCATTAATTAAATATATAATAGACCCACCATTCATGCGTTTATGTTTGTCATGCAAACAAAAGGAATCTTAAAGTGATTTATTATATTCCTGCTTCAAGCACAGTGCACTAACAAAGACATATCAATACCAAAAACACAAAAAGGAGACGCGGAAAACACTTTCTAAGAACAAAAAAACAGATTTTACAAAAACACTTTTCTCATCAAACGCATTAACAAAAAGACAAAAACATTGTGTGACAAAACAAAATCAAAAAAGAAAGAATAAAAACATACAAGATCTACGCTCTCCTTCTTTATCTCTTCCAAGCTTAAGCCTTTGTTCTCAGCCATTTTGTTTTTTCCGTAAGCTCTCTCACTCTCAAAGGAAACCTATATGTATGATGAATGAGAATGAATCCTTCTCTCTCACAAACACACACACACACACTCTCTCTTTCTCTCTATAACACTCTGTGGGGGCCACTAGTTCGTTGCGGAAAATAGAAAGAGGATCCCTATATATTTTTTTTCTCAACAAACAAGAGTAATGTTATAAACACTACTGATGATGCATATCACAAATTTCACACACGTTTAGTTGGCATGCTACAACTTATAAACTTTCTTTTTCCTTTGACAGAGTTTGAGTTTGAATAGGTGAGTAATTATTATTAAGGATAAACTTAAACACAGTATCTTATGCGCATTTATTAAGTTCTCTAATACTTACAATGTTATCACAAAAAAAAAAAAAGGTTTCCTAATACTTCAAGTATTTGAATTCAATCGGGAAACTTAATGCAATGTATTTTAGGTTTACCCCATTAGCAATTACTAGTTAATATAATAGTTATAATAATTAATTGAATTATTAAGATTAAAAGGAAATAATAAAGAGAGTAGTGAGTAGTGAGGTGAGGTGTTTAATTGAGAAAGTTTAGAGGTGATATGAGAGAATTAAGGAGCGAGAGTGTTGGTGGTCCCTTTGGCCCAGGTCATACGCCTTTTGAATTCCATTTTGCTATGCTCACCCTCACCCTCACCCTCACCCGCACCCTGCTTTCTACCTCAATCTCCAATACAGTTCTCACAGAATCCCAACTCTTCCTTCTTTTGTGGTGTGCTGCTGTGAGTGTGGCCACGTGGAAAACGTTTGAAGACTAGCGAGAGAGAGAGAGAGAGCAGTTATATCATTTCATATCATCATATTATATTATATTATTATATAATAAAAGTTAAACTTAAAAATCGTGGTTGTGCCACATTGCTTTATTAAATTATAAAAATTTTATTAGATTTTTCAAAAATATATATAATATACATTTTTATCAATTTTTTAGATAAATACAAAAATTAATTGTTGTTATCTTTTGTTTAAATTATATATAATTTTTAATTAAAGTGTGCATCTTGGGCAAATTATTTGTTATTATCAGAATTTTGTCTACTACTTTATCACCTCTTTGGATAAAGTTTGATGAACACAAAAACTTAATAATTTAATAATAATATATCAATCTCTTCTTTGTATAGACTTCTCTTAAGGGAAAATAACACTTTGGATAGACACAAATGCCTAATAGTGTATTACAACTAATCAATTATATTGAAGATTAAAAAAAAAAAAAAAAAATCCATTTCTACTATTTTTCTGTAATTATTTTTTCCTTCACGTTTTTTTGTTTCTAATACTTTTCTTTTATTTTTTTTCTCTTCACTTTTCCTCCTATTTTGGTTAATCTATTATGGCTTTTTTTAGTAAAGGATAGAAGGTTTTTTTGATAGATGGACTTTTGAAAACCCTCCTCCTCACCCTCTAAATAGGAAGCAAAACAATACCTAAAGTTATTCATGCATTATGTACTCCAAAAAAAAAAATTATTTTTCAGTGTTGAATATTTGATATAACTTCATTGATCTTTTTGTAATGTACAGGGAAGAACAAGTGCTTTCGTCGGTCAAACTCGCCGTGGCAATGGTTAGCCTCCTGATTCTCATTGTGACATTGCGCAATTGTAAAAATAACTCCATCAATGGCACCCAAAGCGATCTTATTACCAGCAACAGCAGCCAAATCACTATCCAACTTGCCTAGCTATGAACTAAATATGACATGAAGGCTTTTGTCTTATAGCCTACCTCTGTCCACGTATTCAATGTTAGAGGTATGTATTTCTCTTTTTTCTTTTTTTTCTTTTTCATATAAGAAAGGTACTTCGACGTCCATGAATTGGACTATCTTGCTGACAAAAAAAAAAACCTAACAGGTAATTTTGATTCTACATAATACATTGCTATTTTCATAACTAACACAAAAAAATTGATTCTACATAATACATTACTATCTTCATAACTAACAAAAATTACTGAAGCCAATACACTAAAAGATAGAGGTGGTGGGAAAAAAAGGGGCAAACTAATATTGATTAATATATTATTTAGATTTGACACATTATATCAACAGATAATATTTTAATTAATTGTTCAACAAAAATTTTTATGCAAGAGGGAGAAAATATATTATTTTTTTGGATATATTTGTGGAGGCCATTATTAGAAATATATGTCATATGTAATATACGAGTATGCAATTCTTTCTTTTGAAATATATAGTATGCCTTTTTTTTTTTTTTTCTTTTTTTTTTTTTCTATTTTTTATAGTAACAACATTATATGTCTATAAACTTCTAAATGCAGACAATTGATGTTTGAATGTCATAGATAAACTATATGTGGTTGTCTTCTACAACTCTTCAAAGGTGTAGGGGTCTTAAATTTTCTTAGTGTCAAAATTCTTTTATTTATTTATATTTTCTCAATTAAATTAGAAGTCATGCATATTATAAGGATAATATATTTTCTTTTTCTTCTCGATCACTTCTTCTATACTCTATTGATTCTAATGACCTTTTCAGGTAGCTTCCTTGAGCATTACATCAGTTCTTTATCTCAAAGATGAAGCTTCCATTGTTATCGGATCGATATATATATGTAACCCTTGCAAGCATACATGAATTTCTTTTTTTAGAAGAAAACATACATAAAATGAAAAGTTATTCCAAAGTGTGCTCACACAAACATGCTCTCACTCTTAGTTATACAATATCATTATGTTGCCACTCCATTACATGCACAACTCATATAGATCACCAACTATTATGCATGTGTAAACATGATATATAAGTAAGTAAATTATAGCTATCTGTAAAATGAAAAATAATAATCTAATTATTTTTTCTATAAAGCTTTTATTAGATGTTTTTAATATATATATATATATATTGTTATTATCCTCTTCTCCTATAATTTCTAAGTTGATAAAAATTTCAATTTGAATACAATCCAAAAATTCTTCATCTAATCTTTTTATTATAAATTTATCTATAATTTCTAAGTGATTTATTTAATTAGCAATAGAAGATTTATGAGTTCTAGCATTCTAGGGGATTAGAATTTTGGTTTCACACTAATAGTTCATATCAACGTTAATTTAATACACGTATACAACTACTAATATCAACCTTTAATTTAATTTTATATTTTCTTAAAACACCTTATGGATAGAGTCGATAGACACAAAATTATAATTGTTCTTATCGATTTTTTTTCTATACATCCCTATCAATTTTTTAGATAAATATAAAAACTTAGTTATCGTTATCTTTTATTTAAGTTACATATGATTTTTAATTAAACCGTGCATCGCACGGGCATAATACTAGTACTATATAATAAAAGTTAGACTTAGAAGTCGTGGTTGTGCCAAGTGGCTTTACCAAATAGCGCCAGAATATTCCCTAGATAAGTGCTGAGGTGTTTGCTTCTTGGGGATGGCAAATGGATTGACGTTTAAATGATGACAAATGAAATTTGGATCCACCCCAGGAGCTTCGTAGGCGCTCCACGCAAACACGTCAGTATTTTTTTCTGAGAAAATCTATCAGCTCTTGCCTTTCCCTAGGAGGCAGCTGAACTCCAACCTGAAAGAACTTCTCCTTATCGTTTCCAATGACAACTCTTTCCAATTGCTCGCATTTTGCTCCTTCGACCTCAACCTCCGTGGACAGCGCTGGCACCTTTGATTGCTATAAGTGCCGCCCAGCAGAACTCACCCCCAGTCTGATGTCTAATCACGGCCACCATGCATTGCCTGGCCATAGATTGGCTTCCCACCAGCTC
This sequence comes from Quercus suber, assembly GCF_002906115.3. Taxonomy (NCBI): domain Eukaryota; kingdom Viridiplantae; phylum Streptophyta; class Magnoliopsida; order Fagales; family Fagaceae; genus Quercus; species Quercus suber. The sequence goes on along the minus strand of NW_027069597.1, from coordinate 358,189 downwards.
CTCAACCTAATCCCCAAACGAATACTTTACCTTCAGGTGCAAGGTGGAAGGTATGGCTCCTATGGCATGAAGCCAAGGCCTTGCCATAATGGCAGTGTAGGAGAAGTAGGCATCTACCACGATGAAGTTCATCTCCACGACCTCTGTCCCTGCCTCAATGGGTAGTCAAATTTGGTCATTCGAAAAGACAATCTTCCCATTAAACCCTATTAGAGGGGAATCATAGCAAGTCAGGTCCTCAAACCTCAGCTTCAGCCCCTTAAATAGGTCAGGGTACATGTTCTTTGTGCCGCTTCCTTGATCTACCAACACTCTCTTCACATTGTACCTACCTATCTTGAAGGTTACCACTAGGGCATCATCATGTGACTGCAAGGTTCCAATCTTATCCTCATTCGAAAATCTCAAAGTCGGTTGGACTTCCATTCTACTTCTCTTCAAATCAGGGGACGAGCCCTCTGCGAATGGCCAAGCTATAAACATCACCTTGGATGGCTGAGAACCAGTCCTTCCAAGAGCAACAAGGATGACACTAATTATACCTAAAGGTGGTCTTGTAGAAGCATCTCTTTGAGCCCTCGACCCTACCTGACCACCCTGTCCGTTAGGTTGATATAGGAATTGCTTCAACTTTCCCGCCTTAACTAATTGCTCCTAGTTGCTCCACAAAGTCCTGTAATCCTTAGTAGTGTGCCCTCGTTCCTGGTGGTACTGGCAATGAAGATTTTGGTTGCACTTTGTGGGGTCTCCCCCATCCTATTTAGCCATTAAAAGTATGGCTCATTCTTAATTTTTTCTAGGATTTGGTGTTATTGTACCTATCCGACCTGAGATCCGTTCTATCTTGAGGGACCACCTTAGCTTTCCCCTTTGCCTACTGTTAGTCCTCCTTGACCTGCTTATACTCATTAATACGGCCCATGAGCTAACGCACACTCCTAACTGGTTTCCTGATCAAAGACTTTCTTAGATCATGCTCGGTGGGCAAGCCCTTGAAAGTCCATATAGCCATGTCATCAAAGTTCTCATCTATTTCATTGAACATCTCCCAGTACCTATCAGAAAACATTTTCAGGATCTTCCTTTCTCGCATAGTCATAGATAGTAGGGAGTCTAAGGGCTGATGAACCCTACTACAAGTCACAAAACGAGCCCCAAACGCCCTAGTAAGCTCTTTAAAGGAGCTAATAGAACTTTCTTCGAGGCCGTCAAACCATCTCATTGCCACAGACCCTAAACTGGATGGGAACACTTTGCACATCAAGGCCTCATTCTTGGAGTGAACAGTCATTCTCTGGTTGAAGTGGCTAACGTGCTCCACAAGGTCCATTTTGCCATTATACATGGTGAACGTTGGCTGGGTAAATCATCGAGGAAGTTTTCCCCCTTCAATTCTATGCATAAACGGTGATTTAGAGATCTGGTTAAGAGCCCTACTCATAGCATTATTGCCCAGACCTTTGCGAGATGGACTCTTACTCCTCTGTTTATAATGACGGTCCTCATCATACAAAAGAGACTCACTGGGAGGAGTCCTGGACTTGAGCCTGTAGCTACCATCTGTGTCATCATCAGAAGAAGGTTCAGAATCTGAGGGAGTCCTTCTCTGTCGCTCGCAGCATAGCCTCTTATGAAGACGGTTAATCTCCAACTACATGCTTCTGGTATTCTCCTCATGAGAGATATAACTCCCACCTCGAGACTAGCTCCTACTAGTATGCGTGTTGTGCACACTAACCTCACGGTCCCTCCTTTGTTCAAGAGTAAGAAATTGGTCCTGACGTTGAGAACCAACAGACTCATCCTAGTTGGACCCTAAACCTACCATAGCTAGACGTTGATCTCACTAAAGCTCAAGCTTTCCTATAGATGGCACCAATTGTAAGGGCGGCATTTTGGTTCCTTAGCCCAAAAGATAGAAGGATTCAGGCCCAAAGAGTCCAACATAATGAATTTGTAGAAAGTGGGCTTAAAAACTAGGCTTCAATGGATTAAGCAGCGTGCATAATGGATTAAAGGCAGTAAGAAAGCAAAGAAAGACAAGCTCTATGCAAAGAAATCCTTCCTCAGTGAAGTCTGAGAAGAGGGGTCCTTGAATATATTTCTTTTAGCCTTAAATACAATTTCAGTTCTTACTGCTATAGTGTTTTCTTTATAGGTTTTTTCGATCCCCCATCCCTGGAGGATCTCTCACATTATATATGCTCATTTCACTGATCCTAACCTTCCATTTGTTGATTATGCAGGCCACTACTTGAGTGCTTGTCCCGTTAGACACTCTCCCCAGTCTTCTGTGAGTTGCGACAATGAAGACAGCACTATTCAGGAGTCTTCTCCACATAAATGCGGCTAGAGGGTTTGGTAAGGTGCAATAAATGTGGTGGTAACTACCATCCCTTTAATCACGTCAGGGCTAACATATTCTCTGAAGCTCTTTCTCTATAGTGTGGCCCCCCTTTAGTAACATGCCCTTGATGTGGCAATGGCTCGCCTTTTTGACTTTACCATCCGAGTGTATGGGCTCCTTGGAATTGTACTAGCCTCCTTGGCCTTGGGTAGGACACGTGGCATGATTACCTTATTAAATTTTTGTACCTCACAACATTAACAACTAGATCTTTATTGTATAATTGGGAAAAAAATTGTAATTAACGTTAACAACTTGATTTTATGGTATTTTATTTTAAATAAATTCCTTCTCTTTTTTGCTTATAACAAATTCTTCACAACATAAAATTATTTTTTAAAATAGAAACAATTTCTTATCAACTTTTTTTTTTTTTTGGATTGAAGTTTACCTTGATTGAAATTTTGTTTGTTGGATAATTATAGGAATGATTGTGGATAATAGTTTTATTATACCATGACTCTCATCTTTAGATTTTTATGTCACTATAAATAATAAGGCCAGATTCATGATTTTTTTTTTTATTATTATTAATATTTGGAACGTTCAAGTATCTATCATCTTTTTAGGGTTATTTGTTTTCCTCTCAAATGCAGTCCCTCTTCGCTTCAAAAAATAAATTCCCAATATATATGTATATATATATTTATTCATGTTGTTGTTTACTATTTCTTTTAGAGAGTTTCCTTGAGATTTTGAAGTACTCAATCAAAAAAATTTCTCAAAAAAATTTCTTGAAGTTTACATTTACACATATATAGCGGAACAGATTAGTTATTAAGGTGGTTTATACATTTCTTTTTCTTTTTCCTTTTTAATCCGTAGTTCCAACTTTTTTTCCTCTATACAAAGTCCTCCATTTTTTTTTTTTTTTTTTTTGTGTATCCTTTTCCTACTACGACATTAGCCATTAGGGTCATGATTTATTATTTTATACAAAATTGTTTTTGAGGGCGAAAAGTAAAAGTGCGGATTGAGTTACACTCGGGACATTTTTTTTATTATTATTTTTATCTGCACAGCTTTTACTTCTCACATCACATCAACACGATAATTATATGCTACATTGAATCCAAATCCAAAAAGTACTTGTAGAACATTTATTGGAGTTGCTGCAAAGTGAATGGGTAATGTCATAGCATTCACAGGGGGAATGGTAAATGTTGTATGTTGCATTTATTTAGTATTTGTCTCTCAAAAATGTTCACCATCCGAAATTGTAAAAATTAAGAATTGTAAAAAAATTTACAATTCTACTATAATGCCATCCTACTTTTATGATGGCATTGTAGACTATTGTATTTATTTTTTAATCCCTTTTATTCTTTCTCTCTCCTCTATGTCAAACTCATTTACTTTCTCAACTCTCTCTCTCTTTCCTCATCTTAGTATTTTGTCTCCTTCTCTCTCTGTGAATTGCTCTCAACTCTCACTCTCTCTCTTTGTGCTAGTGGTTGGGTCTCTATGCCAGTAAGAAGCAGAGGTCGTAGGTCGTGGGTCGTGGGTCAGTAGATCGATGGATCGGTGGGTTTGGAGTTCTGAGTTCTGTGGTGGGTTTTTTTTTTTTTTGGTGTGTGTTGTGACCAGTGCTTAAAGGAAGAGGTGGGTATGACTGAAGTGGCTCGTGGCTCGTGGGTCTCTCAAGTCCAGTGTGGGTCGTGGGTTGTGGGTCTCTCAAGTCCAACGTGAGTTTGTGGATCTCTCAAGTCCATCGTGGCTCTCTTAAGTCTGGTGGTGTTGGTTGGGTTTTGAATCGATGTGGATCGTGGCGAGTCATGGTAGGTTGTGGTGGCTTTGAAGCTTAAAGTTTTAGGAAAAGTGAAGCAATAAGAGAGAGAGAGAGAGAGAGAGAGAGAGAGAGAGAGAGATTTGAATGGTAGAGTTCCTTCTTACTCTACAACGGAAATGAAAGTGCCTTTCTGGGGCTTGTGTGGTGTGTTTGTCTACAATGGTTTTTGGACCAGCTCTGTGGTGTGGAAGATAGATGGTGTTTGTCTACAAGGCTACTTGTGTTGTTAAATTTTGTTTTTTTTTTTTGCTTTTTTTGTTTTCCTTTGTGGTGGTTTCTTGTGGTTGTGGTTGTGGTTGGTGGTGGATTTGGTGATCTAAGTTGTGGGCTTTCTTGTGGATGTGGTTTGCTCGGTTTGATCTGAGTTGTGGGTTTGGTGCTTTTTTTGCAGGTTTTTTCTGTGGGTGAAGCAATGGTGGGGTGGTGGGGTTTGGATGGTGGTTGTGTGGGGTATTGGGTTTATTCACGGTGGTGAGAGAGAGGGGAGGAAGAGAGACAGAAATTGGAGAAATGAGATATATTATTTTGGGAAATATATTTTATTGTGTAGATATATTATTTTAATGAGTAGAATAAGAAAATAAAAGTTGGGATGTTAGGTGTGTTGTAAAATGGTATGATATAATTGATGAAGTAACTTTCTGATATGGTAAAATAGAATAGGATGGTTGTGAATGTCATCCTAATAATGCACCATACATCTTATTTCCTATTTTAACATACAACCCATTAAAATAATCATTTTCCTCTCCTTTATGTGTGTGTATTTGTTTCTTCAAAAAAAAAAAAATTGGTAATTGTCTAACATTGTTTAAGAGAGCGTGTTCTGTATAATATAATTTGCTCCATCCTCCCTTAAAAGTTACCACGACTTTTGAGTGAATTTTATTGTTCTTAATTCTCTCTCTCTCTCATACCTCGCCACTGACACCTCCATGTTTAAGATCGACATGGGTTGTGATGGAGATTAGCATGAGAAGCAGTTGTGGGTTATGGAGATCGGTGAGCACCCAAATGTGAATGCTCATAAGTGATTAATTTATTATACCTATAACTATTATTATTAGTGTACAACCTGTGCATATACACAATACAATTAAAAAGTAAAAACAATCAAAATTACAAACATATGGGTTCAAATTATATCCAGTGTAAGTGTTACAATTTTATTAGGCCATAGATATATACATGAGTTTTAATCTTATTTTTTTCCCAGATATACATGAGTTTACTCTTTCTTTTTTTTTGGTTTATTGGGTTTTCGATAGTTTATTTACATTAGACTCTTTGTTTTTTGAACAACATTAACTCATTTTGAACAAAAATTTTAAAAAACTTAAATAGGACACGTGACGCAAAATTAAACAACAATTGAAATCCAGTTGGACTCTCTCTCTCTCTCTCTCTCTCTCTCTCTCTCTCTCTCTCTCTCTCTCTCTCTCTCTCTCTCTCTCTCTCTCTCTATATATATATATATAAGAGGTTTCTCTCATCTCGAAATAAATTCTCAAAACCTTTTTTTTTTGTTTGTTAGGAGATTCTATTATAAGATATTCTTTCTCATATTTTTGGTGAAGAAGTGCAATATTAACACGTGCATCATCTGTAACCGCATAGTGTGGTGATAGTGATATTGATAGTTCTACCAAATATGTGTGTGTGTGTGTGTGTGTGCAGGATTTTCATAAGGACTTGTAGCCAATGACTATAATTCCACTCAATATCTTTTTATTGGATGTGAATTTTAACAAATCCACTATTGGATTACATTTTTTTTCTTTATATCCTTCATGCTTGCAAAATTTCTAATAGATCAAAGACTAATAGCTATGTCATCAAGTAATTGTTTTAATTTCAAGTTTTTGTGATTTAAAATTATGTATAAAAAATAAGTTTATGCATCGAATAATAAATAATACCTAATTGGCATGAAATTTGACATATATGTTAAAAACATAAAGAACATATAATTCAACGGTTAGATTTTTAAAATGTGCATCATATATATATATATATATATTTTAATGAAAGTTGTACCTATTAACTACAACTAAGTTTGTAGCCAAATTTTGTCATTTTTATAATTCATTTTTATTTATTAAATGGATTTACCTCATCTTTATTTCAAAACACAAGGGATAGTTAAAAGCTTTACCTAGATAATGTTAATCATCAAGCAAATATAATTTTAAGGATTTGGTATGCAACCTCATCTCATCACTAATCATTGGTTTGAAGGTTTCAATTAGCATTTTTTGTTTTTTTAAGTGTGAGTTTCAATTAACTCAATTAGAAAAGTTAAAAAGTGTGGGTTTCAACTAACTCAATTAGAAAAGTCTCAATAATCATTAGATGTTATATATTAAAATTCTATCTTATCAATTAAATTTATAAAAATAAATAAATAAATAACAAAGATTTATATCACTTTCTCTCTTTTCTTTGATCCAAACTTACCAACATAGCACATTGCTCTAGACATATATACTGCATAACCTTCAGTTAATTTGATTTTATTCAAAAAATTTCTTTCGAGTTGGAAGGCCTATTGAAATTATCATTGGGAAAACTTGTGTCTTGCACTTACACGTAATATTGATATTGATTTGTTAGTTTTGACAGATTTTGCTACATATAATTGTAGGGTTATCTTTTCAATTAGTGTTGAATTCAAGTTTGTAAAGTTATGATTTACAACTATGTTTTATGTTGGTTTTATTCCATGACAAAAAGTGTTGTAATTGCATTAATGTTCATTGTATTTTGTGGGATTTTATTGTATTGGATTTAGTACTAAGTTGGTGAAGAATCGAGTTTGAAATGCAGAATTAGTGCAATTTTGCGACTAGCTCGTGAGAAGAGTAACCCACAAAGTGCACGTGAGAAGCACATGCTGGAAGCTAAAGAGTCATGCTAAGTTGTCAGTTTCATTAGTGTTTCGCAAGAAGGGCCAACCCGCAAGGTACCCGCAAAACTCTCTGCGGTAAGGATTTTAGGTGTGACTTTCTTACCCTTCACCCGTACTATATATACCCTTATTACCTACAAAAGCAAGAGATGCTATTCAGAGAGAAAAACCCTAGATAGGTTTTTTACAACACAAGACACCCATCTTTCAGAGAGAGAGCTATTCATCCTTAGTGAGAAATCATTTTAGCATCTTCTCATTCCCTCTCCCATTGCTATACCTTAAGAGGAGATTTGTACCCAAACACAACCCACATCCAATTTGAGTGTAGAGAATGTTTTGGAGCTTAGGAAGTTTTGGGAATTTGTCAAAAGAAGCCGGTGAGGCTTGGCAGATGCAATTGGGCAATATTGTGAATTCGGAAGGTTAGAGAAGACATGACTCCAAGAAGTCCGTTGGTAGTAGAAGCTTAGAGGGCTTAAGTACATTGGATAGACTAGACTTCGAGGGTCATTTGTTATTCATGTACTCCAACTTTGTTCTCTAGTGGATCAATTTTGACTTAGAAGGTCGCGGAGAGGTTTTTCGCCAAATTCTTCAGTTTATTGGTTCATTGTGCACGTTTACTCTTGTTCTGCACTTTGATCAAGTAAGAGTAAAAGCAATCTAGTCGTAATTTAAAATTTGGGGTCTAAACAAGCTCTTGGGTTTTAGTACAAATTTGAGCCCTTTCAAGTGGTATAAGAGGGGGAACACTTGTTTTGGTTTCATTATCTAAGTGTGATCATTAATATCTTGTGTTTATTGCCATGGATAGTGCTTTGTATGCTTCTAGTGTTAATCCTCATAATTGTGATAAAATGTTACATGAATCTATAGGTGTTGTTAAAATTCCAAATGTTAAACTCTTGAAAAAAAAGGCTAAGAAATTTCATGAGAATTTGAGCAAGTTCATTTGTGAAAATGATGATTTGATTGCTAAGCTCAATGAATCCAACAAATTGGTTGAAAAGTATAGGAAACTTGCTAAACATTCTCTTGAAAAACTAAAGGAGTTTGAATGTTTGAATATGGACTTGGATGCTAAACTTGTTTTGTCTAACAAACTAGTTGATGATATTAAATGTGAAAATAAATGCATACCAAGTGTTTTATTACTGAACCTACTGCTAAAAATGAAGAAAATCTTTATTGCAATCATGTTGTGTTGCCCGATTTTGTGCCTAGTTTGAGTTCTACCTCTAAAGACAAATTTGTGTACATTCCTCCACCCAAAAAAAAAAAAAAAACCAAAAAGTGGAGAAAGGCTCTTAAGCCTAAGTCTTTGTTTAGGTCTCATCCTAGGGATTTGAATGGATCTAAGTTTGTTTCCACTTGTGACCATTGCGGTGTGATTGGTCATATTAGACCTCAATGTTTCATGTTGAAGAGAGAACAAAACCATGTTACTAGATCCCTCTCTAAAAAGCCTAGTGGACCTAAAGCCATTATTTGTCACCATTGTGGTGCCATTGGTCATCTAAGACCTCATTGCTCTAAGTTTCAAGTTCTTAAAAGAATCAAAAGAAAAGAGAAACTTGAGTTTTTTGGAAGTTATGCTATGAAAGCAAAACCAGATTTAGGGGAAAATGGTAAGTTGTTGAAGAAAGTTTTTGACGTTCTTACCCCCTTGTCTATATGCATCTCTGGTTCTCATTCTTCCAACTCTCGTCTCATTTCTCATGAGACGCTCATTCCAAACAATCATTCAGTTTGGATGATGAAGGTTTTCTATGGTTGAGCTTATGCTCTTTTGGTCCTTGATCTAATTCTTGTGATCTTTGTAGGACTCTTCACGCATTAAATGCTTCATTATCATACATTTGTGCATCTTGCATTTCTTTATATGGATTATTTTTGCATTTGATGTTACTTTTATTGCTTTGTTTTGGTGTGAGTAAAAATCTAAAAACACATAAAAAGTGAAAATTCAAAAAACTTGATCGTATATGTTTGAGTACATATCACATGTGAGTTTGGCCTGGTACCTTCGTACTAATGGCGTAGTGCATTTACGAGCTTAGCTTGTTATGTATGCGCAATTTTTAAGTGTGAGCAACATCTAGAACTCTACGTTTGAGTGTAGTAAATAAATCTTCAAGCTTGTCATAAATGATTAATCAATAGTCTTGTTTGATCTTGATACATGCGTAGACTTGTGCCTATATATCTCTTCACATTGTTTTTCTTTTTCAAAGAGCTCTACAAATGTCTATCTCTAAAAGGGAAAAAAGAACTGAAAAAGTCTTGCTTCAAAAACTAGTTTGATTAGGAAAAAGTAGAGCAAATATGTATTGAAATGTGTGGTGCTAAAGCCAAAGGTTTATTTGTCAAAAATATCAAAAAGTTCATGGCATCATTTCTCAAAAATTTGATTTATGTCTGATCAAAAGTATGAAAAATGGAAGCCAAATGAAAAGCTCTCAATCAAATGTAAACACTTTGGTGGGGGGTCATATATGTTCATTTTTACAAGTGAGATAGGTCACTCAACTTTGTACTAACTGTGTATGACTTGATTGAATTGATCATTGAACCTTCATATTAGACTATGGAGTAGTTCATTCTTGATCCACACACACAACACACAAGTTTAATGTTCAATGAATGTCTATTTCATTTGTGTGATTGTATATGTTCAAATGTGATGTGTGTGTACTCAAACATATATGGATCAAATCGAAAAGATTTTTTGTTCTTTTTATTTGCTTTTGGAAGTGATTTGTATCACCCATGTTTTTCAAAGTTTTTCAAGTTGATTTTGTGTGAAAAACATGTTTTCTAGGTGTTTTCGGACTTATTTTGTGAGTAAGCTCAGTCACAAGTTTGGATAAAGAGTTTTATGAGTTACTCACGAGAAAGGCTCACCAGCGAAAATTCCCAACTACCTGCGAAATTTTCCAGATCAGTTTTTTAAAGGGCATTTCGTGGGACAATTGTTTTAAACTTCTCCCATCTTCTCTGAAACCTCTATTTTAATGTTTCTACATCAAAACCTAACTAAATTCAATTGTTTTTCATTCCATTAACATCTCTAAGGTAATCTTTAACTCTTTTCATTAATTTTGATCCTTAGATTACATTTTTGGGGGGTTTATGTTCATAGTTGTGATTTTCTCAAATGGGGGTTGGAAAACTTAATTTCTGTCAATCTTTTTGATTGAGTTTTGTTTTAAATGATAATTTGCTTTGGATGTTGGCCCCTTGTGGCAAAATAATATGTATTTAGACAAGATTTTCATATGTTCATGTATTGTTTAATATACATGTGTAGTATATGCACTCTAAGTGTTTGATAAAATACCTCTATAGTATTTTTTCACTCTTTTAGACTCCGATGAGTACCAACTTTTGGGGATCACCATAATTATTCACGTTTATCATATTTTGATCATTGGTTGTGTGTTTTACACACTTTTCCCCATGAGTGCTTGCTCATGCATTGATCATGCATCTCACATGCACACTAGATGCACTATTGATGCACATACTTTATCACTTGACATGTTTTGCATTCACTCATGTTAGCTAAGTCTTTTTAGACCCTTTTAGCACATATAACATGTTCTTGTGTCGATGTCATGCCTTGGTCTATATTTTGTTCCATCATCTTTAGCATGTCATGTTTTCTTTATGCTTTGTACCATTCATCTATTGTATTTTTCATGTAAATGTGTCCAACAAGGCTNGGCGTTAGAGACATTCATAATTTCGTACCTTTGTTTTTAAGATGTTTTATCTTATGTTTAAGCTTCATTTTCTCGTTCATCTTGCACCCTTCATGCATCTTATCCTTGTTCATATCTTCTTTTCTTTCGCTCATTCCTCTTGATTCATTTGTCTATTCATGACAAAAAGGGGGATAGTATACTAGAGAGTATACCAGAGTGTATACTAGTGTATCGTCATTTCTATATGACTTATGTGCACATTCTTAGGGGGAGAAATTATATCTCGTGCACATTCATAGGGGGAGAAAGTCTTAGGGGAGATGCATATACCAAGGGGGAGAAGGCATTTCCTTTTATGAGAAAACCCTGTTTTGCTTTATTTTACCATTTGCTTGTTTTCTCATTGCTTTATGGTGCTTTGAGTTATGTTTAGTATCTATGCTTTGTTGCTCTCATCGTATCGTGTTTATGTGTTGAACATGCACACATCCTTATGCTATTGTACTTTATTGGTTGCATGTTTGGATGATAATTTGCTTTGCTATATGATCATTATGGTCATTTCCATATGACTGTTTTGTGTTTGATCAAATTGCTTATATGTTTCACATCATGTTTACTTGATCGTATTTTACTTGTTACATTATACTTGTCCTTTTATTACTTGATTTACCTTGAGAATCTAATGTGTTTTGTGCAAGTGTTTCAGGTTACAAGTATACATTTTCCAAGTTCATCACATGTTTTAGATTTAGGTATGAGTGAATTTTGCCATTGTTCCCAAACTCACATTTAAGTCTAGAGTCTATTATAGGGTGTTTTTGTCACGGAATAGCTAAAGAGGGAGACTGTAAAGTTGTGATTTAAAACTATGTTTTATGTTGGTTTTATTCCATGACAAAAAGTGTTGTAATTGCATTAATTTTGTTTCTTGTATTTTGTGGGATTTTATTATATTAGGTTTAGTACTAAGTTGGTGAAGAATCGTGTATGAAATGAAAAATTAGTGCAATTTCACGACTAGCTCACGAGAAGTTTGCGAGAAGAGTAACCACCTGCGAAAAGGGCATGTGCGGAGCACATGCTAGAAGCTGAAGAGTCATGCTAGGCTGTTAGTTTTGCAAGTGTCTCATGAGAAGGGCCAACCCACGAGGTAACTGTGAAACTCTTTGCCTGGAGGATTTTAACTATTACTTTCTTACCCTTCACTCATACTATATATGCCCTTATTACCCACAAAAGTAAGAGAGGCTATTCAGAGAGGAAAACCCTAGATAGATTTTCTACAATACAACATGCCCATCTTTCAGAGAAAGAGAGCTACTCATCTTTAGTGAGAAATCATCTTTAGTGAGGCTTGGCAGATGCAATCGAGCAGTATTACAAGATCAGGAAAGTTAGAGAAAACATGACTCTGAGAAGTCCGTTGATAGCGTACTCAACTTTGTTCTCTACTCATTTTGCCGAGTTCTTCGGTTTCCTCTTCGATAACACGTCATGGTGTTATCTTGTGGTTGCATCTCTCTTCCTTTAATCTTGTGCTTTACATTTATTGTTTGTTGTTCATGTTTATGCACTAGAGTAGTTATCGGTTCATTGCACATGTTTACTCTTATTCTGCACTTTGATCAAGTAAGAGTAAAAGCAATCTAGTCGTAATTTAAAATTTAGGATCTAAACAAGCTCTTGGGTTTTAGTACAAATCCGAGCCCTTTCAAAGTTTTACATTATATAACTCTAAATAATATTATACTACCTAATAAATTTTTATTGGATTAACATTTAAAAAATTTCACTGTTGAATGACATAGATATTAATCTCATGTCATGTTGAAATTTTACAAGCATGCAAAGAAGAAGAGGAAAATCTAATCCAATGATGGATTTGCAGTGACGGCTCCAGGATTTTTATTTACGAGGGTCAATAATGGCGGAGCCATGAATTTATTGGCGGGGAAGGTGTGAGTAAAAAATAAAATGATTATTATTATTATTATTATTATTTTGTATATATAACTTTCACGTTATATACAACACAACTATATTGTACAATAATCTTAAAAAATATTAACATTCGAAAGATCGTTAAGACAACAATCATTGGATGCCTAAATGAATAGAATTAAATAACTAATCATACATTTTTATTAAATTAATAATAAATTATTATGTAATTTATATTTATAAGTTATATCAATTGAATAAAAAATATTAAATAAATAAGAATAATAACACACTTAGGAGTAGGGTTGGGGCCTAGGAGTAAGTGTGAAACTAAGAAAAATAATACTCCAGTAATAAAGTTTTGATTTTGAAGTGTATAGTTTTTTAAATATGCACACTGTCATTTTCTTGGAATTGGAGTAAATAGTAAAAGATTTATTGGACTTGGAAATGTGTAGAGCACTTATCAAAATACTTGATCAAACATAGAGAAAAACTAAGGATCATGTTCAAACATATTTCAATTGGGTTTAACAAAAAATTTAAAGTTAGGGTGTTCAAAATTTTATTTTAGGGGTCAAAAAAAAATTATATATAATAATAATAATTATTATTTTTTGGGATCAGGTCAGGGGGTTCATTTGAACCCTCTGGGTTGATCTTGGAGCTGTCTTTGTAGATTTGTTAAAATTCACATTCAATTTAAAAAAAAAAAATTAAATGATGACATAACATAGCATAAAGTTTCAAGAAACACCACACAATTAGTTATAGATATTATTTTCATTTACTTCATGCATCTATTATCTACCTATCTATCTATCTATCATCTATTATTCCCCTCAAATATATATATCTATATATATTATCTATTATATTCTATTAGGTATTACCTATTATATACCTGTTATGGATATCACAAAATTTTATAACAATATCGCAATATTATCAACCTCGTCAGCTAGTCTACCACCTCCGTTTAAGAATATTTATTTATATTATTACTGTTTTCTAAATAAAATTAATTAAACGTAATTTCACACATATGTAATTAGACATATATGTTTTATTAATGTGAGTAGTACCCATTTAAGATGATGTATCTCTTAAGATTCTTTGATTCCATTCCTGCCATGATGTCTTAGTACATAACTTGAATTTTGTGTTTAAGGTAATATATATGTGTTTTTACTTATTTGTGACTAGTTGCACCTAAATAATGCATTTGGGTTGCCTACCTACCCTTGGTAGGGAATAGGGATCAAGCCCTTAAGTAGAAGGTTTTATTAAATTTTAGGGGTCAAAAAAAAATTATATATAATAATAATAATTATTATTTTTTGGGATCAGGTCAGGGGGTTCATTTGAACCCTCTGGGTTGATCTTGGAGCTGTCTTTGTAGATTTGTTAAAATTCACATTCAATTTAAAAAAAAAAAATTAAATGATGACATAACATAGCATAAAGTTTCAAGAAACACCACACAATTAGTTATAGATATTATTTTCATTTACTTCATGCATCTATTATCTACCTATCTATCTATCTATCATCTATTATTCCCCTCAAATATATATATCTATATATATTATCTATTATATTCTATTAGGTATTACCTATTATATACCTGTTATGGATATCACAAAATTTTATAACAATATCGCAATATTATCAACCTCGTCAGCTAGTCTACCACCTCCGTTTAAGAATATTTATTTATATTATTACTGTTTTCTAAATAAAATTAATTAAACGTAATTTCACACATATGTAATTAGACATATATGTTTTATTAATGTGAGTAGTACCCATTTAAGATGATGTATCTCTTAAGATTCTTTGATTCCATTCCTGCCATGATGTCTTAGTACATAACTTGAATTTTGTGTTTAAGGTAATATATATGTGTTTTTACTTATTTGTGACTAGTTGCACCTAAATAATGCATTTGGGTTGCCTACCTACCCTTGGTAGGGAATAGGGATCAAGCCCTTAAGTAGAAGGTTTTATTACTTTTAATTACAGTCCTCATATTTGTATTTGTCCACTTTTAAGGACATTTAATTAAAAATTGGACATTTTAAGTCAAATACTTGGTGCTTAACCAATATTTTTATTTAGTTTTATTTTTTGGGTGAAATAATTTATTTAATCTCAAAGATGAGTCAAGAAGTCATGCTTTTTTGTAGAAATTTGGCCAAAGCCTTCTTCTCAAGAAATTAAATGCCCAAACAATTGTCCTTTCCTTCATTTGCTTCTTTGTAGGAACTTTAACAAATAATCATATTTTTATGTTAGGAATTGGAGATTCCAAATTTAATTGAGGGATTGAAAATTCATTTGAACCAAATTTTTTTTATGATCATTTTTTGCGGAATTGGAAATTTTTTTAAAATGAATTTTATGATCATATTTGGGAGTTAGAAATTCCAAATTTGATTGAGGAATTAGAAATTCCATCGATATTAATTTGAGGAGTTGAAGATGAGAATTACCTAATCAATCCTATGAAATTGTTTAGACCCTCAAAATCCATTTTTATGGCTAAGTAAAATGTAAGTGATTAGCCAATTGAACTAATCATGGACAATAAGCGTTGCATGGATAATCTAAATAAGCAATAATAGTAAATAAAAAAGAGAAGTAAACCCAAGATAACACCAAATATGTTATCAAAGAGGACAACCTGAGAACCGGATAGAAAAACCTCTTCATGTCTAGTTGCCAAAATGATCCACTAAAAATAGATAGTTTCAGTACAAATTGACACACACAAACCTTAAGTAGTACTGCAATCTTGTACTCGAGCCCTCGAAGCTCTTACTTGCAACTAACTTCGCCAAATCCTTTCTCTATCTTAATCACCAAATCCAAAACCAATAATTGATTGCATCTTCAAGCCACCGTGGCTGAAATTGGCAAACTCTATTACATTCACAACACTCAAGGATGGTGATGATTGTAATTGGGATAATCACCTCTCAAATATATGGCTATGGTGAGAATTGTTGGTGTTTGGCTCTCACAACGATGGGTATGATTCTCTCAACTCTTAGGTGGGTGATTAGGCATGAAAAATGATAAGTATATATAGTAAGAAGGGTCTAGTCCAGTAGGTGATCTGTATAACTAATTTTCCTCACGTTTTGAGCAATTTGCAAGTGCGAATGTCCCGCAAATTTGAATCACATGCCTGTTTCATAGGTGCCTAGGACCTATGATTGTCTTGCAAAATTGAAACGTCAACAGCATCACTAGGACAATCCTAAAGCCATCCCAAATACAAAAAATACCCACAATTGGCATTTTTATTTTGAAAAGTACATTTTTTTTTTTGTCCTCAAATAATTCACAAAAAAAAAAAAAAAAAAAAAAATCCAAACCAATTATGCTTTGATAAAAAGTACATTTTTTTTTTTGTCCTCAAATAATTCACAAAAAAAAAAAAAAAAAAAAAATCCAAACCAATTATGCTTTGATAAATCTTTATTGGACTGCGCACTCACAAACCCTACTTTTACAATGTTTGCTTTAAACTATTAGTTTGCATTTACTTCAAGCACTCCAATTGCAACCTCAATTGGAGAAGATGCTTCAAGCTGGGCTGGTTATGGACCAGGGTTGGGTTGGGTTTCATCCATGGATACCCAGTTCCCAATATCTATTAAGAACCCATACATAATTCCTACCCAGATTTTTACTCTAGAATACCTAAACTTGACCTGAACCTGGTTTTTTGGGCATTTAAAATAATTTTTTAAAGTTTTTTTAATTAAAAAATTATGATAAAATGGATGGGGGGATGAAAATTATCAAGAATGATGCATAATGGCAAATATCCAAATTCGCTATGGATTTGTGTAAAAAGAGATGCATCCAATGTACAACAGATGAAGAAATTATTGAATTCAATTAAGACCATGCAACAAACAAAAATTATGAGATCTACATGACTACACAATAGCAAAATATAAGATAGAAATAATTTTTGTGTGTGTTTGTTTATAAGAAGTGAATCTTCGTATTATACTTCGCTATTGTGTGTGTGTTTGTTTCTCAAAAAAAACTAAATAGCTTCACCAAAATTAAGAAAATTAGATTGGACACATGACAGAAAATTAGACTCAAATTTGGAATCTAATTGAATTTTCTCTCAGTTTTGGCTTTATATATATATATATATAACTAGTCACAATCTCGTGCTATACATAGGTTCCTATCCGTTTGTATGATAGACTAAAATAATTTTATAAAATCTTAATTTGATCATAAAACTACAACATTCCATGAATTGCTCATGTTTGACTTTAATTTGTGTTACAATTTGATAGTTATATTGCAAAGACAATGAACCCAAAAACACAAACATTAAAAATTACAAAAGGCAAAAACATTAAAGAATCAAAAGATTTAAAGCCTAAAAATTATAGAAAGAAAAAAAAAAGTTATACAGCATAGAAATATAAGAAAAAGATGTATTACCCATAAAAGAACAATTTGAGGCTATAGTCATTGAAATATGCTTGATAGTTTAACATATTGCAAAAAAATAACTTAAAAATTAAGATGCTAAAACTTTCAAAATGTCAAAAAATATTAAAGAATACGAAGTTTCAATTCTTATAAATTATTGAAATAAAACAAAATATATATGAATACACAATAGCAAAATATACGAGAAAAATAAATTACCTTCAAAAGAATAATTCATGGTATAGTTATTGAAATCTACCAATCAAGTTCAGATATTGCAAAAACTAAAGCAAAAAATTTAGATGTTAAAACTTTCAAAATGCCAAAAAATAAAAAAAATAAAAAACCATTAGATTCAAAGCCTATAAGTTATTGAAACAATTCAAAAAAATATATGATTACTCAAAAGAGAAATATAAGTAAAAGGAAAGAGTACATGAACTCACAAAGTAATAAGTTTTAATGGGCCTAAATTTTAGACAATGAAAAAAAAAAGGAATCATAAAAAATCATAGGCGTAGGGTTTAAAAAATAAAATATATTATCATAAGGTGTAAATTTGTGAGATTTGCAAAGCTGATGTGTCAAAATTTTAAAAGATCAACAAAAAGTTAAAAGCTTCCATTTTATATTATATATAGATATATAGATTATGAAGCTAATAAATTCTTAGCTAAGTTGAACTAATTCCTTTTATAGTATTGTTTGAGATTAGAAACTAATCCTAATGGGATGTTCGCACTAAGAGAATATTTGTGAGACAGGACTTTACTCCAGATGAATTAGCTCTGCCGCCACTGCCTAAAATCAACAGGACATTCAAGGTACAAATCAACTAATGAGAGTGAGAAAATAAGAACCAAATGAAGTGCACAAATAATTAAGAAATATTAGACAATAGAACTCACTTGATATTATAATTACAATAGAACACAATTTGAAATTGGTAAAGATTAGATTACAATTACTCATACTTCTAAAAGTTAAGTTACAAGCTAGATAATTAATGTGAGACGATGTGCACTTGTAAACATGAAGTTGTTGTCAAAACTAAAGCTAGGGATGTGTTTGATGTCGAGATTGGTCCCCAACGTGACGAGGATGACACATATAGTTTTTCTGAGAATGTTCTGTACAATATAAGTACTAATGAGGTTGTGAGTGACAACCTTGGTTGGGCTCGGGATGATGTAGAGGGAATGACAATTGATGCCTCTATCATTGCTGAAAGAGATCTTCATGAAATGGACAACTTAGACAATTGTGAGTTTATTAATGATGAGTCCAACAATGAAGATGACAACAAGGATGAGTACACCGAGGATGAGTAGTGTAATAGTTTAGTAGTGTATTATGTGTTTGGATATTACAATTAGTAGTGAAAATGTATCCATTCATGAATTAGTTGGAATGCCTCTATGTAGTATTTGATGAATTTGTTAATTCCTCTTAATGTTGTTAATTCCTTTAATTTGTACTTATTATGCATCCAATTCCTTCCCCTGTTCGCTATTGGATTTGAAATTCATTTCTTATGAACTTGGATATATGTTTGTGTGGCGTTAGGGTTTTATTTCATCGTTGTTGTAGTGTTTGGCAAAGAGAAGCTCTTAAACTTGGATATATGCGTGTATATATTGTTAGATATTAAAATGAGTTATTTCACTTTGTCTTTTTCACTTACATTGTATGCAATTGTACCTTGTTTATAATTAACATTTTCTTTGTGTTGTAAAGTTGTTGGACGCAAGAATGGGAAAGAGACATCGATTGCTACTTGCATAAGTTGGCGAAGGATCCTCACATTCACAACGGAGGGGGGAGGAGGAGTTGGAAGCCGCCCATACTGCGAAGTAGGCAAGAGTGGACGCAAGTGATGCTGGGACACAACCCCCAAGTAGTTTACATGTCTTGAAATGTAACGTTTGATATTTAGTAGTAGACGCATAATTTTCGTGTTGTTGGCGTCAGGAATGGAAAGGGATCGTCGATTGACGGTTGTTGAAGTTGGCCTAGGATAGTCACATTCACGACAAAGCATGTAGGAGGAGCTAAGGGCCGCCCTTGCGGCTGACTAGGCAAGAGGGGATGCAATTGATGATGACGAGACATAACCCCCTTCTCCAGGTAGTTGAAATGTCTTGAAATTACACATTTGAGAATAAATACTAGATGCATATTTTTCCATTTCTTTTAAGTGTGGTCATTTCGTACACTTAATATCATAGGATTAGCCGTCAAGTGTCCGAAAATGATGTACTTTTGGTAGTTTTGCATTTTTAAAATAATGTCTCTTTAAGGACACCTAATGATACCATGTGATTGTGACAAACTTAACATAAGAATTACGTTGAATAAATGTAAAAGTTATCGTATTGACTTAAGAAGACCGTAGAAGTTAGAAGACTAAATTGAATTTATGACAAAATTAGATGATGTAATTTGTAATTTAACCTAACAATTGTATGTAATGAAAGTAGGCTTTAAATTGTAGATTTTTGCGAGCCACTTAAGGCTTTAATAAAGTTTCATCTGGGAAAGTGATCAACATATTTGGGCTAAGGATAGCATGTAATGCATTTTCTACGGTACGACAAAGTCTTACCATATTTTCATAACATTGCTTGTGAGTTGTTGTAGCCATAGAAGAACTCAAAAAGATGTATATGTGTGAAGTGTTAGGCTAATTTAGAAATAATATGAAAAATAAATAAATATATGAAAATAACGTATGTGTGTCTAGGGACATTTTGAATTTTTAGTGTACAAATTTCCTTCAATATTAATATTAATTATTACCATTGTTCGTCTATGTCAAAAACTTTATCCTAATTGAATATTTTATAGATGCATCTGAACGGTTTTAGACCCCTTAAAACAACCAGATTGGTTAGCTTAGATTAATTAGCCAAATTGTTACTTAGTCAAATTATGCAATTCTAGGTTAAAGCAATCAAATAATCATATCAAGATATAAAGCAGCGGAAAATAAATGAACATAAGATATGATGGCCCAGGAAACCACACGGTAAAAACCTGGGGAGGATTTGACCTAGCTATCCTCAAGGTAAACCTGAATCCACTATGCGAAAGAATCGAAGTTCATACAGAAGGACTACAAGCTCCTCGCTTGACTTCCTAATGCTACCCACCAGTAGAACTTACTGACACGACCACGTGCAAGCTCCGAATCCACGGACTCCTTCTTTCTTGGATTCTTCAATCAGCTACAAGCACCCCCGCTTGATATTCTTTAAGCTTCAATGGTAGCAACCAAGTTGATCATCAAGATATTGATACTATCTCCAACTTGAAAACCCTAAGCTTTGTGTAAAGGAAAGCTCCTCTAGATCTCATAAGAGATTTACACAAAACAGCAATGTATGAGCAACAATACAACTGGAGCAACTCTAAAAACGTGGCTAGGGTTTTACCTTATATACCTAGGGCAAAAACATAAAACCCTAAACGTTTAATGAGTTAGGGCTGAGTTGGAAATTCTGCAGAAAACGCAATCTGGTCGACTTTCGATCGATCGAATCTATTCTTCGATCGATCGAGCCAGACCGAAATGCCCCAATGCATCTACAGTCTCTCGATTCCAACTTTACAATAATTAAACAACTTTGAGCACACTATAACAAGACTAAACATATTGTTTTGATCATGGTTTGCCAATATTACAAATTAGAGTTCTAAATACATAAATTCCTAAACCTTTAGAACCTAACAAACTCCCCCTTTGGCAATCCGTGACAAAACCCTAATTAAAAGCTCAAAGTTTTACAAGTAAAAAGCCCTTTACAAAGATAATGCTCATAAACTCAAATTCAACCCTAACTACTATCCATCAGTTGCAAGTGTAGACAGCAGCTTAGTTGAATCAACCTGTATATTCCTGAAATACTCAACAAACGCATAAACGCATGTGTGACAGAAAAGAGTAAAAACAACAGGTATAACATTCTTGTAAGATCCACACAACACAAAATAAAGACATATAAAAATGAACAAGTCATAAATATAAATCAATACGCAGTGAATCATAAAGCAACAAGAATCAATAAAAAATAAATGTATATCAAACAATGTTACTCCCCCTAACATGAATATCCCAAAAAAAATGATATACATAGTGAAGCACCTAGATACAATCTAAAACAATATCTCCCCCTAACAACAAAAATCTCCACAAGACAAAACTCCAAGTCAAAACTCCACTCCCCCTTTTTGTGACGGAATGCCAAAGAGCAATCATGAGTCGCCATCAAAAGGAGGTGGTGAGGAAGAATGAAGACGTGCTAAATCCACTCGAAGAGCACGAATCTCATCCAGCAAGTCCACCAAAATCTGACCATGAGCCTGCTGAACAGTCATGACAGTCTCCAAAGTACGACGAACATCAAAGTCGGCCGAAGGAGGTGAAGGAACATCAGCAGCAGCAGTATCAGCACCAACTGGATCAGAAATATCCTCACCAGCAGGACCTGCAGAAGAAGAAGGAGGAGGAGGTACGCTACTAGAGGGCTCAGACCTAGGGTGTTTAGAACCAGCTCGAAGATGAGCAGCCCTCTGTCTAAGAAAAGACGCACCGATAGGAGCAATCACATGAACAGGCTCAGAGGAAGGAAAGCCACGAAGCTCAAGATGGAGCAAAATCCTATGAATGAAAATAGGATGAACAAGGGCATGTGAAGAAGATGAACTCCTATAAACCTCGTTCAAAGAACGAAGAAATAGATGGGGAAAACTGATAGGAGCATCAGTAACAAGAGCGTACAAAAATACACACCTCTCAAGAGGAATGGTGTGCACATGAGAAATAGGCCAGATGGAATGACAGGCTATCCTAAAGAAAAGATAATGTAACCCGGAGAGCTCAGCAGAAGTGATCCTAGGATCAGAACCCCACTGGACAGAAGTACCAGTGATGTAAGACAAAACATCGCTCAGCTCGGGAGACTCATCATAAGGATAGACAGGATCCCTAACCAACGGTACCCCTAGAGCAGCAGCCACTACCTGAGGAGTAATGGTGTACCCAACACCTCGTATCCAACTCTTTACCAAAGTGTTGGAATCATAGATGTGGATAGAGATGTTCGAATAGAACTCTCTAATCAAGGCAGACGGTGGAGGAGGATCAGAGATGTCTAACAAAGGTAACCAGCCCCGACGCTCAAAGTTAGCCCTAATGGCCGGATCAAGCTCATCTAACACAACAGAACGCTCAGCCCAAATCTTCCTCTTAAGGTTAAGCTTCTCAAAAAGATCTTGGTTTTTCTCACTCGGAAACCTCTCACGGTCAAAGGAGGGAGGGGATGGAGAGGATGAGGGAAGGGACCTATGGGCTCTAGTTTTCCTAGGCATGATGCTAAGGAAAGAACAGAGACACAAAGAGAAAACCAAAAGAACAAAAAAAACAAAACCAAAGGCAGACTGCAAGTTAGCACAAAAAAAATAGAATTAAAATCTATATGATGCATGAGCAGATACAATGCCATGATGCATGCACTAATGCAGTGAACAACTAAGTTCAATTGAGATTAAATTGACAAAATTGGCTTGAGCAAGGAATTTTCTTAACAAAAACCCCAAAAATTTAACACAAATTGAAAATTTTTAAAACCAAATGATGAATTGAGCATCACAAAACACAACACATAGATTATAATGCTTAATTTCATCAATCCAACAAGCCAATTGCATCAAATTCTACTCAATTTCACAAAATCCCCAAATCGGATCAATTAGGAAACCCTAGATTTTTCAATTTCACATCAAACTCAAAATTGATCAAATTGAACTATTTAAATCATGTCTATAACATGTCCCCACAAAAACCCAATGATCAATTGCATCAATTATGGCTTGAATCAAAAGAAAAAACCAAAAAAGCAAAGTGCGAAAATCGCCCCTTAAAAGCATGAATGTATGCATGAAATGATGAAAAATAAATCAAAAGGAAGGGCAAAAGGGTCTTACCGGCTTGAGGAGAGAGAGATTGTGCAAAGACTTCGGAAGAAAACGACAAAAATTCACAATACCAAGCTTGCCAACGCGGAGAGAGGAAAAAGGTTTGAAAAGTTTTGAAATAGGATCTTTGAAAAAGTCAGAAAAGTGCCTTTTAAAAACCTTTTTCACGATATTCGATCGATCGAAAATTACATTCGATCGATCGAATGTGACAGTCGTTTTAGAACAAACTAAGGCACTTTTTCGATCGATCGAAAAATGGGTTGGATCGATCGAAATGGTCAGAAGCTCACTAAATTTTGAAAAAAAATCCAGTTTTGAAAGACACAAACCAAAATTTTGTAAAACAACTCCTCAAAGCATTAAATAGTAAAAACAAAATGCATGAGTATGAGATGGAATGCTTTTTCAAAAACCCAAAATTTTTAAACCCAAATTATGTCAAAAACACGTTTCAATCATTCCCCCATTGAATTTTCTCAAGCAACAAAAATGTTGTGCACAAATCTCAAGATATTTTCAAACTTGGTTGGTCAGACCATAAACACACATACTAGTATGTACAGTGTTTAACAAAGAGTAACTTGTGTAGTGTGTGATACTAGCAAAAACTTGGGATACATGTGAGGTGATATGTGAATGGCAATCAAACACAAAGTCTACACAATTCATCACATAGAATTTAAAAGAGACTATCACCTAAAGAGTTACATCCTATAACTCCCACATCTCCTAGAACAAAAGCTTGCAATCATGTAAGTTTCTTGTATTTTTGCCTCTTATTTGTATGAGATGGCATTCAGCCTAATAGTACACACCGGTTTGAATTAAGTGAATTGGCATTAAGCCTAATAGTACACACCAGTTTTAATTTATTTTGAGGCTACACCTTATGTTCTTTTTGTGCATGTGCTACACTTTCTCGAGCACAGAATCTTATGATATGCACTAAGGTGTTCATGATTGGCTAGTGAACAGTGGTGAGATGGTTATTTATGCCTTTCTCAAAAGGATCAAGTCCGACAGTCAAATAACATGTGACTTCAAGATTAAGACAAAGTGATAAACACCATAAACATCTTTCCCACACAACATGCACTACAAAGCTCAAACTAGTAAAGTGCAATAAAGTAAGCTCATCCAAGTTAAACAAGGTACATAAGACATGTTATGTGTAAATAAATTGACCAACCTTGTTTTTCAAAAATCAAGAACAATATGTTCAACATAAATTTGCTTCCTTCTTTCCTTTTTTTTTTTTTTTTTTTTTTTTAAAGGAAAACAAATAAATCCTAGAATGAAATGCATGAATGTAATGCAATGCAAGTCCTAGAACAAAGAAAACACAAAAAAAAAAAAAAAACAATGGTCACAAAAGAATAGAGCAATGAAGCACAAGGACCATGTCAGAAAGACTCAAGTATTTCGAGTCTTTTGCATCCAAAACTTTTTAGATGCACCATGAGCATTGGAGTTCTTATTCACATTTGAGTGATTCCCAACTCCATGATTGGAATAAAGGTTTAACACCTTTACCAATTCACCAATTAATGCCATAGGATCTTGTGCTTGAGGCACAGGCACTTTTGGTTTATTTGCTCTCTTATCAGCTTGAAGCTTGTAACAGTTAGGACGAATATGTCCAGACTTACCACAATAATGACAAACCCACGCAGGTTTACCATGCATCTTGTCCTTAGATTTGGTAGGCTCCTTAGGTTTAGATTCTCTTAAGTCTACCCTAGTCTTCTTAGGTGGTGAAACTTCTACAGGTTTAACTACCTCACTCACAGGTGGTTTGACAGTATCACTCACAACCTCACTCACAGAAGGTCCAGAAGAAGAAGAAGGAACAAAAGTAGTGGAATGTGGTCCAGTATCAAAGATGCTTTCAACATATCCTAACCCAGTTTTATCAGAAGGATACTTTTGAACATTCAGCATGTGATCAAGTTTAGAACTAGCAGATCTAGCAACAGATAAATCATGTTCCAAAGTTCTAACTTTATCAAGCAAAAGCATATTCTCAGATTTAACATTATTCAAAAGTTCATTTGCATCAAACAGTTTAACAAGCAAATTTCTCTTTTCAAGCTCAAGAGAATCAATTTTCTTTAGGCCAAGATCAACTTTCATAGCATCCTTTGCAGCAATTTTGCAAAGTTTGTTATAGGCCTCTTGAAGATCTGCATCTTCAGAGAGTTCCCCATCAGAAGGGTTCTCTTCAGCAGATATGCCTTCATTGACTATAGCAGTAGCCGTGAAAGCAATGAAGTTTCCATCCTCGTCACCACCGGACTCATCATCAGAAACCTCATTATCACTAAGGGTTACAGCCATAGCTTTACCCTTAGTCCTTAAGAATGTAGGACATTCAGATTTCACATGACCATACCCTTGACAGCCAAAACACTGAGGACCCAAAGAGTTATTAGAAGATTGACCAGAATTTTCTCTAGGTTTTTCAAAATTGTTAACCTTAGTGGGATCATTCTTCCTAAAATTTCTAGGTTCAGCAGTGTAAGTACCTCTTGCCTTTCTATTTGTATTCCTAAGAAAGTTCTTAAAGTTTTTGGCAAGATAGGCAATCTCTGTAGCAGAGAGCTCATCATCAAATCCACCACCATCAACATCATCAACTGACTTAAGAGCCATTGATTTGGATTTGTTCACTTTAGGTAGGTCAGACTCATAGGATTGAAGAGATCCTACAAGCTCATCAACAGGGATGGAGTCCACATCCTTGCTTTCAGTTATGGCAGTCACTTTGGGTCTAAAGTCTTCAGTTAAAGATCTAAGAATCTTCCTAACAATCTTAGGTTGATCATAGATTTCACCCAAATTAAAAGCAGAATTAACAATATCATTCAGTTTGGCATAAAATTCATCAAAGGATTCATCATCAGACATCCTAATGTTTTCAAACCTAGAAGTTAATTGCTGCAGTTTGTTTATCTTAACTGCCTTTGTGCCTTCATGCACAGTTTGGAGGATTTTCCAAGCAGTATGAGCAACCTCAACATTAGAGATTCTCTTAAATTCCTCCATAGAAACAGCATTAAAGATAGCATTCATAGCTTTGCTATTGAAGCTTGCTGCTTCTTTTTCAGAAGTTTGCCACTCACTCACAGGAGTAGCGGGCTTCTCCCATCCGTATTCAACGGAATTCCAAACCCTTTCATCAATGGATTTCAGGAATGCTTTCATCCTTACTTTCCAATAGGCATAGTTGTTCCCATCAAAATGAGGAGGAACAAACAGAGAGTGTCCATGCTCCATGACAACAGGGGTCAAGGATCAGCTCAGAGATTAAAAATCTCAAACAAAAAGAGCTACCAGCTCTGATACCACTTGAACGGTTTTAGACCCCTTAAACACACAGATTGCGTAGCCTAGATTAATTAGCCAAGTTGTTACTTAGTCAAATTAAGCAATTCTAGGTTAAAACAATCCAAACAATCATATCAAGATATAATGCAGCGGAAAATAAATAACACAAGATATGATCACCCAGGAAACCACACGGTAAAAACCTGGGGAGGATTTGACCCACCGATCCTCAAGGCTAACCTGAATTCACTATGAAAGAATTGAAGTTCGTACAAAAGGACTACAAGCTCCCCGCTCGACTTCCTAATGCTACCCACCAGTAGAACTTACTGACACGACCACGTGCAAGCTCCGAATCCATGGACTCCTTCTTTCTTGGATTCTTCAATCAGCTACAAGCACCCCCGCTTGATTATCTTTAAGCTTCAATGGTAGCAACCAAATTGATCATCAAGATGTAGATAATACCTCCAACTTGAAAACCCTAAGCTTTGTGTAAAGGAAAACTCCTCAAAGATCTCACAAGAGATTTACACAAAACAGCAATGTATGAGCAACAATACAATTGGAGCAACCTTCAAAAATGTGGCTAGGGTTTTGTTTATATACCTAGGGTAAAAACATAAAACCCTAAACGTTTAATGAAGTAGGGCTGAGTTGGAAATTCTGCAGAAAAAACAACCTGTACGATTTTCGATCGATCGAGTCTATTCTTCGATCGATCAAGCCAGGCCGAAAGTCCCAAGTACTTCTGCAGCCACTCGATTCCAACTTTACAATAATAAAAGAACTTTGAGCAAGCCTAAACAAGACTATATACATTATTTTGATCATGATTTGCCAACATTACAAATTAGAGTTCTAAATACATAAAATCCTAAGACTTTAGAACCTAACAGCATCTATAAATTATGGATATGAGTAATTTCAATTTTTCTTATTAGACTGAAATTAAAATCACTCCAAACATGCTTTTTATTATGTTCTTGAGATAACAACAATAGGTTGCCCATTGCTTCTTTTTAATTTATGAAAATATGAACGAGTTAATTCACTTATTGTCCTGAGTAATAAGTAAATTAACAAAACAAATGGGAAAAAAAGATTATTTAAAAAGCAAGTATCAAAATGTCCACATTTACCAACAGCGTACTCAATTTAGTTGAGCATTTGAGCAATATACAGTAACTTCTCTCTAATTGTGAACTTGCAAATTTCATTCCTAATGGCGGTTTACTATATGCAGAGGATTTGGTTCACGAAACCCCAGCATCTAGTAATGGGCATGCCAAAGACTCCAATCAAGAAACCCTAGTATCTAGTAATGGGCATAAAAAGCGTGGGAAAATGCGAATGCAGTGAATCTGGAGTCTTCCAGCCAACATGAAACTTCGATGTGAGTTAAATGTACACAGCCAACCGATTGGGGAGAGCGGCCAAACATCCAAAAGGTGGTTGGGCACATTTTGCCTTAGCCCCACCTTGTGCCCACTTATGCCATCTGCTTGGACTCGTGTCCCTTGTAAGCACAAAGAAGATAGTTGGATAGAGATTGAGGTAGTATCAAATTAAACTACTTTTAATTGTTATGTATAACTGTATGTGTGCTAAATGGAATTTTCAGTACGGTGGATAATTGCACTATGCTAACTCAATTTTTGCATTTCAGAAGTGGTGGATCATTGAAGCTGAAATTGTCCAACCAGCTAATCAAATGAACTGGGAAATGCATCTACTAGGGGAATTGAGGAGGAACTGAAGGAGAAAATTGAAAAAGAAATGCTACCCAGAAGATGCGTTGAAAGAAGAGGTCCTTGGAAAAATACCAGATTGGGCAGAAAAGAAGCAGTACGAGGAGCTAGTTGACTATTGGTTTTTACCTGAAATGCAGGTTTCGCTATTTTCTTGCTTTATTATCTTTTAGTGGTAATAAACATATGATGGGGTATTTTTAGGTTTTTAGCGAGTACAGTTTATTTAATTGAAAATTTTGTTTTATTTTATTGGCAGGAATGTGCTGGTAGACATTAAGTAATACGAACAAAAGAAGTCACGGGTTTCAGAAGGACATAGCAAGGTCAGGGCCTATATGTTTTGCCCAAACTACTGACAAAATGGTAAGAAATGCATTATATAACAACTAGCCAGGGTTTTAATATTCTACTATTTTAGATTCAAATGTAACGAATATAAAGAGTTTGGTGAGACTAATTGACTGATGAATCTGAGCAGTCCTCAAGTGAATGGTCCAGATGAAATTTTTAGCATTGCTTGCCTCATTAGTAAAATTTCATAATTTAGACTAATGTTAGAGGAGCACATGAGGTTTCATGTTGTTGCATATGAGAGCACAATGTTGGGGTAAGGCAGACTTGGTTATTTTGCATGTTCATGACTATTAATAGACATTTCTTGTGATGTTTCCTGTTCTTGATTAGTGATTTCATTAAGAATTATGTTTGCCACTTTGTTAGCAAGATATTGGTTTGGTATATAGCAATTGGTTGTTCTTTGAATTAGCTTTCCTTTGTTACGTTCTCTATGGAAAACTAAATAGGTTAAGAGTGGACAGCTCCAATACAATTGGCATGCATATGCACATAGGCGCATATATAAAACACATACCTTATCTTGCCTTCACTTTTTAGCATTTTGAAAATGTGAGTGCCAATCACTCTGTGCATAACCCATTGGCCCAATTGATTTTATGTTGTAGAATTAATAGGTGGCAATGAGATGGGTATATTTTGTAAAATCAATGTGGCATTGAGTCTCCTAATTGAGTGATGACTACAACTTCATTAAAAAAAAAAAATTACAGTGCGTGAATGTTGATAAGAGTTACTCTATATTAAAATCCCCTTAAGCTCCATTTGGTTTGGCGATTTGGGGAATGAAACGTACGTTTTGAAAACCCAAATGTCATTTTACAATAACTTATGAAAAAAAAACTTTTATTATTTTAATTTTCTTGGGATAGACATTATCTCTTATTGGAATAAATAGGGATAGTATTTTAGAGAGAGAGAGAGAGAGAGAGAGAGAGTTGTCCTTATCGTATGTGTTTGGTCAAGATTATTACCATTTTTTATTATACAAGAATGAAGAAACTAGTAGTCATTTTATTGGAACTTTTAGAAAAGTATGCAATATTATGGGTTACTTTAAAATTCAAGGTTTAAGCCAATTTAGGGGATAGTTGCCTAAATAAATTTATTCCTTTCCCTTCAGTGTGTGTGTGTGTGTCCTTATAGTATATAATTATGTGTACAATATGCTTTACCTTTATATGGACAAAAAAAAAAATGTAGCAAAATGAAAAAGTTGAAGAATTTTTATTGATAGGAACATTTCATGTTTCTTCATTATTTTTTTCATAGTTTTGACGCTGTGACAACAAAGAGAAGATGATTGCAATAAAAATTGACGGTGTGACAGAAAAGACAAGTTCGAGAGAGGAAATGTGAGGAAGTTGAGTGAAGGAAATTAGGGGTAGCTAGGGCCTATTTCAGCCACTGTCACAACTAACTGCAATGGATTTTAAGAGTGTTGGATCCAAAAACCGCTTCATACTAAGCATTTGCCTAAAGAAAACATCTCACTTGTGTTTTTGAACATAATAATCTACATTTTTTATTTTGTTTTACATCATATTGCATGTTATGTCCCAAATTCCATTTGCTATGTTCGGTTGTTTTCATTTGCTTCATATCACCAACATAAATTTTCACTATTGTAATGAGACTGTTGAATATGATGTAGGCAAAAGAAAGTAGGCAAGCAGTGGAGTGTGTAGTTGTTTTCACGAAGGTATACTGCACCAAAGATGGGCGACCTATTAGTAATGAAGTGAGAGATAAGATTGTTAGCCATATATCATAACCTATTTGTTTTGAATTTTGTGCGTGAATTGTTTATAGCATGTAATATGTTATTTGGTTCTTATGTGAAAACAGGATAAAATGATTGAAATTTTAAACAAAGGGGGCTCACTACAAGGAGAGCATTGTGAAGGAATCTTATGGTCAAAAGATGATGTGTTTGCTCAAGTGATATGGGTAGAACATTCTGGACGTGTACGTGGGGTCAGATTTGGACCAACCCTATCAGGAAGAAATGGGTCCAACCTTCTATGTTACACATTGACTCCACCGTCGTCCAGCGAAACAGCCCATCGGATGACTGAATTGGAAAATTCACATTAGGCTTTGAGGGATGAAGTTGCCCAAACAAAGCAGAGCCATTAGAAGCAAATTGTCGAATTGCATGTGCAGCATAAGGAGGAAATGGCTGATTTACATGCGCAGCATAAGCAAGAAATGGTCGAAGTAAATGCACAGCATACTTTGCAAATTGTCGAAGCACTAGCCGAAGCAAAGCGGGAATTAGATGCATGACATCAGCAGCAAATGGACGAAATGATGGCGGGCACGAGAGCCATGTTAGAGGGAATGAGTCTAGTTCTAAATGATTCACAGCTTTCTCAGGTACTAAAAATCTTGCATGCAATTTAATGAAAATTGCGTGTTTATTGCAATGCATTGTTACGTGCAACTAATACGATGTGTTTAATATATTCAAGGTAGCGATGCACCACAATGAAGACATTTCTAATTTGTAATTTTGTGATTGTATGTTGTCTATGTGGCTGTTCATGAAAGAATATTGTACAAGAACAACCAAGGAATATTGTATAATATTATTTTGATATTATAGACAAGTTGATATGTAGACAGGTCAATCACGCCATTCAAAGGTTGACAACCAAGAGGAGTAAATAGTGAAGCCATGCATTGTTCTCACTGTAAGTTCAACAACATAATAAATTTTACTGTTTCTTATTTTAAGTTATACATTTGATGGTTCCACAATAGTATTTCATTTTGTTGGATAAGAATTTTTCCATTGTTGCCCATGGTGATAATGGCAAGTTTACGCTTGCTGACAAGCTTTTGGAGCGCATTGGGACCATTACGAGAGGTCATGGTCAGCCTCAATATCTTGAGATGTTGCAGGTATATTAGCACTTTTAAAAGATTTGTTTTTGTTGTTGTTTAGGAAAAACATAAATTGGTTATTCAATGGAATTTGTATTGTTTTTGAGTGGGCTTGTTTATAGTTGTTGAGTTGTTTAGGAAGAGACGCATTGGGAATGATATGAAATTTATATTGCTTTTGAGTGCATGATGTTTTTCATGGGTTTGTTTCTGAGTGAAGAGTGAAGTATATGCTTGCTAAATTGTTTAGGGAGATACATGAGTTGGATATTCTATGGAATTTGTATTGCATTTGATGAGTAAGTTTCCGAGTGAAGTTTTTATAGACTCTTCCTACTTAGTTAGAATTATAACAAAAGTAAAAGACGAGTTTATGGTGCTTTTGAGTTTCTATGGAATTTGCATTGCTATTGAGTTTGTGGTGCTTTTGACGAGTTCGTTTCCTTGTGAAGTTCAAGGTGTTCTTAGGTGAGTAGCTTCAGTCCCGTTTTAAAGCCAAATTTCTCATTAGAAGTGGTTCAAACTTTCTTTGGCAAACTAGATGTGGTCCAAACAAGGTGGTCTTTTTGTTTTTCAAGCTTTTTATTATTATTATTATTATTATTATTATTATTATTATTATTATTATTGAATAAAGTTGTTTTTAAATAATTAATTGGATGTATTAATATATGGATCGGATCTTAGTATATTACTGTGATTTGTGTTTTGATATGTAGGTGACAAATCTTTTGGGGTGCTTGCTTTTGGCGCGTTTTGCTATCTATTAGGAGCGAGTGAGTAGAATAGTTTTGATTCATAGAAAGCTTTAAATAGACCAATTGCTTATGTGATTCTCTTTTTGTTTTTTTTTTTTTTTTTTTTTTTTTTTAATTTTTATATGAGTGATTCTCCTTTTGTTGATATTCTCTTTTTTATGAGTGATTCTATGTCAAGATCCCAAGATATTCCTTATGTGTATTGCTTATTCTAGTAATTTTTGTTCCTCTTCAGTGGATATACTATCAGTTCATGAAATGGCATTACTATCTTTTGGTAAGCTTCAATATTGAGAATTTGTTATATTCCATTTATTTATTGATTTATAAAGCTTAATTGGTTTTTTAGGCAGTGGGGTATTGAATTCTGATGGCAAATTTGTGTTTTTGGTTATGTTGTTACTAAACATAGGCTTATGTGTCATTTCTATTATTGTGTGAATTTGGGGGGTTGGAACTATATGGGGGCTAGGCTAGAATCTTTTACAGTGATGTCATATACTTGAGCTGATATAAATGCTTTAAAGACCAAAAAAAAAAAGTATTTTAGCATGCTTTAAAAAACACGAGGGATGCACGTGAGTAAAAATGATTTTGTTGCAAATTGATGTTGGGTAAGAGTTAACTTATTTTCTTCTTAGTTCTCTGCTTTGTTCGAAATAGCTGACTACTGTCTTTATATTTTTGCAGTGCCATTATGGACATAAACTGTGTTCTACCTGTAAATCAAGGGTACAAAACTGATGCCCCACATGTAAATCAAGGGTACCTTCAAAAGTGTGATGCCTGTTGCATCTTTTTTGTGTCAAATGGACCCTAAACTTTATTCCATTTTGTTGCTGTATTGGACTACATATTCCTTAAAGATTGATAATTTTCCCATATTCCTTAAAGATTGATTGAAATTGTGACAGGTTTGAGAAAATTCCAGCTTGATATTCCTTTGAAATTCCGGCTTCTTATTTTGTTGCATGCAATGAGCCGAAATTTCAAAGGAATAACAAGCTGGAATTGTATGTGTGACAAGTATTTTATAGTAGCGTTTGTAAAACTTATAACAGCGTTTGTAAATGCATTTGCCATCTGGCCTAGAAGAAAAGAAAAAAAAACTATAGCCGCGTTTTTCAAACATGGCTATAGACATATTAACAAAAAATCCAGGGGTTATAGCTGTGTTTTAAATGCGGCTAT
The DNA here is from genome assembly GCF_002906115.3 of Quercus suber. NCBI lineage: Eukaryota > Viridiplantae > Streptophyta > Magnoliopsida > Fagales > Fagaceae > Quercus > Quercus suber. The sequence goes on along the minus strand of NW_027069597.1, from coordinate 324,706 downwards.
AGGTGACAAATATATTCACATTTAGAAAACATGGCTATAGTTATGGCCTATAGCCGCATTTTAAACACAACTAAAACATGTCTTCGAAGCTGTCAACAAGGGACCCATAGCCACGTTTTAAACGCGGCCATAGGTCCTCGTTTTAGGCCGCGTTTAAAACGTGGTGTAAGACCGGACCTATAGCCGCATTTTAAACGTGGCTATAGGACCCCTGTTGACAGCTTCGAAGACATGTTTTAGCCATGTTTAAAACGTGGCTATAGGCCATAACTATAGCCGTGTTTAAAACGTGGCCATTAGTCCAACCCTATAGCCACGTTTTAAACATGGCTATAGCTTTCACCTATAGACATGTTTAAAATGCGGCTATAGCTTTCACCTATAGCCATGTTTAAAACGCGGTCATTGGTCCGATCCTATAGCCACGTTTTAAACGCGACTATAGGTCTTGGTCTTAGGCCACGTTTTAAACGCGGCCATAGGTCCTGGTTTTAGGCTGCGTTTGAAAATTGTGGCCATAGACCTCCTCAGGCCTATAGTCACGGGGTTTAGGCCACATTTGAAAGCGCGGCCTAAAAAAATGCGGCTATAGGCCAAAACGTCCTATAGCCATGTTTTTCTGTCCTATAGCCGCGTTTTAAAAACGTGGCCACAGGACCTTTTTTTTTGTAGTGGTAGGAAATAACTATCACTTACAAGTGTCATATTTTTGCCAATTTATTTACTACATGGCATAAGTGACTACAACTTTTTTTTAATTAATTTTATTTTAAATAAAAATTATTATGATTTATTTTTTGAGAAAGTATAGTATTATGGAAATGGTTTTACGTGTATATAGAAATCAATAAAACGATATGATTTTTGTTTCACTTTTTCTTATTAGAGACATATTATATAGAAATGTAGGGGGTATGAATAAATCATATTGTTAACTATGTTTCACTTTTTGCTTTCTATATGGAATTATTATTGTCAAAGTATAAGGTTGAAATTTATCAACCATCTTGTTGGCTTTATTCCGTGTCAATTTGCTTGTAATTTAGCACTTAGTAACCCTATATATAGGTGGGATTCATGTAAGGGTAGTGTGTTAAGAGAGTGTGAAGAATTGCTCATCCTTGTGCAAAAAAGCAGAGACTCACGGCTAGGACTCATGATTGACTCGCAGCTTGCAAGCCGCCAAATGCTGTGCATGAGGGAAGGTGAAGGGTCATGCCAGCTGTCATACTATAGGACAAAAGTCCCATGCTGGCTAGGCTGTTACCTTGTGACTTGAACTCACGATTTGGACAATCCACGAGGTCAAGCCGCCAACTTACCCTGTTTAGAAAAAACTGACTCTTCATATTCCAAACACACACCACTATATATAGACCCTTACCCACGAAATCAAGTGAGCTTCCAGAGAGAATTTTGTGAGAGAAACCCTAGAGAAAAACAAGATTGCCTCATCCCCAATCTTCACTAAGAGACTCTACAAACTCCTCTACTATCTTCCTCTTCGTTGATACATCCTTGAGAGGTCATTGACCAAATCCTTTTCTCATCACACCCACGTTGTGAGAAGGTACATTTAGTGCTAAGGGAAGCAGTTTGGAAGGGACCAATGACTAATGGTTGATGCTATGGTGTATAGCGGAATTTGGTAAGCTAAAGAAGAAATAGGTTCGGCGCAACCTCGTTGGAGCAAAAGCTTGGAGGGCTTAGGTACACTGGGTAGATTAGGTTTGGAAGGTCTTCTGCTGTTCATGTATCCCAACTACATTTTTTAGTGGATTATTTACCACTTAGAGGGTGGCGGAGAGGTTTTATGCCGAGGGCTTCGGTTTCCTCTTCGGTAACACATCGCATGTTGTCCTTATGTTTGCACATCTCTTCCTTTATCTTTGCCTTTTATTTTCTGTTGTGGATGTGATTATATTTGGCTTAGATTGTTTATCAATTCTGTGTTTGGCTTATGTTTATGTTCCACATGTTAATTGTTTGATTATAAGCTTGAATTGATTTTTTGTTATTTGGAGTCTAAACGTTCAAAGGTGTTTTACACGCATTTTGAACTTTCACAAAGGTTCTCCGTATTGGTTAGAGACTTAGAGGTACATTTAAAAGTTTTTCCTTTTATTTTCCTTCTTTTCCTTTTTGTTTTGTATAATTTGTTAAAATATTATTGGAACACTCTGGTTCATTATATTCTTTCTTATTCTTAAATTGAAATCAAAATTATTAAAAAGATTTTGTTACCAAAATCAAATTCAGTTAATGCAAAATTTAAACATTTGTGACAAGTATCAAATAAATGTCAATAACATACCATTAGCCATGTAGGTATTTTTCGTTAGTGAGTTAACGGTAAAGACCAAATTGACTGCAACTTCAAAATACCATGGACTATATGACTATTANGGTAAGCTTCAATATTGAGAATTTGTTATATTCCATTTATTTATTGATTTATAAAGCTTAATTGGTTTTTTAGGCAGTGGGGTATTGAATTCTGATGGCAAATTTGTGTTTTTGGTTATGTTGTTACTAAACATAGGCTTATGTGTCATTTCTATTATTGTGTGAATTTGGGGGGTTGGAACTATATGGGGGCTAGGCTAGAATCTTTTACAGTGATGTCATATACTTGAGCTGATATAAATGCTTTAAAGACCAAAAAAAAAAAAGTATTTTAGCATGCTTTAAAAAACACGAGGGATGCACGTGAGTAAAAATGATTTTGTTGCAAATTGATGTTGGGTAAGAGTTAACTTATTTTCTTCTTAGTTCTCTGCTTTGTTCGAAATAGCTGACTACTGTCTTTATATTTTTGCAGTGCCATTATGGACATAAACTGTGTTCTACCTGTAAATCAAGGGTACAAAACTGATGCCCCACATGTAAATCAAGGGTACCTTCAAAAGTGTGATGCCTGTTGCATCTTTTTTGTGTCAAATGGACCCTAAACTTTATTCCATTTTGTTGCTGTATTGGACTACATATTCCTTAAAGATTGATAATTTTCCCATATTCCTTAAAGATTGATTGAAATTGTGACAGGTTTGAGAAAATTCCAGCTTGATATTCCTTTGAAATTCCGGCTTCTTATTTTGTTGCATGCAATGAGCCGAAATTTCAAAGGAATAACAAGCTGGAATTGTATGTGTGACAAGTATTTTATAGTAGCGTTTGTAAAACTTATAACAGCGTTTGTAAATGCATTTGCCATCTGGCCTAGAAGAAAAGAAAAAAAAACTATAGCCGCGTTTTTCAAACATGGCTATAGACATATTAACAAAAAATCCAGGGGTTATAGCTGTGTTTTAAATGCGGCTATAGGTGACAAATATATTCACATTTAGAAAACATGGCTATAGTTATGGCCTATAGCCGCATTTTAAACACAACTAAAACATGTCTTCGAAGCTGTCAACAAGGGACCCATAGCCACGTTTTAAACGCGGCCATAGGTCCTCGTTTTAGGCCGCGTTTAAAACGTGGTGTAAGACCGGACCTATAGCCGCATTTTAAACGTGGCTATAGGACCCCTGTTGACAGCTTCGAAGACATGTTTTAGCCATGTTTAAAACGTGGCTATAGGCCATAACTATAGCCGTGTTTAAAACGTGGCCATTAGTCCAACCCTATAGCCACGTTTTAAACATGGCTATAGCTTTCACCTATAGACATGTTTAAAATGCGGCTATAGCTTTCACCTATAGCCATGTTTAAAACGCGGTCATTGGTCCGATCCTATAGCCACGTTTTAAACGCGACTATAGGTCTTGGTCTTAGGCCACGTTTTAAACGCGGCCATAGGTCCTGGTTTTAGGCTGCGTTTGAAAATTGTGGCCATAGACCTCCTCAGGCCTATAGTCACGGGGTTTAGGCCACATTTGAAAGCGCGGCCTAAAAAAATGCGGCTATAGGCCAAAACGTCCTATAGCCATGTTTTTCTGTCCTATAGCCGCGTTTTAAAAACGTGGCCACAGGACCTTTTTTTTTGTAGTGGTAGGAAATAACTATCACTTACAAGTGTCATATTTTTGCCAATTTATTTACTACATGGCATAAGTGACTACAACTTTTTTTTAATTAATTTTATTTTAAATAAAAATTATTATGATTTATTTTTTGAGAAAGTATAGTATTATGGAAATGGTTTTACGTGTATATAGAAATCAATAAAACGATATGATTTTTGTTTCACTTTTTCTTATTAGAGACATATTATATAGAAATGTAGGGGGTATGAATAAATCATATTGTTAACTATGTTTCACTTTTTGCTTTCTATATGGAATTATTATTGTCAAAGTATAAGGTTGAAATTTATCAACCATCTTGTTGGCTTTATTCCGTGTCAATTTGCTTGTAATTTAGCACTTAGTAACCCTATATATAGGTGGGATTCATGTAAGGGTAGTGTGTTAAGAGAGTGTGAAGAATTGCTCATCCTTGTGCAAAAAAGCAGAGACTCACGGCTAGGACTCATGATTGACTCGCAGCTTGCAAGCCGCCAAATGCTGTGCATGAGGGAAGGTGAAGGGTCATGCCAGCTGTCATACTATAGGACAAAAGTCCCATGCTGGCTAGGCTGTTACCTTGTGACTTGAACTCACGATTTGGACAATCCACGAGGTCAAGCCGCCAACTTACCCTGTTTAGAAAAAACTGACTCTTCATATTCCAAACACACACCACTATATATAGACCCTTATACCCACGAAATCAAGTGAGCTTCCAGAGAGAATTTTGTGAGAGAAACCCTAGAGAAAAACAAGATTGCCTCATCCCCAATCTTCACTAAGAGACTCTACAAACTCCTCTACTATCTTCCTCTTCGTTGATACATCCTTGAGAGGTCATTGACCAAATCCTTTTCTCATCACACCCACGTTGTGAGAAGGTACATTTAGTGCTAAGGGAAGCAGTTTGGAAGGGACCAATGACTAATGGTTGATGCTATGGTGTATAGCGGAATTTGGTAAGCTAAAGAAGAAATAGGTTCGGCGCAACCTCGTTGGAGCAAAAGCTTGGAGGGCTTAGGTACACTGGGTAGATTAGGTTTGGAAGGTCTTCTGCTGTTCATGTATCCCAACTACATTTTTTAGTGGATTATTTACCACTTAGAGGGTGGCGGAGAGGTTTTATGCCGAGGGCTTCGGTTTCCTCTTCGGTAACACATCGCATGTTGTCCTTATGTTTGCACATCTCTTCCTTTATCTTTGCCTTTTATTTTCTGTTGTGGATGTGATTATATTTGGCTTAGATTGTTTATCAATTCTGTGTTTGGCTTATGTTTATGTTCCACATGTTAATTGTTTGATTATAAGCTTGAATTGATTTTTTGTTATTTGGAGTCTAAACGTTCAAAGGTGTTTTACACGCATTTTGAACTTTCACAAAGGTTCTCCGTATTGGTTAGAGACTTAGAGGTACATTTAAAAGTTTTTCCTTTTATTTTCCTTCTTTTCCTTTTTGTTTTGTATAATTTGTTAAAATATTATTGGAACACTCTGGTTCATTATATTCTTTCTTATTCTTAAATTGAAATCAAAATTATTAAAAAGATTTTGTTACCAAAATCAAATTCAGTTAATGCAAAATTTAAACATTTGTGACAAGTATCAAATAAATGTCAATAACATACCATTAGCCATGTAGGTATTTTTCGTTAGTGAGTTAACGGTAAAGACCAAATTGACTGCAACTTCAAAATACCATGGACTATATGACTATTACAAAAATGTAGGGACCAAATTGACTATGAATCCAAAATTTAGAGACCAAAATGGTATTTTAGTCTTAAATCATATTGAGTAAGAGAAAGGTCGTGGTTGTCAAGAAGATAGGAAGAAAAAATTTTAAAAAGAAAAAAAAAATTGAAAAAAATATAGCAAAACATTTTTGTGAAAAATTCAATGGTTTAGTGTTTTTTTTAAAAAAAAAAAAAAAACTTTAAGATATATATGTATATATATTTTAAATCATAAAAAAAAAAAATATTCCAATTGAAGAACTTGGTTATATAAAAAAGATCATATTCATTCTTTCCAAAATGTATATATTGCTTACTAATATATATTAATAATACCAATTATAATTGCTTATTATATAAAAAGAAGTTTTTCAAAATTAAAATTAAAAAAATCTTATCTAACATTAACTATTTTACAAGAATTATATAAATTAATCATATCATCAATTGAAAATGAGATTCTAACAAAAGTTGAATTCAAGAACTTCATTAGTAGTTTTGCATCTCAAAAAGTTATTAGATAATTTTAAATTAAAGAATTTAAAACACATAATAATAATATTATTATTATTATGAGAAAAGATCTTACTTAAAATTATCTTATTGGATCTCAAATTAGATCTATCGATCATGTTTTAAAAATATTACTAAAACCATTTTTTGGTGAAAATATTTCATCAAATATTTTTCGTCAAAAAGTGGTTTTAGATATTATTAACACATTTAGTGATTTAGTTCTCGGTAATCTCATAAGATTCCCAAGCATTCAAATGCTTAGTTGGAAACAAAGAAAAGAATCTAGCTAGATGCTTGTATTCCCATTTTGGTGGTTGAGGATTCCATTTAAAAATAGTGAATATCCTAATTTTTATAACTTAGGAAATCTCTCTCTCTCTCTCTCTCTCTCTCTCTCTATATATATATATATATGTATGTATGTATGTATTGTGGTTCTATTCATCATTAGGGATTAGTTTTTACTTTAATTTTTTATACTATTGATAGGATTTTGTTTTAGATAGTCGATTATGGGGAAGTGGGGTTCGAATCATACAAATGAGGTACCACAAATAGGATCGAGATTCTTTAAAGTTGCTATAGAGGATCTTAATCCTCACAAATGATATCATTACCACTAAAATATCACTTGAACCTCTATTTCAAAATTATATATTTTAATCTTTTAAGAAAATAAATAATTTTGATTGACAAGTCATGATATTCTAAAAAACAATTAAAAAAATTGAAACAAATATTTTGGTTTTATTTTTTTAATTTTTTTTTTAGAATACTAAGTATTTAACACACACACGGAGAGAGAGAAGAAAGTCTTAAAGAAACTGGCAGTGGTGCATATCTAAAATGGCCCAATATTTTGGTCTTGTATGTGCTAATGTTTTTTTCTTTTTGTAAAAGTATGTGTATTAAATCTCTCTCTCTCTCTCTCTCTCTCTCTCTCTCTCTCTCTCTCTCTCTCTCTCTATATATATATATATATGTATGTATGTATGTATTGTGGTTCTATTCATCATTAGGGATTAGTTTTTACTTTAATTTTTTATACTGATAGGATTTGTTTTAGATAGTTGATTATGGGGAAGTGGGGTTCGAATCATACAAATGAGGCACCACAAATAGGATCAAGATTCTTTAAAGTTGCTATAGAGGATCTTAATCCTCACAAATGATATCATTACCACTAAAATATCACTTGAACCTCTATTTTAAATTATATATTTTAATCTTTTAAGAAAATAAATAATTTGATTGACAAGTCATGATATTCTAAAAACCATTAAAAAAATTGAAACAAATATTTTGGTTTTATTTTTTTAATTTTTTTTTAGAATACTAAGTATTTAACACACACACACACACATGGGGAGAGAGAAGAAAGTCCTAAAGAAACTGACAGTGGTGTATATCTAAAATGACCTAATATTTTGGTCTTGTATGTGCTAATGTTTTTTTTTTTTTGGGTAAAAGTATGTGTATTAAATCTCTCTCTCTCTCTCTCTCTCTCTCTCTCTCTCTCTCTATATATATATATATATATATGTATGTATGTATGCATGTATGTATGTATTGTGGTTCTATTCATCATTAGGGATTAGTTTTTACTTTAATTTTTTATACTATTGATAGGATTTTGTTTTAGATAGTTGATTATGGGGAAGTGTGGTTCGAACCATACAAATGAGGCACCACAAATAGGATCGAGATTCTTTAAAGTTGCTATAGAGGATCTTAATCCTCACAAATGATATCATTACCACTAAAATATCACTTGAACCTCTATTTTAAAATTATATATTTTAATCTTTTAAGAAAATAAATAATTTTGATTGACAAGTCATGTTATTCTAAAAAACCATTAAAAAAATTGAAACAAATATTTTGGTTTTATTTTTTATTTTTTATTTTTTTAGAATACTAAGTATTTAACACACACACATACACAGGGAGAGAGAAGAAAGTCTTAAAGAAATTGACAGTGGTGTATATCTAAAATGACCTAATATTTTGGTCTTGTATGTGCTAATGTTTTTTTTTCTTGGTAAAAGTATGTGTATTAATGTTGCCCTATATTATTTTATTAGGTTTGACTTAATTCATAGTTCATATATTTTTTTTTTCGAAATGTATATAGAAGCTGATAAGGGTAAAATTGTGGATGTGAATACTCATGAATATAATATCATGAAGCAACGTTCAAAATAGACCCGTCGGCCTCATTTGTCATAAATGGCAGTCAAACAGCTTTAGGACGTCTACAGCTTTAGGAAGACAGGGTTAACTTGTCATAAATGGAAAGCTGACACTACTAAGCTGAAGATAGTAAGCTGAAGTAAGCTAAAGATAGTAAGCTGAAGGCAGTAAGCTGAAAAGCTAAAGAGAGTAAGCTGAAAGCAGTAAGCTAAAGAGTAAGCTAAAGATAGTAAGCTGAAGAATAAGTTGAAGATAGTAAGCTGAAGACAGTAAGATTAAGAGGAAGCTAATGAGAACAAAGCTGAAGAGGGTAAGCAAACCTTTGTCAAGATCCATTAGTAAGTGACAATGTTAGGGAGTCCACGAAGCTCACCGCATAGCCGACGAGTTGACCTTAGGCAATGAAGATGGGTAGGCGACGCTAATAAAGCTAAAGGGAATAGGTGAAGCTGACGACCCTAACGTGGTTTGTCTTGATTACTACGCATGAGTATATAAGGAAATGTCTTGTATCCCACACTTAGTGTTAGTCTCCTACAAGGAAAGGATTCCGCAATATACGCTCATGAGGATTCCTATAAGGAAAAGACTTCTAGCCCAAGGAGGAGAGGTTAACCCTCTATTACTATAAAAGCCCTAATACCCTCACAAACCAAGGTATGCATAATTGACCCCGCTTTAGCATTTTAGAGTTGTGAGAAGTTCTAACTTGACTTTCGAAGGGTATTTGGCCAGTACCACACCGGTACTCCTCTTAAGGTCTTCAATTTTTGTGTTGTGCAAGTGCTGTTTCGAGTGTGCAAGAATTGTGTGGCTCACTGGTGATTTTTTCGGCATCATCAGAAGTAATGAATAATACATTGAACATTATCACACATTACAATTATAAATTTAAGAATATATTGGGAAGAATGAATAATTGCTATAAGATTCATAAGAATAACCAAATATGGGGATCTCATATTGCTAGATTTCTAATCAATTGAAGCATAAGCATGTCATAAGAATAACCAAATATGGGGATCTCATATTGCTAGATTTCTAATCAATTGAAGCATAAGCATGGTTACATTCCTAAGTACCACATTTCTTAGAATTTGGACGAGAAGGTAATCATAGATTCCCTGAACCAAATGCAATGTTATAATTTTTGTTTTCATACTCCCACACCGTGTTAATGAGTTTCGAACTTATAAGGGATTGGTCATCAACATCAAAACAGTTTAATGTTTTATTTATTTATTTCTTGAATGAAAAAAAAAAAAAAAATGCTGGGCTTGCACTTTACAATCACTTTTCATCTCATTTTCAAGGACATTTGTTTCGTGTTCAAAGCCTTAGACTTGATGCAATTTTCTTTTTCACGTCCAAATTTTCATGCTTATTACTTACCAATCCGATTCTAAAATTTAACCTAAAAAACAAAAACTTACCAATCCAACCCACTTTCTAACTAGGGGTGTCCACGGGTTGGGCCGGGTCGGTTTTCAACCCAGCCCGAACCCGACCCGCCGGCTTCAGGTGGACAGAAGACTGACCCGAGACCGATCGCCAGCATCAATCGGTCGAATTGGTTTTGGGTTCGGGAGGAGATCAGGTTGTTGCCGGATCTGGAAAATATCGTCGGAATCTGCAAATCATCGCCGAAAAATGTAAAAACTCAGCAGATCTGCATCAAAATCGCCGAAATCTGCACCAAAATTGCTGAAATCTGCTAGGAATGGCCGGATCTGGCTAAATCTCACCACATATGGTTGAGAACTCGCTAGATCTCCTCGGATTTAAACGTGATTTCGCCGGATCTGGCTGAACCTTTAAGTCTTAAAGGTTTGGACTTACCCGTTTTTGGTCGAGCTTGTGATTTCCGACGAGGGAAGAACAGCTCATCGGGCGGGTCGAGTTTGTCGGTTTCTCAAAAAGCCAACTCGCAACCTGAACCGATGGTCTCGGGTGCTTGCGTCGACGACCCGCGTTCGACCATGAACAAGCTTTGATTCGACGGTTTCGAGTCAAGATGATCGGGTTTCAGGTGGTTTGGTCGGGCCGGGCGGGTTATGGACAGCCCTATTTCTGACTCTCAAAAAATATTTTTAAAAGAATCAAATTCCTAAATTACAAGGGTAAATTAGGCCCAAGCCCATGTTTAGACATATCAGCAAGCTCAATAGCTTCCTATTGGGCTTCCAAGCATCATCTATTAATCACCTTTTTCTTTTCTTTTTTTTTTTTTTTTTTTTGAGGAATAATCTATTGATCACCTAGTTTGCCCTTATTAGGATCAGGAACTTTGTTATAGGTGATTTGGGTTTTTGATAACCCCAAAAGACACAATAAAAGTAAATTATTATTTATGTTAGGTCTAGCTAATGGGTGTTTTTATGGCATTTGTTATTAAATTATTTATAAAAAAAAAAAATTCGATATCAGTTTTTGGGAAAAATATAAAAAAACTGTTAAAAAATCAACTACTTTTTTATTTTTCCATAACAAGTTTCTAAGAATATTTATTTAACCAATATCTTTATTATATTCACTAACTTTTTCTTTTATGCTATTTTGATCAACTTTGGGTGTGTCCTAAGTATCAACCATTAACACAAGAGAATAAACATAGTTCGCTCAAATAACAATACTTATTGAGAGAGTTTCTCTGACACTAAGGGAGGGGTCCTAGACTCTTTGACTCTTAGGCAGTAGAAGTGAGAGTTCCTTCTTGGAAGGCTGTTGGGTTCCCTAGGGTAACTAGTTTACCGGTAGGGCTAGTGGGTTATCTTTTCTTTTGGGGTTAGGCAAACACAAGAGGAGGGATGGAGAACTTGACGAAGCATTGGCGTAATTTGTCTCTCAATGAAAGGGAGGGAGGAAAGCTGGCGGTGAAGAAGGATAGAGCCAACCAAGAGTTTACTATTGTGGCTAAATTTCTAACAAAACGTGTGTTGAACACTGAGGCGATTGTGAGGACTTTCAGCCCTTTGTGGCGAGCCAGAAATGGTTTTAAAGTTCACGATGCAGGCGAACATACGATGTTATTTGTGTTTGATAATGCAGAAGAAGTGAACAAGATTTTGATGAGTGAACCCTGGAGTTTTGATAGGCATCTAGTGATCCTCCAACGATTAGAGAGTGCTACCTCGGTGAATGCAGTGAAGTTGGATTCAGTATCGTTATGGGTCCAGGTGCACCATATTCCTGTGAGCTATCTGAACAGAGGTGTGGCTGAGGATTTGTGTGAAGCAATGGGCGTGGTGGATAGAAGTGCAAAGGATACTGAAGTAGATCGAGGCAGTTTCTTCCGAATTCGGGTGCGTGTTGATATTTCGATACCTTTGTGTCGGGGTCAAGTGTTATCAATGGAGGAAGGCGAAGAGTGTTGGGTGTCATTCAAATATGAACGTCTTCCCAATATTTGCTATTGGTGTGGATGTCTGGATCACTCCGATAGGGATTGTGCGAGATGGATTGAAAGCGATGGAACTTTAGATAGTAGAGAGAGGGAGTATGGTCCTTGGATTCGGGCAGCACCAACCCAAACAAGGAGGAAATCTGTGGTGGTGGTTCCTGGTTACTATGAGGCTAGGAAGAAGGATGGTCTTCAGTCCAACACTCCGGTGACTGAGATGCAAAAATCGGTGAGGAAAGAGTGCAGGGGGCAGGCCAAACATGCCAACTCAGCGGCAGAGAGGGTAGCAGTAAATTCAGAAGAGGAAATCACGGAAGAAATTAATGTGCAGGAGAATTCCAGGCCTGAAACGGAAGAGGTGTTAACTCAGAATAATTGCGACATTTATGGAGAGAATAATAGCGGGAATTATGGAGTTATTTATGGACATAAGGGGGACCCGTTGGAGGTCAGATTCTAGAGATTGATAGAGAATTGAATAGCGTTGAAATCACTGAAAGTATTGAAAGGGAGGAGGCAGCTTTAAATAAGGAGAAACACGTGGATAGCCCTAACACTGATTCAACAATTAAAATACCAGAAATTTTAGAAAAGGGTTTGGAGGCAGATGTTGGTCACGTGGCTGCTTTAAATCCCTTAACTGATGAACCAAGGAAAAAAAAACCCGATACTTAAGCAAGGGTTTCTAGCCGTGAGGGAGAGGTAGGCCAATCAAAAACTAAAACTTGGACTCGGGTAGCTCGTTTTGCTCAGAAAGGTGATGCTCAAGCGAAGGCAGAAGCAACTGGTACTTCTAAACGCTCTTTCATGGAGATTGATGGTTGTGAATTACCAAACAAGTGGAGATTGGTTGATCATGTCAGTCAAAAACAATTTTCAATGGTGGAGGCTACTGGGCAGCCCCGCTAGGAGCAATGAATCTCTTATGTTGGAACTGTCGAGGGCTTGGGAACCAATCGACAGAACAAGAGCTTGGAGATATTATTCAGGCACAAGATCCCTCAGTTGTGTTCTTAGCCGAAACATGGCTGGATAAGGCTAGGTTAGAAGATATTCGGATTAGACTAAACTTTGGTGGCATGATTGAAGTGTGTAGAGATACGAGAGGAGGGGGGATAGTAATTTTTTGGAGAAAGGAAGTCGATTTTTCTTTAGGCACCTTCTCTCCAAATCACATTGATGGGGTTTTGAATAAGGGTAAGGAGGATGAATGGAGGTTCACGGGGTTCTATGGAGAATCTGAGACAAGTAATCACTATTTATCGTGGGCTTGTCTAAGGAGACTAAGGGGAAGAAATTCAATCCCATGGCTTTGTGCAGGCGATTTTAATGAGATCGCACGGAGTCATGAGAAACTTGGAGGGAGACAAAGACCAGCTAGACAAATGGAAGAGTTTAGAGATGTTTTGGATGAGTGTGGATTCCGGGACCTTGGCTTTACTGGAGGAAAATTTACTTGGTGTAATGGACATCCGGATGGCTTTACAATTTGGGAGAGGTTGGATAGAGCGGTTGCTACTATGGAATGGCTAGATAAATTTCCTGCAACTAAGGTAATTCATTTGGAGTATGGTTCATCTGATCATAAACCTATTCTTATTTGTCTCAAGGGTATCCCAAAAATCCGACAAAAGCCGTGGCGTTTTGAGCATATGTGGTTGGAGGAAGAGGGTTGCAGAGATACGGTAGAAACAGCTTGGCTTTTCAATGCACCCGGTCAAGCTATGACTAGGGTGGAGGGGAAGATAAGTCATTTCCAAACACAACTCAAGTGGTGGAGTCGGGTTGTAATTGGGAATATTACTAGACTATTGATGGAAAAAAAAAGTTGCTAAGAAAGGCAGAAGAAGAGGCGATAAGGGGGAGGTCTATAAACCGGGTGACAAGGTTGAAAAGAGAGATAAATGATTTGTTATCAAAAGAAGAGAAAATGTGGAAACAAAGATCTAGAGAATTGTGGCTGCATGAAGGAGATAAAAATACCCGATATTTTCATAGTAGAGCTACTCACAGGTTTCGCCGAAATAAAATTGAGGAGTTGGAGAACCATTTGGGTGAGAGGTGTGTGGATGAGAATGGCATAGCAAATATTTTGGTGGATTTTTACCAAAATTTATTCGCTTCATCCTCACCAAACCGGATTGAGGAAGCTTTAGAAGCAACACCACGGGTGGTAACGGAGGAGATGAATCATGAGCTTGTTGCTCCTTTTGGGAGAGCTGAGGTTGACATTGCTTTAAATCAGATGGACCCCCTAAAATCACCAGGACCTGATGGGATGCCTCCATTGTTTTTCCAGCAATTTTGGTCGGTTATTGGTAATGAAGTAGCTGAAGCAGTTCTCACTTGTCTCAATACAGGTTCAATCCCACCTTCTATAAACCAAACTTTTATCACTCTCATCCCAAAGGTTAAAAGTCCGGTAAGAGTTTCTGAATATCGCCCTATTGCACTTTGTAATATTCTGTATAAGCTTATTTCTAAAGTTCTAGCCAATAGACTTAAGAAGTTTTTACCCAGCATTATTTCAGAATCTCAAAGTGCCTTTCAGTCTAGTAAAGCAATCACTGATAATATTTTGGTTGCCTTTGAGACCCTACATCATATTAAAAACCAAAAATCCAAAAAATGGGTTTTTTGGCCATGAAATTAGATATGAGTAAGGCGTATGACCGGGTGGAGTGGAGCTATTTAAGAAAGATTATGGAGAGAATGGGTTTTTGTGAAAGGTGGGTGTCTCTTGTTCTAGAGTGTATTAGCACAGTGTCTATTCGATTCTGGTGAATGGAGAGCCTAAGGGAGATATTAGGCCTTCAAGGGTTTAAGGCAAGGAGATCCTTTGTCTCCATACCTTTTTTTGTTGTGTTCAGAAGGTTTGAATAGGATGTTGCAGCAGGCAGCCTCTAATGACAGAATAAGGGGATTCTCTTTATGTAAAAGGGGACCAAAAATCTCACACTTATTTTTTGCAGATGACAGCTTATTATTTTGTAGAGCTTCCTTGGCAGATTTACAGGCAATCCAAGACATTCTGTCACTGTACGAACAAGCTTCGGGTCAAAAGCTAAACCGGGAGAAGACAACCATCTTTTTTAGCAAGGCAGTGAATGAAGACACAAAGGCCCAACTTTCGGATTTTTTACAGGTACCGGAGGTGAAAGAGTATGAGAAGTACCTTGGCTTGCCGGCGGTGGTGGGAAGGAATAGGAAAGCAAGTCTAAATTTCATCAAAGAAAGGGTGTGGAGCAAACTTCAAAGGTGGAAGAAAAAGTTGTTGTCCCAAGCGGGTAGAGAGGTTTTACTCAAAGCTGTGGTGCAAGCGGTTCCTACATTCGCAATGGGTTGCTTCAAATTACCGATGGGTCTTTGTCAAGAAATTGAGGCATTAATCCGGAAATTCTTTTGGGGACAAAAGGGTGAGCAACGGAAAATTCATTGGAAAAAATGGGAGGTTCTTTGCCAGCCTAAATCAGAAGGAGGGTTAGGCTTCAAAGACTTGGAAAAATTCAATGACGCAATGTTGGCAAAACAAGTGTGGAGACTATTGAAAGACAAGTCCTCTCTTTTTTATCGGGTCTTTAAAGCGAAGTATTTTCCTAGGGGGTCCATTTTTGAAGCCTCAACAACCACGGGTTCTTATGCTTGGCAGAGTATCATTAAGTCAAGAAAGGTGATTTTAATGGGAATGAGATGGAGAATAGGAGATGGAAGAGTATAAATATATACGGAGAAAATTGGCTGCCAGGGAAGGGGTCTGCTAGGATCGTTTCTCCACAGGTAGCGGCATTAAAAGGAGCACAGGTTGCTGCCCTCATAAATCCAAACACTCGGTCTTGGAATATTGATCTGCTTAACCAGCATTTTTTGAGTTTTGAGGTTACCAGAATAAAAGCAATTCCACTGAGCTGGACTGAACAGGAAGATCGTCTCATTTGGCCCGACAATCACGATGGGGAGTATTTGGTCAAGTCGGGGTATCAAATGTTGTGCAAGGAAGCAAACTCCAGCGCTGCATCTAGCTCGGACTCGTCACACAGATCAGCTTTCTGGAAACGCCTTTGGAAGCTTCATGTTCCTAACAAGATCAAGTTTTTTCTTTGGAGAGTCTGCTCTAACACGCTGCCCACAAAGGATAATTTGAAGAAAAGGAAAATTCTTGATGCTGCGAGGTGCAGTGCCTGCCTTCAGGATCAGGAAACAGCGTTCCATGCGCTGTGGAGCTGCGAGTCACTCAAAGAAATTTGGAACCCCTGTTTTAGATGGGTCCGAATAGAGGTTCCTTATCTTCAGGACATGCTAGAACTAATAAACCTGGTCGGACAAAGGGCAAACGGACTTGAGCTGTTTGGGGTGGTGGCTTGGTTTATCTGGACTCAAAGAAACAAGCTGAGGCTGAATGAGAAAGGGGTGCCTAGAGATAAGCTTTTTGAAACAGCTAGAAGTTACCTCTTGGATTTTCAATCAAAATTCCAAGTGACCAAGGTGCAGCAACGAAAGGAAAATACAAAATGGATACCTCCAGGGGACGGAATGTATAAAGCAAATTACGATGGTGCCGTGTTCGCCGAGTCAGAGGAAGCAGGGATAGGGGTTATAGTTAGAGATAGTAAGGGGGATGTGATTGCTGCTTTAGCTGAAAAAATACCTTACCCGGGTTCAGTGGACGTGCTGGAAGCATTAGCTGCAAGAAGAGCAGCAAAATTTGTTATGGATTTGGGCTTAACGGCTGCTGAATTTGAAGGAGATTCTGAGGTAGTCTGGAGGGCTTTGAAGGTAGTGAACGAGGCTCATTCAGCCATGGGGGTGATTATCAAAGACACAATGTCTATAGTAGGTTCGCTCAGAACCTTTTCTTTCTCTCATACTAGGCGGCAGGGTAATTGTGTAGCCCATGCTTTAGCTAAGAGAGCTATTGTTTCTTTTCCATTATTAGTCTGGATGGAGCATGTTCCAACAGACATTAGTCACGTTGTTATTTCTGATTTTACAGCATCATAATAATAATACTCTGTTTTGACTCTCAAAAAAAAAAAACTTTGGGTGTGTCCATTCATTTTCCCCACCAATTTTCCAAAAATCAAATCCAACGGGCCCAGTCACAGTCACTGAATGCATGAATGTAGTAAGTTCCATCAGACTTAATAAGGAGAAACATAGAAGGAGACAAGAACTAACGTGCTCACTTGTAAAATCAATTTTATTTTATTTTTGTTTTTTATGTTGCGAATGTCCTCAGGAAAGGACATACAAGTTTGTCCTTGAAAAGTGGCGCTGACCCGTTCTAGCCCATGTCCGCTGATCTAGTAGATCTAATATTCGGGCCCTCTAATTCATCCCAATCCAGCTAACTACTCCCCCAATAAAAGAGAAGAAAAAAAAAATAAGTGAGGAGAAAGAGGTTGATTGTGATACTTTTTTATTTTAAATAAATTGATATTTGTATCTAATAAGTATTACTGCATCAAAGAGCATTCACATTTGGGTTCTTTTTTTTAAGTCAAATTTTAGCTAATCCAAAAACATGGCTCATGGAGCTAGATTGTGGCTAGCTAAAAGTCTTGAATGGTACATACAAATACAATAATGCCTCGTGGGGTGGCAATGCGCGCAGTTGTGAACCAAAACGGTGAGATTGATGTTGACAGTTTTATACCAGGGGGGTTTCTATGTTCTAGTTAAGAGAATTTGCATCACCCTCTTCTCTTCTCTTCTCTTCTCTTCTCTTCTCTTGGTGCCATTTTAGTCAAATTTGATTTCAAAAACTATTTTAACTCATTCATTTATAAATCTCAAATGAAAAAAATAAATTAATTAAAAAAATAAAATTTAACTAATTTGTAAATACTCCTATATTAATATATAATTTTTCTCTATTTTACTTAAATATAATTTTTTTTTTTAAATTTCTCTCCAACCTATGCCACCTTTCTCCATTTTTGGCCTAATTAATTGTCTGGCTCTACCACAAACACTGCTCATTCAGACCACCCAATCTACACATCATCACAAGCCACCTAATTGGAAAACCACCACTACGTGCATGCGGCGAAGGCTGACGAAATCGAAGGTTACGTTGTTGACTACGGAAATCGAAGGTCGTTGACGAAAACCAAAAAACTACCACAATGTGTGGCAATTGTTGTTAATCTATGTTCGGGGATTGCCGCTGATCTGTGTAGATTGGTGAGTTTTCTAGATTGCGAATGAGAGTGGAAGACTAATAAAAGAAGAGAAAGAGTGAGAGACGAGTCAGAGAAAAAATAAAAAAAAAAAAGTTACTTTTTATTTTAGCTTTGGCAATGAACAAAAACTCGATAACAGTATTGAGGTACGTACCATTCATTGTTAAAAATTTATTTTTGCTAGTTTGGGAGCTAGCCTGATTTGGGGTATGGACTTGGTCGACAATTGTGCATAGTGTGAGCTCATAGAGATGATGATCAAAGACAAAGACCCTGCTGATCAGCAATTCAACCTTCAGTTACAAATACTAGTGATCACAACATTACACACAACACAAGACTGGAAAAAAAACTTTACTCTTCGGTGATTAACGGGTTTGAAATTTGTGGAGAGAGATATTATGGAGAGAGAAATTAAAAAAAAAAAAAAAACATTCAAATAGAATTAGAAAAATAAATCAATAATAAAAAGTATAATATAAAGTATATGTGAGTTATCCATTAAAAAAAGAGTAGTGTTTTAGTTGTAATTTAGTTAAGGGGTAATGAATTTCTTACACAACTTTTTTTTTAGAAAACAATAATACTTATTAGAATACATAAACATAAAAGTAATATATAAAATTTTGTAAACAAACTTTTAATACATTACATTTTTATGTTTTATAATGTACATCAAGTCAACATATTTAATTTTGGATATTATATGTACAAGTGTATTAAAAAAAAAAAGAGTGAGAAAATTTACATTTTAGCTAAAGTTGTATACGTATAGCCTCAGGCTCACCATTTGCTAGTAGCAGAAAATATTGAGTAGGTCGGTATTCTTCATGCATTAAAATTTGATTGCTCCACTTAATTACTCCCTCCGTTTCACTTTTTTTGTCCTGTTTGAAAAGTCAAACTTTTTAAGCGAATACTATTTATTGTCTTGTCTATATTTGAAAAATGTATAAGTTTCTAAAACTACCCTTAAAAAATTTATCAAAAATTGAATTAGTAAATTAATAGGGGTATAATAGGAACATTAGTAAATTAATAACTTTTATTTTAGAAACATGACAATATTTTGGGACATCTCAAAATGGAATAGAGGACAAAAAAAGTGGGACGGAGGGATTATATTATTGATTTCATAGACGCACACCTGCCGCCATGTAAAATAAGGAGAGAGGTGATGCCATTAATTAAAACCTTGAAGGTATGATTTTTTTTTTTTTAAGTAGACAATAATACTTATTAGAACACACACGAAAATAATAATAGTGTTTTAAATTGAGTCTATAATACATTACATAATCAGAGTATAACTACAAAATGACATAATCTTTGTAGTTGTAGACTAGGGTTATAAACAATAGACACTAGACACACACAACTAATATGAGATAAACATTTTTTTTTTTTGAGTATACAGTAATACTTATTAGAACACACATAAAAATAATAAAAGTGTTTTAAACCATGATTCTTTCAATGCATGCTTCGATTCAGTTCATCAAAAGGTTGACCGACTTGGTGAAAACAAAATTGATTGCAATTTCCTGATTTTGATTTGGAGTTGTGTACTCATAGAAATATGATTTTAGTTGCATGTGGATCATATGGACACTGATATTTTCCTCGGCTAATGAAAAGTTGTGAAACACGAGTCTCACAAATTATTGAGATTTGAGTGTTATTATAAAAATTAACATTGTCATTCTAATTAGTCTGTCAAATCTCATTAGATTCTAACTCCCATTCCTTGAAAATATATAACTGAAAGACAGCTGCAAGAGACGGTTCTATCCAATTCTATGAATCTGATTCATAAGAACTTGAACATGAAAACGATCACATGGTAATGTTTGGTGTCCATGTGATGCGAAGAAATATGGGGGAGAAAATTAAATTGAACTGAAGAAGAAGGAAGGAAAATTAAGCTAGTCAAATCCAAGATAAGGAGAGCTATAGTACTCCTCCTTATATTTTTCATTTTATTTGGTGGATGGTAGCTAATCGACCATGTGCATGCATGCTAACACGCATCTATGTGGGGGCCCTTTATTTGAGGCAACATGCTTGTGTCCATGTGAAGGGATGGAGAAGGTGGACGACAAATATAAATAAGGAAAATATACGTTACATCAATAAGTTTAAGGTCCGTTTGGGTAGTGCGGCTGCGCCCACGTTTTGGGCGCTTTTTTTTTCTTAAGTCCAGCGCGTTATGCACTGTTCATTGGCCACTAACAATGATTTTAGGCCAATGAACAGTGCTGAACAGTAATAAACAGTAAAAAAATTATTTTTTTATTGTATTCAGTTTTCAGCAAAATAAACTGTATCCAAACTTAGACACTTAAGTGATGAGTTTAATAAATTTGAAGGACGTGTCATAAACTTAGACATTCTAAGTTTCATTCACCAAACTATCAGTTTGTAGGGTTTTCAATGTATCTCATGTATAGAAAATTGAATAGTCTACTTAAAGGATAGGAAACAGAATGTTCAAAATGTGTGTAAAACACCCTTGAACGTTTAGACCCCTAATTTACAAATTACCAATTCAAGTTTATTATCAAACAATGTACGTGCGGAAAATGAGAATAAGCTAAAATAGAATTGATAAGACAATCTAAACCAAATAAAACCATAACCACAACAGAAATTAAATGGTAAAGATTAAGGGAAGAGAGTTGCAAACACAAAAACAACACAACGATGTGTTATCGAAGAGGAAACCAAAATCCTAGGGGTAAAACCTCTCCGCCGCCCTCCAAACGGTCAATAATCCACTAAAGAATGAAGTTTGGATACATGAACAGCAGAAGACCCTCCAGGCCTAATCTACCGAGTATACCTAAGCCCTCCAAACTTCTTACTCCAACGAGATTACGCCGAACCTTTGTCTTCTTTAGTTTACCGGATTCTGCTATAGCTCATAGCATCAACCAATATCAATTGGTCACTTCCTAACTGCTTCCTAAGCACCAAAAAGCCTTCTCGGAGATATAAGTATCGTGAGAAAAGGATTTAACTAATATACCACTACAACAAAATGTACTTTTAGTGACGAAAATTAGTGAGAAAATATTTTTCGTCACTAAAAATACAGCTTTAGTGACGAAATATGAATTTTATCACTAATAATGAAAAAAATTATTACATTTAGCGATGAAAAATAAATTTCATCGCTATTGTGATCTGAAAAATAAGCGCCACGGAGGGAAACTTTGGCGTCAACTTAATTAATCTATAGTGACAAAATATTTCATCGCTAAAAGTTGAAATTTTTAGTGACGAAATATTTCGTCACTGTAGGTATTGCTATGGATAGTTTTAGTGACAAAAATACTTTCGTCTCTATAAGTAAGTATTAGTGACAAAAAATAGTCATCACTAAAAAAATAAAGGTTTTGCACTTATATGTTTTTAGCGACGAAATAACATTTCGTCACTAAAAGTATGTTTTAGTGATGAAATATTAATTTCGTCACTAAAAACAATAATAGATTTTTTAGTGACGAAATCATATTTTATCACTAAACGTATGCTTTAGTGACGAAATATGAATTTTGTCTCTAAATCATAAGTATGGGTACATTATCAGCAACAAATTCGAGTTTGTCGCTAAAGGTATCCAATAGTGACGAATCTGAGTTCGTCACTAAAAGCTTTGTACATATATGAACTCATCAGGCGCCAACCAAAAAAAATGTTCCGCCAAACTAAAGTTAGCTACAGCGACGAACTGTTTCGTCGCTAAAAGTTTAATTTTTTGCGACGAAAACATTCGTCGCTAAAGGTGTTAGTGATAACACTTATATGAGCTTCAGCCCCTTTTTTTTTTTTTTTCCACTTCTCTTTTCTGGTTTTTCACTTCTCTTTTCTGGTCTTTCCCTCACATACCCACAAAAAAACTTTCCCCCAAAACACATACCTTTCCCTCACTTCTCTTTTTCGATTCAGCAACGCTTGGACTTAGCGTCGCATCGGCGACACGAAGGCGACGCACAGGCAACGCGAAGGCGATGATCCCAATGTCGTACTTGCGACGATCCAAGCGTCGCACTTAGCATCGCTTCAGTAGCCCACCGGCGACGCACTGGCGACGATCCTAGCGTCGCACTTGCGATGATCCAAGCGTCGCACTCAGCGTCACTTCAGCGGCGCATCGGCGACGCTTCTGTGACGCACCCAGCGGTGCTTCAACTCCCACCTGTGACGGTTCAGCTTCCCTTCGCCGGTTCAACCGATGACCCTTCACCTTCCATTCATCGATTCAGGTCTTTTTTTTTTTTTTTTTTTTTTTCTTTCTCCTTTTGAGTCCAATGCTAATCTTCTTCTCTTTTTAAATTAATTTCTTAGTTTTATACTTATTGGTTATGACTGATTATTACCCAAAAACTAATATCTGAGTTTTTTATTTTTATTTTTATTGTTATTTTTAATGAAATTCAATTTTGAACCCTTTTGTTTTATAGGAAGAGACTAGTGTCTGGAGTTCACCTTGGAAATTATCTTGGAGCTATAAAGAATTGGATTTCACTTTAGGTTGTTTTGACTTTCTTCAAGCTCTTGTTGTGAAACTGTTTTATTAGTTTTTGTTTTTAAATGCTTGATGTTAATTTTTCTGCTTGATGTTAATTTTTTTCCTTTTTGTTTTTTTTTTTTTTTTTTGGTTTGAAATTTGTTCTCTGTGGTAGGATAATTTGTCTAAGTTTCAATAGCGACCGTTCTCATTTTGTACATATTGTTTTTAAATGCTTGATGTTAATTTTTCTGCTTGATGTTAATTTTTTTTTCCTTTTTTTTTTTTTTTTTTTTTTTTTTAAATTTGTTCTCTGTGGTAGGATAATTTGTCTAAGTTTCAATAGCAACCGTTCTCATTTTGTACAAATTGTTTTGGATGAGGGTTGTGCTGTTGTTGTTTGTGAACAGGAATGGTGATTGTTGTGAAATGGTTTTGGGTCTCAGTTTTGAAATCAATCATAAACTCTTATTTTTGTTTTGTTTGATTTATTTTTTAGTGAGAAGTGAAAGTGATTGTTCTTTTGGGAATTTGTGGTTAACCATTTGATGAAATATACATTTGAAGCTTATTATTGTGGATGTTTGAGTTGCAGGGTAGATGGGTTTTTTTTTTTTTTTTGGTGGAAAGCCATAATTCATTTGTAAAGTTATAGAAATGATGGATTCTATGGAACTTTTTGTTTTAAGGGTTGTTTTCATTGATGTATGAGCATACTTATTAGGATGGAGATGTGGTGTAAAGAATAGTGGAGTAGTTGTCATGTCTTTAGCAAATTTTTTTAGGGGATATCTAGTAGTTAAACATGATTACATGCTCTAAAAGGAAAAGTTTAGATTGATTTCCTTGTGTGTTTATATTTGTAGAACTTCTTGATAGGAGGGTAGTTTAACACCTTTAGTTACTATAACATTGTGTTTCCTTCTTTATTGAAATTCTTACATTGTCTCAATCAAGAGATAAAGCTGAACTTATCTATGTGTTGCATGCAGGTAAAGCTTCACTCATCTTTTTGTGCTTATCATTGGGTCTACTTAACTATTCACTAAAAGCTACCTTTCTTTTATTTTCAGCTCTCTCTTTTGTGGTTGAAGAAACTGTGAGGAACAAGGTGAAGAACAAGTTAACTTTGGATTTTTTCTAAAAGTTGTAAACTTAGCTGGAGCAAAGTAAGTATATTCTAGTTAAAAACTTATAAAACCCTATATATACTTGTGATGTTGGAAATTTGTTTTGTGGTGGGTTGTTGTGTTGGAGCAAGCGGGTGGCTTGCATGGTGTTATAAGGTGGCTTAAATTCATATTGGGAGTGTTTTAAATTTCTTGCAAATTTGAATGAAACTTGTTGATTAGTAGCAATTGTGTTCCTTTATTCAATTTCAATACTTGTAAGCATTATAGTTGTGATGTTGGAAATTTGTTTTGTGGTGGGTTGTTGTGTTGGAGCAAGCGGGTGACTTGCATGGTGTTATAAGGTGGCTTAAATTTATATTGGGAGTGTTTTTAATTTCTTGCAAATATGAATGAAACTTGTTGATTAGTAGCAATTGTGTTCCTTTATTCAATTTCAATACTTGTAAGCATTATACCTGTGATGTTGGAAATTTGTTTTGTGGTGGATTGTTGTGTTGGAGCAAGTGGGTGGCTTGCATGGTGTTATAAGGTGGCTTAAATTCATATTGGGAGTGTTTTTAAATTCTTTCAAATGTTAATGAAACTTGTTGATTAGTAGTAATTGTGTTTCTTTATTCAATTTCAATATTTGTAAGCATTATAGTTGTGATGTTGGAAATTTGTTTTATAGTGGGTTGTTGTGTTGGAGCAAGCGGGTGGCTTGCATAATGTTATAAGGTGGCTTAAATTTATATTGGGAATGTTTTTAATTTCTTGCAAATATTAACGAAACTTGTTATTAGTAGCAACTGTGTTTCTTTATTTAATTTCAATACTTGTAAGCATTATATTTGTGATGTTGGAAATTTGTTTTATGGTGGGTTGTTGTGTGGAGCAAGCGGGTGGCCTGCATGGTGTTATAAGGTGGCTTAAATTCATATTGGGAGTATTTTTAATTTCTTGCAAATGTGAATGAAACTTGTTGATTAGTAGCAATTGTGTTTCTTTATTCAATTTCAATATTTGTAAGCATTATAGTTGTGATGTTGAAAATTTGTTTTATTGTGTATTGTTCTGTTGGAGCAAGCAGGTGGCTTACATGGTGTTATAAGGTGGCTTAAATTTATATTTGGAGTGTTTTTAATTTTTTACAAATATGAATGAAACTTGTTGATTAGTAGCAATTGTGTTACTTTATTCAATTTCAATACTTGTAAGCACTATACTTGTGATGTTGGAAATTTGTTTTGTGGTGGGTTGTTGTGTTGAAGCAAGCGGGTGGCTTGCATAGTGTTATAAGGTGGCTTAAATTCATATTAGGAGTGTTTTTAATTTCTTGCAAATGTAAATGAAATTTGTTGATTAGTAGCAATTGTGTTTCTTGATTCAATTTCAATACTTGTAAACATTATAGTTGTGATATTGGAAATTTGTTTTGTGGTGGGTTGTTGTGTTGAAGCAAGCGGATGGCTTGCATGGTGTTATAAGGTGGCTTAAATTTATATTGGGAGTGTTTCTAATTTCTTACAAATATAAATGAAACTTGTTGATTAGTAGCAATTGTGTTCCTTTATTCAATTTCAATACTTGTAAGCATTATACTTGTGATGTTGGAAATTTGTTTTGTGGTGGGTTATTGTGTTGAAGCAAGCGGGTAGCTTGCATGGCGTTATAAGGTGGCTTAAATTCATATTGGGAGTGTTTTTAATTTCTTGCAAATGTGAATGAAACTTGTTGATTAGTAGCAATTGTGTTCCTTTAGTCAATTTTAATACTTGTAAGCATTATAGTTGTGATGTTGGAAATTTGTTTTGTGGTGGGTTGTTGTGTTGGAGCAAGCGAGTGGCTTGCATGATGTTATAAGGTGGCTTAAATTTATATTGAGAGTGTTTTTAATTTCTTGTAAATATGAATGAAACTTGTTGATTAGTAGCAATTGTTCCTTTTTTCAATTTCAATACTTGTAAGAATTATACTTGTGATGTTGGGAATTTGTTTTGTGGTGGGTTGTTGTGTTGGAGCAAGCGGGTGGCTTGCATGGTGTTATAAGGTGGTTTAAATTTATATTGGGAGTGTATATTTGTGTGTGCAATGTATATTTATTTAAGTATTAATATAAACTTGTGCATTCATGAATAGGATAGAACTTTATCTAAGTAGCTTATAGATTTAGATGTTAGAATATATTATGCATGAGTTGTCCTTATTTTACTAAAGTAGCATTCATCTTATAATTGTCGTCAAACATGGATAAAAGTTAGATGACAATGGGTAAGACACCCGATAGCAGATTAAGTCATCCATATATTGAAGGGGTCAATGCATTTATTAATTCCGCAAGAGCGGTTGTGGACTTGAGTGGTAATATTCTATGCCCGTGTATTCACTGTGTGAATTACTATCGACATTCTCCTCAAACTGTGCGCATCCATTTGCTTCATCGTATGGATTCATGACTCTTACATTATTTGGTATAATCATGGAGAAGCTCATGTATTGAACGAGGACATTCATGATAATGAAATGTCGGATGGTGATCATATGGATGATCGTATGATCCTTGGTAGTACGACGAATTAGAGCGGAACCAAGAAATACAACCGAAGATGAGGAGGCGCGTCATTTTGACAAACTTGAGGAAGATGCAAAGTGTGAGTTGTATCTGGGTTGCATTGATTATAGTATCTTGAAGTTCGTTATTGAGATGTTGAATGTAAAGGTAATGACCAACTTGAGTAATAAGGGACTTGATATGATGCTAGAATTACTGACAAAGGTTTTACAAAAAAGTAACTTGGTTCCAAGGTCAACTTATGAAGTAAAGAAGATATTAGGTGACTTGGGCATGTCATACAAGCATATAGATGCATGCAAAAATGATTGTGCACTATTTTGGAAGGAAAATAAAACCTTGATAAATGTTCGGTGTGTGAGGCGCCTAGGTACAAAGATACACGTACCCAAGGTAAGAAGATTCCTCACAAGGTATTGCATTACTTCCATTAACACTGAGACTAAGAAGATTGTACATGTCAGGCCAAAGAGCTAAGGACATGAGATGGTATATAGACAAACGTGTGGATGATGAGATAATGAGGCATCCGGTTGATAGTGAGGAGTGGAAGGAGTTTGATTTGCAACATCCTGATTTTGCCCTCGAATCTCGCAATATAAGGTTGAGGTTGGCTACAAATGGATTTAATCCTTTTGGGAATATGAATAACAACTATAGTATGTGGCCTGTCATACTTATCCCTTATAATCTACCGCCTTGGTTGGTTATGAAGGAGCCGTATTTTATGTTGTCCTTGCTTATTCCCGATCCCCATCAACCGGAGAATGAGATTGATATTTACTTGAAACCATTGGTTGATGAGTTGAAGGAGTTGTGGGAAGAAGGTGTAGAAACTTATGATGCTTATAGTAAAGAGCATCTTCAGATGCGTGCAACTTTGTTGTGGACAATACATGACTATCCTAGATTTGGTAACGTGTCCAGGTGGAGGACAAAGGGTTATCATTCTTGTTACACTTGCAATGATCAACCATATTCAGAAGCTTAATTTGGAAAGAAAAATTGGATTCATTAACCATTGAGCTTATTTACCTATGGAACATCGTTGGAGACATAGTCGGTTGCATAATGGTTTACCAGAGAAACGAAAGAAATCTTTAGAGTTACAAGTGGAAAAGATACAAGAGCAGTTAAATAGAATGCCAAATATAATTTTAGGAAAGCATCCAAGTAACAAGAAGAAACAACTTATTGGGGAGCCAAATTGGTCAAAGGCAAGTATTTTGTATAAGTTTCTGTACGGCCCCGCGTCGTACCCTATATTGGGCCTTGGACCCTGGCCTGGGTATACGGCCCATGAGGCCAATCCCCTTATGCCCGGCAGCCCACCCAGGGCCACGCATACTTCAAGCTTGAGCCTTGCCTCTTCATCGTTTCTCGGCAACACCTTCCCAGGCAGTGACAGATATTTGACTCTCGGAAGCCCCGCGCTGTACCTACCCGGCCGTACCTCGGAGAGCCACCGCTGCCGAGAACTATCGTAGAGGTGGTAACCAAGTTCCAACGCCACCCTCACAGTTTCCCACTCCTACCTGACCACCCACTTACGATCGATAATAATGGACCGCCGGTTGCACTCGTTGACAAGTAATTATGACCTCTCCACTAAACTATGGACTATAAATACAGGAAGTTTTGAGAAGAGAGGGGGAGAGAATGGACGGTGAGAAGAGTGTATGCAGAGAGTGAGCAGAGAGAGAAGGTGACCCAGACCCACGAGGAAAGAACAGAAAGGACGTTAAGTCTTAGCGAGAAGAACGACCCAGAGTAGGAAATCCAAGCCCACCATACAAATAAGTTGTGAGCCAAGTGAGGCCCAGCCCAACGGGANTTTCTCAACTTCATTCTTATAATGAATAAAACTCTAATACCTCATCCTTAGTTACTTATAAGCACTTATAACAGACTCTTGTGCATACCACATTTTATACAACCCAAATATGTCAAGTAAGGCATGTAACATATATTTCACCTAAACAAATATTACAAAACATATATTGGGATTAAACACATTAATATCCAATCAAGTTCACGCATGCCCAAAAATATATATATATATATATAACACATAATTACATGTATGTAATTGAATAAGACTATATGTGCTCAAATACAACAATCATGTATCCTTCATATCAATACAAACAATTGAGTCTTAAACTTTATAGATAAATAACACCTTTGGCCAAAGGGTGAACTGTACACTCTCTAACTTAGAGTGAACCCATAATTACAGCCTCACTAGTGTGCAATTGGTCTCATTCTTGGGCTTATATCCACACATTTGAAATTATTAATAATAGCTCTCATAATGCTATTTTAATTATCAATTAGTGGATCACTTGATGAATTAGAAAAGGCTAACCAATAAATAGATGGCAGCCATGCCCAAAATTGAGAGCATTTAGAAGGATTCAAAAATTTGTCTCCAAAGAAATTCTCAATTCCTTTATTCATTAGGCCCATACACTATTGCACATAAAGGCCAAGGGCATGTTAGTAGCATTAATGACATGTTTAACTGTCATTTACATCCATGCCAACTTTCAAATCATATGCATGTATTGCCAAATACATAGCTAAGAGAATTACATCAGCTTGTGCATAAGATTCCATCTATTTTGCACTTAGAATCTATTTTTTCTATCTTACACTATCATTTTTACAAAACATTCACATCGGTTTATCTATTTTACAAATATTTCAATAAAATATTCATTCTTCTCCATTTCTTTATTATTTCTCTCAACTATCCCCATTTACATACGCGCGCGCTCTCTCCCCACCCATTTATTTTTCTGATTTGTTGCTCTCTCTATGCACCCATCTCTCTACCCATCTCCATCCATCTCTATACCCAGTCAGATCTCCATAGACAGCTTCACTCCCAAAAAATACCCAATTAAACACACCTCTCCAGCAAGACCCATCATCTCTACCCATCTCTATACCAACACAGATCAAGCTCCAATCTCGGTCAAGCTCTGATCAAGCAAGACCCACGAGCAAGACCCATCTCGGTTAAGCTCCGATCTCCAGCAAAACCCATCTCGGTCAAGCTCTGATCTCCAGCAAGACCCTCGAGCTCCGTTCAAGAAAGACCCACGAGCTCCGATCGTTCCACAAGCACGATCAAGACCCACGAGCTCTAGTTAAGCACCGATCTATCTCTCTGTCAGTTTATCCGTGTGGGTTTGTTTGTGTGTGGGTGTGTTTGTGTATCTTTGTGTTGATTTCTCTGTGTAGATGTGTTTGTGCGGGGTGTGTTTGTGTGCATCTAAGGAAAAAAAAGATGAGCTGCCACTGAGTTTGTTGTGCACAGAAAAGAGAGAGAAAAAAAAAAGGAGCGAATGAAAATTAATAAAATAATAAATACAGATGCTATAGTAACTATGCATATAAGTACGATTACTGTAGCAATTGTGTATTTATACACAAGTTTACGCCCACTGATGTGGGTGATTTTTTGCTCAAATTATGTAAAACTAGTTAGTTTTCCATTTTGCACATTTATGCACAAGCTGATGTAATTGCTTTAACATATTAACAAATGATACCAACCATAGTATCTAAATATATGTATTACCATAGATTATATGCCATGAACTACTGCCATTACAATCTTGCACAGAAATCAATGGTCAAACGTTAACTTGGTTTCACATCAATAAAAAACCTTAACTGGTTACCATGACTATCAAAGTTGATACACCAGCACACAAGAAGATTGCACAGAATAGAATCACAAAAGTATGTAAGTGCAATCCAAAACACATATATTAAACTGTTAATATGTATTCAACAATACAGATATACTACCCTTTATAAAAAATAAATAAATAAATAAATAAATAAAAGATATACTGCCCTTGTAATTAGTAAATGTATCAAATGGTTATCATTAATAAAAACCGACAAATGACATATACTCTGAAACCAACGCCAACAAGTGGCTTGAAAACATTATAGATAAGACTAACTTAAAATCAACTAAAACACAGTTTAATAATAACCATTTAAATTCCAATCCTCAAAACTAAATTCCAGATGATACCTTTTACACGGCGTCGAAAGATGATCAAAATCTCAGATTACTAGTCAATTAATAGCACAGGTTCACAAATGAATATTACAAAATAGTGAAATAACTATTCAATCGGATTGAATCGCAAAGAAACCGTTAACACCAGTAAAGAGAGAACCAAATACATGCCAACCATACAAAAGACAAAAACTATATATACCATGGCAAGATTAGCAACAGTACACGTTTACCATTCAAGATTATCAATCAAACCCGTCGTCCAATCAAATCAAATGCAACTTGCAATCATTAAGGATTAAAC
Source organism: Quercus suber (assembly GCF_002906115.3). Taxonomy (NCBI): domain Eukaryota; kingdom Viridiplantae; phylum Streptophyta; class Magnoliopsida; order Fagales; family Fagaceae; genus Quercus; species Quercus suber. The sequence continues at coordinate 294,123 of NW_027069597.1, read as the reverse complement.
ACAGTTTTTGAATAAACGTATCATAATAAACCATCTCGCACAGGCACGATACGATTTCGCAAAACTCCCCAGAACTCAAAGATTTAAATTGCATAGTAAAACATGCCGATACACACAGTAATCACAAAAATAAATTAAAGAAACATGGGCGGCTCCACATTAAGCTCAGGGGTTCAAATGAACCCTGAACTAGCCCAAAATATATATATATATATATATTATAATGTTTTTTTTTTACCCCTTAAATAAAAATTTGAACACAAAAAAAAAATTATATATATATATATATTATAATGTAATTTTTTTTTTGACCCCTTAAATAAAAATTTGAACACTCTAATTCTAAAATTTTGTTAAACACAATTGAAATAAGTTTGAATCTGATACTCCTAACAATATCTTGCCTTTTTTAAACAAACACAAAAATCCAATAATAAACTAATTTGATCAAATTTTTATTTTTTTTTATAAAAAAGGCCCGACAACAAAATTATAAATTCATTAATCTTAATTCTTAAACCTTATAAAAAGCTCGTTTAGATCTTAAAAAAATTTTGAAATCAATCAATCAAATGAGAGATCAGTGGATGAATAATTGTTTGGCTATGTACATTGAAAAAAAAATGTAACTGATATTTTGATAATGAAAATATCATGTAACGATTTCAAAATATGAAACCTCAAAGAAGGTAATCGTAAAACTTCTTGCATTTGGATTTTTTTTTTTTTAATTCCAATATATTCAACTTCATTTTTGTTTTTGATTTTATATAATTTATGTTTCTCATTGCACCCTCTAAAAAATAATCCTAAAGCCGCCACTGTAAAGAAATAAAAAATATGCTTAAGATAGTTGGATATATTTCAACAATTTAATTTTGTGATAAGTAAAAAGAACAATACACAAATCTAAATATAAGTAATAACATAAATAGATATGATAGACAAGGGTAATAAACAAATACTGAATATATTTAAGAAGAAATCTGTAAATAATTAAAAACTCAGACCAAATGCGTGAAGGATAAATGATTCAGATCAATTCTTGTGTTTGACATAATCTCCTTAAAGCAGATTTCGCCCCTCACGCAATCACTGTGATGCTTTGAGACTTACGGACATCTGTCTCCCAAGATAAAATGATCTACAGCACAAAAATGAAACACACAAGGTCGTGCTTTGTGAATTACTCAATGTCTCTTTCTCTCTCTTTAACACAAAATGAATGCACAAAATATTCTCACTAGAAGAGTTTTCTGAAAAAGTTTTTTTTATGAATGAGGGACTATGAATTATTATACGTTAATGAACAGACATTCTGTTTTAGTAATAACTGCTGTGCACAGACTAACTAACTCAAAAATTAAAATAATAAAATATTATTATTTGAACAAGTAGACACAGTCCACATATGCCAAAAGCCTAAACTAATATCCAAATCACGAGCATATAAACTCATATTGTACGGCCCCCGCGTCGTACCCTATATTGGGCCTTGGACCCTGGCCTGGGTATATGGCCCATGAGGCCAATCCCCTTATACCCGGCAGCCCACCCCGGGCCACGCATACTGCAAGCCCGAGCCTTGCCTCTTCATCGTTTCTCGGCACCACCTTCCCAGGCAGTGACAGATATTTGACTCTGGGGAAGCCCCGCGCTGTACCTACCCGGCCGTACCTCTGAGAGCCACCGCTGCCGAGAACTATCGTAGAGGTGGGAACCAAGTTCCAACGCCACCCTCACAGTTTCCCACTCCTACCTGACCACTCACTTACGATCGATAATAGTGGACCGCCGGTTGCACTCGTTGACAAGTAATTATGACCTCTCCACTAAACTATGGACTATAAATACATGAAGTTTTGAGAAGAGAGGGGTGAGAGAATGGACGGTAAGAAGAGTGTATGCAGAGAGTGAGCAGAGAGAGAAGGTGACCCAGACCCACGAGGAAAGAACAGAGAGGACGTTAAGTCTTAGCGAGAAGAACGACCCAGAGTAGGAAATCCAAGCCCACCATACAAATAAGTTGTGAGCCTAAGTGAGGCCCAGCCCAACGGGCTTTGGTATTGGGCACGCACAATTGGCGCCGTCTGTGGGAAATCCTACTAAGCAGTGGTTCCGCTGAGACTTGTTTACCGGAAGATGTCTGGAGGTAACGCAGAGAGCGGCTCGGCAGGGTCTTCTCGGGGATCCACCTGGCGGGAACGGAGGCAGAAGAGACGCGAGGATCCGGCTTACGAGCAACTAGAAGAGCGATCCGGTCTTGGAGAAGGGTCCTATCAAACGGGGAGAACGGCATCCCATGCTTCCCGGCACGGACAGCCCGACGCCAGGGATGAGGAGCTCGAGCGGCTGCGGAGGTTAGTACAAGAACTGGAGTTGGAAGCGAGGAATGAGCGTCGCCGAATGGGTCAAGACGACCAAGGGGGAAGGCCTGATGCCGAGGAAGAGAGACGCGGGATGGGGTCGAATCAATCAGGATCCCACCGCCGCAGGGAGCTTTCACACTCGAGGGAGTCCCGTCACCGACGAGACCGCTCCTATTCAGCGGAATCTCACCGAAGACGACATCGCTCTTGGTCACGGGAGTACGGGAATTGGGGCTCGGGCTCTCCAGAGGGACGGCCGAGGAATGCGACCATGGATGCAATGAGCCGTGCGTTGCACAGGGTGGCTCGGTCCCCATTTTCGGCGAACATTGAGCGAGCACCAATGCCGGATAGATTTACACGACCGCCGTTCAATTCGTACGGCGGGAAAACGGATCCCGTGGAGCACGTCAGCCACTACATCCAGATGATGTCTCTCCATACCCGGAATGACGCCCTGATGTGTAAAGTTTTCCCCTCCAGCCTAGGCCCCACAGCTCTGAGGTGGTTCAACGGTTTGCGTAAGGGCTCCATCCATAGTTTCTTCGAGCTTATACAGGAGTTTGGTTCCCGTTTCATGACGTGCAGCCGAGAACAGCAACCGGTGGACGCACTGCTGTCTATGAAGATGAGGGCAGGGGAAACCCTCCATGATTATGCTAGTCGGTACTGGGAGCTCTACAACTAGATTGGCAGAGGGAACGAGAAGATTACCGCAAGCACTTTCAGAATGGGATTGCCTGAGGAGTCGGGGTTGAGGGAATCATTAACTAAGAAGCCTCCCGAGGATATGAGGCAGTTGATGAGGCGCATTGAGGAGTACAAGCGACTGGAAGATGACAGAATGCAAAGCAAAGGCAAGGCGCAGGTGACAGATCGTCCTCGGCAGAGCGGTTTTCAACAGAGGACACGGGGAAATTTAAGGATTCAAGAACCAGTAGCACCGGTAGGTGTGGTGAACGTGACGTTCAAGGAACCCGTACATAAAATTGTGGATAAGATCAAACACGAGCCGTATTTCAGATGGCCGAACCGGATGGCTGGCGACCCCACCAGAAGGAATCAGAACCTTTACTGCACCTACCATAAAGACCGGGGACATACCACCGAGCAATGTCGAGTGTTGAAGGACCATCTCGGGCAACTGGGTAAGGCAGGGCACCTCAAGGAATTTGTGACGGACGCTGGGGATCGAAGAACAGTGCATGGCGCTCCCAACAGAGGGAATCCCCTTCCGCCCCCTCTCGGGGTAATTGATGTTATTCACGTCGCCCCGAGGGGCGTTTCAACGGCAAAGGCGAAGGGGGTGTTGACAGTGACATCTGTGGAGGGAAGTACGGGCGTGCCGCCCCCCGCAAAAAAGAGTAAGCCCGCCCGAGAGCCGATCGCTTTCGATGACAGTGATTTGGAAGGAACCATTCAGCCACACGACGACGCATTGATAGTCACGGCGAGGATTGGCGGCTTCGTGGTGAAGAGAATAATGATAGACCAGGGAAGCGGGGCGGATGTTATGTATCCGGACCTATTCAGGGGGCTCGGGTTGAGGAAGGAGGATCTGGCGAAGTACAGCACTCCCCTGGTTGGGTTCGACGGGAAAATGGTGACTCCCGAGGGGCAAATCTCTCTGCCCGTGAACATGGAAGGCAAGGAGGTAATGGTAAGCTTCGTCACAGTTGCCTCATACTCCCCCTACACGGCGATTCTTGGGAGGCCATGGATACACGCAATGGGGGCTGTCCCGTCCACTCTGCACATGAAGGTCAAGTTTCATACCGATTATGGTGTCACGGTGGTACAAGGAAATCAGCAGGCGGCCAGGCAATGTCTGATCGCCATGGTCGATTGGAAGAAGGAACAAACCGACCTGGAGGATCGGGCCAACCCCAAATGTTCGTCGTCGGAGAAGCCTTTATAGCAACTACAGGACCCGCAAGGGGATAAGGGGGTAGCGCGAGCCGAGAGCATGATCAAGGTAAAGGTGTTGCCAGACGAAGACAAGTACTTCCAAATAGGGGAGAGCATGGAGGACCGGGAAAGGATAGAAATGTTGCTGCTCCTAATACGGAATGTGGACGTATTTGCATGGAGTCCATACGAGGTGCCCGGGGTGGATCCCGAATTCATCATGCACAGACTTGGAGTTGACCCCTCATTCACCCCAAAAAGGCAAAGGCCGAGGAGGTCTGCCTGGGAGCATTCCGAGGCAGTAAAAGTGGAAGTTCAAAGATTGAAGGAGGCAGGGGTGATTCGGGAGATCTTCTTCCCGGATTGGTTGGCGAACACCGTGGTAGTGAAGAAGAAGAACGGCAAGTGGAGGGTCTGCGTCGATTTCACCGATCTGAACAGAGCCTGCCCAAAAGACTCTTTTCCTGTGCCAAAGATTGATCAGCTGGTGGACGCCACGTGTGGGCACCCTAGGATGAGTTTTCTGGACGCTTTCCAAGGGTATCACCAAATCGCCCTGGCGCCCGAGGACCAAGAAAAAACGGCATTCATCTCCCCGGAAGCAAACTACCACTACACGAGGATGCCCTTCGGACTGAAGAACGCTGGGGCCACTTACCAACGGATGATGACAAGAATGTTCCGAGACAAGATAGGACGCACGGTCGAGGTATACATCGACGACATGGTGGTGAAGAGTAAACAGGAAGCCCGGCATTTGGAGGACCTCCGGGCGGTTTTCGAGGTCCTCAGACGGCATAAGTTGCGCCTTAATGCAGAGAAGTGCGCGTTTGGCGTCGGCTCCGGGAAGTTCTTGGGATACCTGATCAGTGTGCGGGGAATCGAGGTCAACCCCGACCAGATAGAAGCTGTGAAAAGACTGAAGCCACCGAGCAACCCGAAGGAAGTGCAAATCTTAACCGGGATGCTGGCGGCCCTCAATCGGTTCATCTCAAAATTCGCAGACCGCTGCCGACCATTCTACCTTCTGCTGAAGAAATGGACTGGATTTCGGTGGAGTGAAGAGTGCGACGAAGCCTTCGTGGAGCTGAAGAATTATCTGGCACGGGCGCCCATGCTGGCCGCGCCGGAGCCAGGTGAGGATTTGTTCATGTACCTGGCGGTATCCGAGCACGCTGTGAGTGCTGTGTTGCTGAGGGATAGAGGAATCCAGCAGCCCGTGTACTACATCAGCAAGACACTGGTCGACGCCGAGACAAGATACTTGCCCTTGGAGAAGCTCGTGTTGGCCCTAATACACGCCACCAGGAAGCTGCCGCACTACTTTCAAGCACACACAGTACACGTCTTGACCGAGTACCCATTGCAGTCGTTATTGAGGAGGTCGGACTTTACGGGCCGAATAGCCAAATGGGGAACTAGGCTTGGTTCCTTCGACATACGGTACCGACCCCGGAACTCGGTGAAGGGCCAGATCCTCGCGGATTTTATCGCCGAATTTTCACCCAAGGAGAAGGGGGAGATGGTGTGCCGGCTGGAAGCCCGCCCGTGGAAAGTATTCGTAGACGGCGCTTCGAGCTCCGTGGGTGCCGGCTCGGGGGTCGTTGTAGTCACGCCAGAAGGAATACGACTGGAACACTCGTTTAGATTGGGTTTCAGGGCATCCAACAATGAGGCAGAATACGAGGCTTTGCTGGCCGGACTGAGGACATCTTCAAGCCTGGGGGCTCGGGAAATCGAGTTGTACTCGGATTCACGTCTGGTGGTTAATCAGGTGCAGGGCAGTTTTGAAGCCCGAGATCCCCGGATGAAAGCATACTTGGAACAAGTGAGGTTAGCTATGGCCGACTTCAACACAGTGAAAGTTTTCCACATAGCCCGAACGCAGAACAGACATGCTGACTCCCTGGCCACGCTGGCATCGTCAGCAACTGAGGAGATACCGCGGCAAATCAAAGTGGAACTCATTTCAGAGCCAAGCGTCAGAGTAATGAGGGACTTGGGGGCTACGGGGATCAGTGTCACGACAATTGCAGCCCTTACGCCGTGCTGGATCGACCCCATTGTTGACTTTTTGGCAGACGACCGACTTCCGAGTGACGAGAAGGAAGGCATCAGGATCCGTAGGATAGCTCCCCGGTATTGGTTGGCAGAAGACCGGACTTTATACCGAAGATCCTTCGGAGGGCCGTACCTCTTGTGCTTACGCCCGGAGAAGGTCGACGAGCTCTTGACAGAACTCCACTCAGGAGTATGCGGCGGTCATGTCGGAGGACGGTCACTGGCACACCGAGCAATGACTCAGGGGTTTTGGTGGCCTCAGATGCAGAAGGACGCCGCCGAGTATGTACTCAAGTGTGAACAGTGTCAAAAGCACGCCTCTCTGATCCACCAGCCTGCGGGCAACCTGAACCCGATCAGTAGCCCTTGGCCTTTTGCGCAGTGGGGGCTGGACATCATTGGCCCGTTTCCTCGAGCGACCGGGGGACGAAAGTTCGTTTTGGTGGCCGTCGATTATTTTACCAAGTGGGCGGAGGCGGAAGCTTTGGCCAACATACGAGACGTGGAAGTGAAGAAATTCGTATGGAAAAATATCATTACTAGGTTCGGGGTGCCGAACACTATCATATCGGACAACGGACTACAGTTTGATAGCCGGGCGTTCCGAGACTTTTGCTGTGGTCTCGGCATCAAGAACAGATACTCGACTCCTGCTTACCCACAGGGCAACGGTCAGGCTGAGGCCGTGAATAAGGTAATTGTGGGCGGGCTGAAGAAAAGGCTGGATGGCGCGAAGGGAAACTGGGCCGAGGAACTTCCAAGAGTCTTGTGGGCATACCGCACCACCCCTAGACGGTCCACCGGGGAGACCCCTTTCTCTCTAACATACGGAGCGGAAGCCGTGATCCCTACCGAGGTAAATCTATGTAGTGCACGTGTAGCTCGGTTCGATGTAGCCGAAAACGACGAAATGATGGTAAAATGCTTGGACAAGATGGAGGAAGGCCGCGAAATGGCGACGATACGGCTTGCGGAGTACCAACAGAAGCTCGCCCAGAGATACAACCGAGGCGTGAGAACGAGGGAGTTTATCGCCGGAGATTTGGTCCTCAGAAGAGCCGTGGGCAATATGCGGGACACTGGTGCCGGGAAGTTGGCACAGACATGGGAGGGACCCTACAGGGTCACTGCAGTGGCCGGCACAGGGGCTTACTTCTTGGAAGACCTAGACGAGAGACAGCTACCCCGGCCGTGGAACGTCCATAATCTAAAGAAGTACTACCATTAATGGGCGGTACGCCGAGCATAATGTTCACCGGACCCTTTTGTATATGTTTTGTTAATTGTGCTAAGGATATTTCTCTTACCGATCTAAACTTTTTTTTCCAAGGACAGAAACCTGACCCTCGGTTCGATCCCGATCACCGAGCAGGTGGAAACCTAAACTTTTTGTTCCAAGGACAGAAACCTGACCCTCGGTTCGATCCCGATCACCGAGCAGGTGGAAACCTAAACTTTTTGTTCTAAGGACAGAAACCTGACCCTCGGTTCGATCCCGATCACCGAGCAGGTGGAAACCTAAACTTTTTGTTCCAAGGACAGAAACCTGACCCTCGGTTCGATCCCGATCACCGAGCAGGTGGAAACCTAAACTTTTTGTTCTAAGGACAAACCTAACCCTCGGTACAATCCCTATCACCGAGCGGGCGGAAACCTTAGGAGTTCCGAGGACAAATGTCTGACCCTCGTTTCGATTCCCATAACCAAGCCCGTGGACGCATGGCCATGGTCGGGCACGTCACAATAAAAATGCAACTCACAAAAGTTCATCGTTGCTCAGCAGATACGAAAGAACAATACGATAAAGCATTCATAAAGGCATTCATAACGCATAGAACTTAAAATTAGCATTTTTGCCAAAACCCGGCAACTAAAAACTACAAACAAATTATCCCGTCACCACAACCCGGTGACATAGGCATTACCGCTCACCAGAGTTCTTAAAAAAAAAAAAAAAAAAAAATAAAAAAAAAAAAGTGAGGGTTTTTTACAATCAAGTGTCTGCCACATGTGCGGAGGATGCGTCCCCTTGAGAGCGTTGGTCGGCGGGAGAAGTTGGCAACTGGATGTCCTCCCCGGCTGGGTCCCCGACATTGGGGTGGCTGGTTCCCTCCATATCGACCGGCACTGCATGAGAGTCGATGGCATTCACCAGTTCCCTCATGCTGGAGGTCTCTTCTTCATCAATAACCAGGGGTGCAGGATTCTCGGTCTGAGGGAGGCTCGGGAAAGGGATCTTGTTGCGATCCCTCAGCGGAGAATCCTCGGGAATCCCCAAGGCTTGTAGGGCGGCGAACCAGCCCTCCTCATATCCGAGCCTGTGGGCCTGGCGAATGACCGGTTCCGCCGAATTCTCGGCATCCGCGAACCCCTCGTTGTACCACTTGTTTTCACAAGCCTCCAGCGCCGCCCTCGAGTTAGCCAGTTGCCCTTCCAGCATGGTGTTCAAGCTCTGGGCCTCCGCCAGTTTAAGCTCGGTGCCCCCCAGTTGCCGTTCCAGCTCCTCGGATCTCCTTTCGGCAAGGGCCTGGGCCTTTACGGCTGTGGCAATTTTGTTCTCCGCCTCCTCGGCTATTAGCGACTTTTCCTTCGCCATGGCCTCAGCTACATCCTTCAGGGCCTTCTCCCGCTCAACCTCCTCGGCCAGCTCCTTCATCCTCCCATCCACGACGTACGACAGTTGCGCAGCCTGACCACACAACATTCACCTTGTAAGGAAAAATGGAAAGAACATGTGCCCGGGTAAGTAGGAAGCCGAGAATCGTAAAGAGAAGTAAAACAATTACCGCTATGGTGTGCCACTGCAAACGCCTTCCCAAGGACTCGTCCGTCGACTCCGTGAAAGCATGCAGGTCCTCGGGCAAAAGGATGCCGCACGCCAGGCTCTGCGCCACGCGGCCACCGTTACCTCTGTCCCATACTCGGGCGCTGGCTGTAGACGGAAGAGGCTCGCCGCCAAGTTGGAAGGTGGGCCGCCATGCCGCCGGAGCTCGGGAAGTAGACGCCAGGTCGATCCCGGTTTGCGCCACCGGTTCCCGAATGACAATGCCGACCGCAGGTCGCGGGGGCGCGTTGCCCGAGCCCGTCTGAGTTTGGTCTGTTGTGCGCGACCTTTTTCGAACTCGGGTCTGCGGGGCAGCGGGAGGCGAAGCATCCTGGCCGGGTGTCTGGTGTTGCTGCACGGTTGGGCGGGCACTGGGGACAAAGCGGTCTAACGTCATCTTCCTCCTGGCCACCATGGCGTCGCCTTGATCGGATCCTGTTTCGGATGAATCAGTCGGTTCCGCGGCTGCGCGCTCCCCTTCCCGAACAGATGCCTGGGGCTCTACTTGTCTCTCGGGCTGCGCAGGAGTTTCTTGCTGGATCTGCTCGTGGGCACGTCTCCTACGCTCGGCGGATACGCGCTCGGCTGAATCGTCGCGAATTGGCTGTCGCTCGTCTGAGCAGATGTACCGGGGACCGAGGTCACGCGCCTCGCCTACAGTTAGCCTTGGGGGGAGGAAGTTCGCGTGCCGGACGTCTATGTACGAGATGAGAGGACTATCAACTAGCAGGGCTTGGTTGAACGGCTGCCAAGTTGAATAGACGGGATTGACTCCAAGGATGAGATGGGACGCTCGGAGTTGCCCGTCCCTATGTACGAAGATTTCTGACCTGAGCAAGAAGTTCAGATCCCGAACATGTACTACTCTGATGTCCGGCTTGAATCTTTTGGTCTCTGCACAGAAAATAAGGGTTAACATTCACATAACCGTACCGAAGTGAAGAAATCAAAGAAAATAAAGGTTAGTGACCGACCCACGTTGCGCGGCGAAATCGCGCAGGGCATCTCTCCGGCAAACCAATTGCCGCTCACCCGAACGAAATCTTTTGCCGAGTTACGGTTCGAATCTGGTAGGCATGAAATAAGCCGTACCCGCGCATCCCTAGTCTTTAAGTAATAGTCGGACTCGACATTGCCGCACAGGCTATACATCTGATTAATGTCGTGGTGATTTAGTTGCAACCCGTACAACTGGTTCAACCTACTCACACAACTCACCACCCGGTAAAAGTTGGGAGGGAGTTGGTCGGGACAAAGGCCATAAAATCTAAGGGTACTAAGAATCAGAGGGTCGACCGGGAATCTAACCCCACCCTCCAAGATGGCCATCAAGGGAAAGAACACCGTGTTCTCACCACGGCGCCTCTGGATGTCAATATCACCCATATTGCAATAGGCAATGTCTACGTCGTTAGGAACGTTATAGGCCTCCCTAAATCTAGCCAAAGCATGCTCGGTGGAAAGGAGGTGAGAATAACTCATTTTTCAAAGCGAGTGTTTTTCAAAGAAAATTGAGAAAAGAAATGCTACGATTACCAAAGAATCGACTGAACTGGCTAAACAGAAAAATGAGAAGAAGGAGAAGAACTTACTGAGGGCTCTAAGGAGGAAGTGTGTTCTGGGCCAGGGGAAGAACCGCGAAGGAGGGATGCTCGGCAGAGTGAAATATTGTAAAATGAGGAATGCAAAAGTGAGAACCAGAGACTGGAGGGACTATTTATAAGCATGGAGAGTGAAATGAGAAGCATTAAATAATCCACTGGCGGGAAAACACGCAAACCGTCGCCTCAACTGCCACACGCGTAACGCCTCGGTTCACGAACCGTCAGACAGTAATGACGGATAGGTCGTCAGTCAACTCCAATCGCGTCTTTTGAGACGCATTAATGCCCCCATCAACAACCGAGCACCGACCCTTCGACTTCCCAGACGGGTTTCTACCCCCTGCGACCCTTGATTCACCCCCGAGAATGGGGAGCGAATCAAGGGGGGGCTATTGTACGGCCCCCGCGTCGTACCCTATATTGGGCCTTGGACCCTGGCCTGGGTATACGGCCCATGAGGCCAATCCCTTATGCCCGGCAGCCCACCCCGGGCCACGCATACTTCAAGCCCGAGCCTTGCCTCTTCATCGTTTCTCGGCAACACCTTCCCAGGCAGTGATAGATATTTGACTCTCGGGAAGCCCCGCGCTGTACCTACCCGGCCGTACCTCGGAGAGCCACCGCTGCCGAGAACTTTCGTAGAGGTGGGAACCAAGTTCCAGCGCCACCCTCACAGTTTCCCACTCCTACCTGACCACCCACTTACGATCGATAATAGTGGACCGCCGGTTGCACTCGTTGACAAGTAATTATGACCTCTCCACTAAACTATGGACTATAAATACAAGAAGTTTTGAGAAGAGAGGAGGAGAGAATAAACGGTGAGAAGAGTGTATGCAGAGAGTGAGCAGAGAGAGAAGGTGACCCAGACCCACGAGGAAAGAACAGAGAGGACGTTAAGTCTTAGCGAGAAGAACGACCCAGAGTAGGAAATCCAAGCCCACCATACAAATAAGTTGTGAGCCCAAGTGAGGCCCAGCCCAACGGGCTTTAGTATTGGGTGCGCACAGTTTCCATATTGGAAAAATAACAAGCTTAAGCACAACATTGATGTCATGCATGTGGAGAAGAACATTAGTGAGAATACTTATGGTACTTTGTTGGGCATTGAGGGTAAAAATAAGGACACTGACAAGGCTCGAATAGACTTGCAAAATATGAACTTCAGGCACACGTTGCATTTGAAACAATGTCCTAATGGATCATATGACAACCCTCGAGCTTTCTTTTCATTAAGCCCCAATGAAAGGGATGGTTTTTATGACTTTTTGAAATCAGTCAAGTATCCAGATGGCTATGCAGCTAATATATCAAGGTCAGTGAATGCAAAAAATGGTAGATTATTTGGTTTGAAAAGCCACGACTGTCATGTGCTACTGCAATGAATTCTTCCAATTGGGTTGCGAGGGTTTGTAAATAAAGACATTAGTATTGTATTTTTTGAGTTGGGCAACTTCTTCCAAGACTTATGCTCAAGGACCTTAAAGCGAAGTGAATTGGAGAAACTAGAAGAACGTATAGTTCTTATACTATGCAAGCTTGAGAGATTCTTTCCTCCAGCATCCTTTGATGTTATGGTCCATCTTGCTGTTCACTTGCCTCGAGAAGCAATTTTAGGAGGCTTGGTACAATATCGGTGGATGTATCCAATTGAAAGGTAACTAGATCTTTTGATGCATTCATCAATTGCATTTTTCCCACGTGGTATAAAATCACATTTTGTGTGTATTTTTTTCCTCGTAGGTACCTTGGAAAATTGAAAAAATACGTTTCCAACCGAGCTCGACCAGAAAGTTCGATTGCAGAGGCTTACATTCTTAAAGAATGTATAAACAACTGGTCTTTGTATATTGATAGGATCGAAACTGTGCATAACCGAAGAGAAGGAAATGAAGATTTTGGTGAATCTAGCGAATGATTGATAGTTTTTTCATAGACTGCCCGACCTACAGGTGGTAGGCAGAATGATGGCGACTTGTCTTGTGCATTACTTGATACTGCTCATTGGTACTTGCTGTATAATAGTCCTGAGCTAGAGCCTTATTTGAAGTATGTGATTTCATATGCATATATTATTTAATCAAATTTTGAATATTATTTGCAATGCTTAGCTGAAAATAAATCACTTTATTTTTAATAGCGAACACAAAAACACATTGCATAATCCTACTAGAAAAAGCCATAACTCAAATCCAACGACAAGAGTTTCCCAAGTGGTTCAGAGAACGTGTAAGATATTTAAAATTTAATCACACACTAATAAATTTAAACATTTAAATTTATTCATCATTGCTTATTACTAATAGGATATCACTTGTTGTATGTCATTATAGATGAATAGATTGAAAGTTAACGAGTCATCAGAAGCTACTAAACAGTTATGGTCATTAGCAAATGGTCATAAGCCGTATGTGAAGGAGTATACCACTTGTATGGTCAATGGTGTAAAGTTTCATAAAAGGGATCTAGACAATCGTTGTGTAACCCAAAACAGTGGTGTATGTACCGAAGGGGACCATAAGGGAGAAATGCACGACTTCTATGGTCATATGTGCAAAATTTGGAAATTAGAGTATATGTTTCGCCATAAAGTTGTTTTATTTCAGTGTGAATGGTATAATACTGGTACTAATGGTCGAAGGAGAACGATAAGAACCAATGCACACTGCACGAGCATTGATGTTACAAGTCGATGGTATCAAAATGACCATTTTATACTTCCTAGTCAAGCGAAACAAGTTTTCTACCTTTAAGATATGAAATTGCATGACCCTTGGAAAATTGTACAATGCATCCAACATAGTGGAGTGTTTTACGTCCCAAAAGTCGGGGGCGGATAATCCAATGATAATACAGAAGATAGTAACGCATTCCAACAAGAAGCAATTGTTGATATTGTCCCTATCAATGTTGAAGACAATATTATTGAGTATTGTATGGGTGATGTTGAAACTGAGGTTATTCTTGAAGGTGAAACTTCAAGAGATGCTAATCAAAATGAAGAGCATGACATACCTGATGTTGATCTTGATATGGATTATGATATGTAGAGTTCATAACAATTGTCTTAAATGTTATGTGATTGTCTTAAAGTTTTATGCTTATCTACGTAGCAATTGTTATCGAGATGTTTTGTGCTTATCTTAAACTTGATATGGATATTGATGTGGTCATTTGTTGTGTTGAGTTAGTAGCAATTGTGTTCAAATTTAGCACTTGTAAATTGCTTGATATGTATAATGGTGTGGACTATAATATGTAAAGTTATTAGTAATTGTTATTGAGATGTTTTGTACTTATCATGAACTTGATATGGATATTAATATGGTCATTTGTTGTGTTAAGTTAGTAGCAATTATGTTCAAATTTTGCACTTGTAAATTGCTTGATATGGATAATAGTGTGGACTATAATGTTAAGTTAGTAGCAATTGTACTTATCTTTTATGTCAATACATAGTTTCAAAAAATGCCCAAAAAGGCCAAATACACTCATAATATACCGAGGTATGAGATGGCAAGATTGGATAGAATGAGGTAAAACCAAGAGATAATTGATGCTTTGGGATTGAAGCACATCTCAACTTCTCTAAAGGATTTTGCTCAGTCCAATTGTACAAAAGGGAAAAAAAGTAGAGCTACTGTTGTGGTAGATGATGATTATGTACCACTTATTGGCGACGATGAGAATGATGTTGAGTCATCTAACTCTTTAATCTATAAGGTACAATAGATGGTCCATAGGGTACAATAGATAATAACTTTGTTGTTCTATTATTTGTAATAACTTTGTTGTTTCATTAAATGTATGTTTCTAGTTACATATGGCACCAGGACGACTTACACGCTCGCGAGATGAGGCATCTATCCCAGTGGTCCAATCTACAGTTCAATCTACAAAAACACCTCTTGAAGCAAATCCTCCCGTCCAAAGTTCTTCGAGTGCGGAGGCTACCGACGCATTAACTAGCACGACTGGTAATTACGTAGAACATACTTAATAGCAACTGCACCTTGTCTTTACTATTGAGATTATACTTAATGTACATAGAATGTATAATTTTATAACATTGATAATTTTTAAATAGGATCTGCTAGCAGAAATACCCGTGGAACAATACGTGGTATAGCAGTACGGGCACTTGTTGAAAAAAGTGGTAAACTACCAGTACGTATAGCTGCAGAGTATGATGCTCCTGTTGGGAAGAATGCGTGCAAGCTTGTCAATCAAATCGACGTACAAGTGCGAAGTAATTTGTCGAGTTACAACATAAAAAATTGGAAAAGTGTTGATGTTGCTACTAGAGATGTAGTGCTTCAAAATATCGCGGTAAATTTATATTAATAACATCTAACTCGTCTTTGTTGTCACTAAGTATATTAATTCATATAATAATATTTTTATAGTACATATATACTTCATTTTACAGGATCAGTTTGAGCTTGAAGGAGATTCCAGCTTAGTAACGAAAATAGTAAATACAAAATGTGGAAGATTATTGAGTAGCAGCTTTAACAAGTTGTATCAGACTTATAAAAAGCTTGTACAATCTCATGGTGAAGATTATGCAAAAAGCCACCCGGCAAAGAATGTCACACTTGAGCAATGGACTAGACTCATTGAAGGGAGATAGACCAATAAGGACTAGCTGGTAAATTAGTTATGCGTATATTATTATTATCCAATATTTACTATATTATGTTGTCAAATGATTAGATTAATACTTAGATGAAGTAAATGTATACTGTTTTATTCATGATCTAATAAATATCTTGAATGTTCTTTATTAAGAAAAATCAAGAATTAATTCTAAAAATTGAAGCAAAACTTCAGACAAACATAGATGCGGGACAAATGCACTTGCTGTTAGGGTTGATGAGGAGGTGTGTGTTTTTTCATTTTCTTAAACATTAGTATATTATATGTTGTGATTAATTAACTATAAATAACTAACACTCGAATGTTAATTAACTAGACAAATAATAATGGCGGTCAAGTTCCTGAATTGGCAAAAGTCTACAAAGATGTTTATTTTAATCCAAAGACAAATAAGTGGATACACCATGACGATGAAGCGACATATGTATGTGTATCATTCCATCCCTATTATTCCATTCTTATCATGTTCGTAAAGTTATTACATATGCAGTATTAATGTTGTGATTGTTATTGTTGTTGTTTTTTTTTTTTTTCCCTCTTTCAAATGGTAGGAAACTATTCTCAAAGTGCAAGAGGATCATTGTCAAGATCCTAATGCAATTCCCCTTACACAAGAGGAAGTCTCAAACTTGGTTTTTAAGAAAAAATCCGGTATTGTAAAAGGACTTGGCATGAGACCTTCCTCTTCTCTAGTAACCACTGCCTCATTTAGTGCCTCAGTAGAGTATATTCATCGGTTAGAAAATGAGATAATTGAGCTCAAAGAGGCAAGAGTTAGGGACGAAGAGGAGCGAGCTAAGGAGCAAGAGGCGCGAGCTAAGGAGCAAGAAGCGCAAGCTAAGCAAGATGAGATCCAAAAGAATATTCTTAATTTTTTGAGGAGCAAGGGTTATGATGACAGTTTTAACTATGGGGGTGGTTCATCTTCAAGTTAAATCACTTATTGGTAACACTTCATTTTTTATGTATCATTTGAAACTAATTGTTAGAAATTTTTTTATAACATAGTTAATGTTTTTACTTTACGATTTTAATGTAGTAGTATTTTTATACTTGTGCAGATTTCTTATTGGTGGCTTTAGGGGATTTACTTTTGGCATTATTTGAAAACATATGAGGACATCTTTTGGCTCTAGGGGGTTCTAATTATATTATGCTACATTTTTTGTATTATTATAAAAAATCTTAAGTTATTGTATATGTGTTGCAAACAATTATTGTATGGAAGGAGTCTGAATTTGATACTTGTTTGAATTTTAACTTGTGGAATGTATGGATCGATTTTTTATAAATGTGTTGTTGAAATAAATGTGTTAATCAAATGTGAGGTTTTAATAATGTAATGACAGGTTATAGGTTAATATCAAAGTCATGAAAATAATAAAAACAAAAAATAAGTTTTAGTGACGAATTTTTTCGTCACAAATATGGCAACAAAAAATTGTTTTAGTGACGAAATATTTCGTCACTAAATGCAGTGGAATTTTGTAAGAAATGGTTTTAGTGACGAAAATTTTCGTCACTATATGTGCATGGATTTCTTAAAAATAGTTTTAGTGACGAATTTTTTCGTCACTATATGTACTCGAAAATAGTTTTAGTGACGAAATTGTTCATCACTAAATATGATTTAATAAACTGAAATTGTTTTAGTGACGAAATATTTTCATCACTAAATACTGTTTTTAGCGAGGAAAACATTTAGCGACGAAACGTTTTCGTCGCTAAAAGTTTTTTTTTTTTTTTTTAAACAAATCAGACTTTTAGCGACGGGGCTACAGCGACGAAACGAATTTCGTCACTAAAAGTCTAATTTCGTTACTAAAGGTTCTTAGTGACGAAAAACTGGACTTTTAGTGACGAATTTTTTCGTCACTAAAAATACATTTTCTTGTAGTGTATCTCTCAAGGATGTAACAGTGGAGAGGGTGAGAGTAGAGGAATTTGGAGAATCAAATGATGAAGATTGTGGATGAGTCAATTTTGTTTTTCTCTAGGGTTTCTCTTTCAAAATTCTCTCTAAATACTCTTTGCATTTCGTGGGTATAAGAGGTATTTATACTGGTGCGTGTTTGGAATGCGAAGAGTTAGTCTTTTCCAAACAGAGTGGTATGGTGACTTAGCCTCGTGACTGGACTAAATCATGAGTTCAAGCCGCGAGTTAACGGCTTGGTTAGCCTGAGACTTTTGTCTTGTAATGCAATAGCTGGCATGACTCTTCAGCTCCCCTGCATGCTTCATGCATGTACCAGCTTTGTTGACTTACAAGCCGCGAGCTAGTAGTGAGATCTAGTTGCGAGGTCTTGTTTCAATGCACACTTTTGAGTTTTTCTTCACACTCTCTCACACATTATCCTTACATGATTCCCACCTAAATAACGGGTTTCTAAATGCTGAATTACAAACAAATTTGGTACAGAATAAAGCCAACAAGATGGCTGATTAAATTCAACCTTACAGAAACTATTTCCTTAAAATAAAAAATTGTGTTAATGATAAATCCAAATAAAAATGATGTGCTCAGTTCATAATAAACCATGTTAATAGTTATAAAATAAGAAAAAAAATTATGAAAAGTGTTATATTTCTAGCTCTATTTCTCATGTAACATAATCCATATTTTATGTCTCTTTGTGTGATAGAGAGAGCATGGTTTCTTGTCTTGTCTTGTCTAGAAGCTCATTTTGCGGACATAAATGCCAACCACAAACCTTACTCTCGTACGATCCAATATTCTTGACTAAGAAGATAAAATCACAAAGTGCTTTAGATTTTTGGATTTGGTCCCCAATTTGCGCTTGGGAAAAGAGAAAAAACCTTCTAGCTGTTCTTTACATATGAGCAAGGTTTTCAAACCCGGACTGTTCATTGAACCATAAAAGGAAGAGGTTCAAAGTTTTTAAGATAGAACCGGAGTTGAACCGTGATGACGTTATAATTAATTTAATAATTATTTTAAATATATATAAAAACATTAAACTAATAAATAAATAAATAAATCCCAATATTTCTCTACTATTCTTTTATTTCTCTATCTTCTCTTTCTTATGTAATCCCTTATCTTCCTTTTTGTCCTATCTCTACGAAATCCCAATATTCCCACATCCAACATCCCAATCCCCAAATCCCATCTCAGCCGTTCCCTTCTTCCTTTTTGTCCTATCTCTACCAAATCCCAATTCCCAAATCCCATCTCAGCCCTCAGCCGTTCCCTTCTTCCTTTTTGTCCTATCTCTACAAAATCCCAATATTCCCATATCCCAATTCCCAAATCCCATCTTAGCCGTGTATTCAAAATTTTCTTTCAAGTTCCCATCTTCTTTTTAGCTTTTTAGTTCTCTAAACAGTCTAAACTCTCTCTTCTTCCTAATAGTAGCTCTCCTATTATAGTCAGCTCTAAAAAGTGCCTTTGCTTGTGCTGCAAAATTCTCTTCAAGAAATGCTTGAGCTAATCTCTTTTCCAGAAATTTTTAGAGGCAAGGATAAAGCTAAAGGAGAGACAGTGGATTTGAGGATCGAAAAAAAAATAAATAAATAAAAAAGGTGAGTCGGCGCATCGAAGGAGCGTCGCCGTGTAGCTGGGAGTCCCTGCTGCACCCGTGCTTTCTAGACTCCCAGCAGTTGTGTTTCTTTTTCTTTTGTTTTTCTGTGCGTGTGTGTGTGTGTGTGTGTTTTTTTTTTTTTTTCAAGGTTCAGATTCAAAGGAAGCAGGGAACCGTGAGAAGCGGTCTGATCACGGTTCTCAGAACCGTAAGGTTCGACCGCGGTTTACGCGGCTTCCTGCTTTTTTCCTATAGAGCGGTTCTTGAGGCTAAAAGAACCGCAAAAATGAGCAGTTCGAGGTTTTTCCGGTCGGACCATACGGTCCGGTCCGGGTTTCAAAACCATGCATATGAGTATTGATCGCTTAGCTCTAGTCCTGGTATCTGAATCAAATGATATACAGATCCAGACAATAATATAAGATTGAAACAATTATAAGTAAAGACCTACATAATACTATGCCATATGATTCTCTCCTTCCATCATTTGGACATAAAATTCCATGTATCATGATTAATTCTGACTGATATCATAATAATAATTTAACGAGAACCCTACTTTTTCCATCCTATATAACTATGCGAATTAAAACTTCCTCTGTTGACGTATATAGGTCCATTGGTCTCTAACTAGGTCTACAATTAATCTTCTTTTGGTTCTCTTTTATTTTAATTTGGTTATTCTAGTTTCTTATATAATAACTTCTTAAACATCCCGATGTAGTGATGCTTCTCATTCTATATGGATTGAAACGGCAACTATCTTTCTAACATACTTTGTTGTAGGAAAGAATTTGTATTGCATACCAGCTATTGAAAATTTAAAAAGCAACAATAGTTATAAGTAAATCATCACACTTTCTTGTGAGTATTACAACAATAAACGTGGCTAGCACACGTTGAGGAATAATTAACGACAATGATGTTACCAATTTTGGTTTTGAACGGTCGTGGGAGACAAAATCAATCAATTCCCATCCTGATATATATATAATCATGAGGCATGAATTTAGAATAGAGAAATAGACCCCACCATCTTTTCAAGGATTTAAAATGAATCGTTAAATCTTTTTGTAGGTACAAGATGAGAGCTGGAGTAGAGTTGTAGTCCTGCACAAGCCATCAACGTTCTTTTCCATATATTTGACATGCACAAAAGGTTGATTGGTGAAACAAATACCAATGCAGTAGTAGTTTGTGCCTAGTTTTTTGTTAAGAGTTTTATAGTTCAACGGACGCTTTTTAATATAACTCGCTATTGTCAAATTATATTTCTTTCTTGTTAATGAAAATGGTGCTTCCATTGATCTTAAAGAACAAATGAATTTTGTTTTCTTTAAAAAGAAATGGGTAACGTGATCATGATCGAGCAGAGCTCAATATCTTTTGTGAGTGCATGAGATTTACATTACATATCAAAACGGAGAAAGGAAGGTTTTGGATTCAATGTACGTAAGATAAGAGACTTCTTTGTTCCATAAATTTAGCTCTACTTACAATGAATTGAGCGAACAAACTCCTTTTTAGGAAAAAGAGAAATAGCACTAGATTACACGTTATTACTGAACTCGTTGTCACATGACTATTGTCAAAGTTAACATACTAGTACGTGAATGCGTGTTTGGCATTTTGTTTTTTCGCCTTAGTTAGCTTCTTTAATTTGGTTAGTTATAGCCTTTTTAAATCTAATTATTATCTTTGGTAAACGTACGATTTAAGCCAAATTAATCAATGGAGATTTAATTTTATATTAACATTCTCATGCATTCTTTCTTTTTTCCTATTAAATTAACTTATTTCACCAGAACATGATCAAAATTTCTACAAACTCAACATGTGGTTCTGAGACTTGATCTAAAAATGCCTCTTTAATCAATGAAATGTTACTCAAATCACTAGAAGTGGATAAGATTCACTCATGCTCGAATTAAGTTAATAGATTATATATTGTGGCATAGAGAATAAGATGAAAGATTAAGACTAAAGATTATATATTTCAAAAGATTACGATTGATAATGATATATAATCACTAGCTACAATGTTTGACAGAATGGACCTCTCTAATCAAACAGCCTAATCTGCATTGATGTAAGCGGATCTATGTTGCGCGACTTTGACATGGTAAAGGGCATGAATACAGGGACATGTGGGCCCAGCCGATTTGGATGCACTAGGCCTTTCTATATATAACTACTATTGACCATTGAGTGAGGGATATACACCATACAACACATTTAAGGTAGGTGAGAGTGAGGCTCCTAATTCAAAAGTGAAAAAAGAAAGTGCATTTTCATCATACGGCTAGTAGTCTGTGAGTATATTATATAGCTATAGCTTCCAAAAAGAAAATGCTTTCCTTATAGAAGAATTATGCTCTAAAAATTTAATTTTAAAGGCATTATTTAAAAACAGCATACATACCAACAAAGGTGATTAAAGAATATTTGCAATTGATGGGATGGTAGTAACCATTTATCAGTGTAATGTCTTCACTAACGACATTCCATCAATTTCATATTAAAATTTAAAACAGATTGTTTGTTTGTGTGATATTACTAAATTAATTACTACTTATATGTGATTGCAAAACGTAAATAATTTGCAAAGAATGTGGTATGGAGTAGGGACGAAGGTAGAGCTTGGAATTAGGGGATGGTTTTGTTATTGGTTGTGTGCTTCGACCTCCAACTCTGCTGCTTAACCACTGAGGTTTTTTTTTTTTTTTTTATTTTTTTTTTTTTCCTATTTTCATTTTCTTGTGTGTGTCTTTGTTGCGTGCAAGATGGATAAGGATAAAATTATTTTGTTTAAAATCTTATAAATGGCCGGGTTGTTTGTTTTTGGTAAAATAGGTTGATTAGACTTAATTTTTTTAGTTTTACTATTGATAATTTTTTTGTTGGACTAATATTTTTGGGCTTATGTGTTATAGAATTAGATGTATTAATTTTTTTTTATGGCCTTTTAAAAAAAGGAAAATAATAGAGTTACAAAAATAGTTGACAGTATTATTCTTAAAAGAATAGATGATATTATTAAGGGGAGGGTGGGTATGCCCCTAAGAAGAGATGATATTGCTTCCAAATTGGATCAAGTAAAAAAAAATTGAGAAAAAACCTCCTACTATGAATTGAAGTATTAAATATTAAGCCAAAATTCATTACTTGAAGGAGTTTTAGAGTAAAAAAATTATATCTATTAAACAAGTTCCATTCATGTGTGAAAAGTATAAGGTATCTTTCAGATCAGATCTCACGTCAGCTTGAGTTGATTGGTACAAAGACATATTGTCCCTTACTTGTGTCTAGATGGAAACTGGATAAAGTGCAATTGGGTTTAAAATTCGATCTGTATCCAACAAGAAAGTAGGAAAAACGAGAGCATATGGTTAAGTCTTGGATTGTAAGTTTGTAACATGAGCGTGTCTATTTTTCCATGAATCAAAATGAGTATGTGGGTCAAAAGTAGTTCTAGCTTTTGAAGATATCAAAGGATCAAAGCTGGAAGGATAACAAAGCTGTCTAGTCCATTGTCAGCCGATAAAAAAAGCAGGTGAGAAAACAATTAGGATTTGGCTACCATACAGTACTATGAAAGGAAATGAAACATCATCATCATCTTCACCATCAACTTCAAATGCAAGTTCTTGTACCCGACAAAATTGATTGTAATATTAGATTGGATCATTTTTCCAAGGTTGCTTGTCCTCTTGCCACACACTCCTTAATTGACACTTGTTACTTCACTATCAAGTGTACTGCATTAATATGAGCACAACCATGAATGATAGCAGGGAGAGAGATTAATCCAAATAGGACAGAGTTTACCTTCAAAGACTAGTTTAAAAAAGAAAATTTTTTCCAATGATATTCATAAAATCATCCACTCCACTCGTGCACTACATTAATATAAGCACAACCATGATTATAGCGAAAGAGGATTCAAATTGCACAACTTTACTTCAAACTAAGTTTGGAAGAAAATTCTTCCAATAACATTCATAATATCATCCACTTGATTAATATGATTATAGCAAGAAAGAATCTTAATGGAAGAGAGTTCATTTTTAAACTGAACTAGTTTGAAAGAAAATTCACATTTATAAAATTATCCACTTGTATTTTTAATTATATGATCTAATTAATGAGTCTTGTGATTAAATACAAGTGTATGTTTCTATAATTCGGCACATAGTACGTTGAAAATATTTTCTTTATACCTTTAAAGGAAAACTTTGTCCATCAATATATTATTAGACCACAATGGCATGGAATCTCAAATCAAAGAGCATTAATAATTGATACTTGATAGTTGATATATCTAATTAATACACACAAATTAATATATGCATGTATATACACACCAATAAAGATTAAGTTTTTATAAATTTAAAGACATGTCATTTAAAATCGTTATCACATTGTTTAATATAAAATATATATTTTTCCTTGTTGAGTGAAATAATATTTTAATTTCCATAATACCGTTATACTTTTATATCCTTGAAAATTAATTCGTTTATAATAAAATAGATTATCTAAATCTCAAAGAAACTCAGGAAAAAAAAAATCTAAATCCCAAAGAAAAAGAAGAAAATTTAAATCCTATATTAGAAATACGGCATTGAAACAAAAATCACTCCAAAATTCCTTTGCTACAATCTAGGAATCATAATAATAATAAAAAAAAACATTACACGTATTTTCATATATTTTTTCATCCACAAATATTTTTATAAATGTTTTTAAACAACAAAACACATGTTTTTAAACACGTGCACCAATCACCCTGAACGATTCAAATTTCAATGTCTTCGGCACCAATGGGTGATATACCTTTAATCTACCTTTACATGTGATCCTTTTTTCTTTTTCTTTTTTTGAAAGGTTTACATGTAATCCAAGTTTTTTTTTTTTTTTTTTTTTGGTGATCCATGTTTAATCATTCATGTATATGGAGCATTGTTTAGCTGTTTGGTACTGTATCTTATACGAGATTAAATTAAATAGTTATAAAGATTTGATGTAAAAGTCTTTGTTTACAGCCTCTGATAAAATAGTGTCATATTCGATTTTTAAAAATAAAAAATAAAAGGAGCTAACACACATAATCTTTATTCCATTAAAACCATATTCAACCAGGATATTTTAAACTAGCTTTGTCACATGTACTTTGTGTGTGCGATGAGGTTTTTTTTTTTTTAAGGCATGAATTAGTAGGAGGGTATCTTATTTTATAGGTATTTTAAGTAGAGTTGGATATATATATATATATATATTTACCAAGTTGTCCTTAGATTTATTTTTTTTAAGGCATGAATTAGTAGGAGGGTATCTTATTTTATAGGTATTTTAAGTAGAGTTGGATATATATATATATATATATTTACCAAGTTGTCCTTAGATTTTTTTCTCTGTTAAATATAAGATTTAAGGGTATTTCTGAACTACATAAAAGTTCAATTCAAAGAGAAAAATTATCTAATAGATAGTATAGATAATAATAATAAAAATAAAAATAACAATTAAAAAACAAACAAACAAACAAAACAAATCAAAACTCCTTTGGTAAGTGAGAGGAGCTGTCAGAGATGCCACAATCAACTAGGACAAGCCAAAGAGATATGGACGATCCAAAACTCTCCATGCTACTTTGGTGCTTTTAAGTTCTAACTAGGTAAAATTTTAGATATGCAATTCTAATAGTTACTGTCCCTAAAAAATGTATAATTTCAATAATCTTAAAATAGATTATGCCATTATTATGGCAATAAGTTTATAGATACAAAAAATACACAAACAAATCTATAATTACCGAGGTAGCAAGTTGTTATTGGTAAGTAAAAAAATTATATCAGTGGTGAGACCATATGAGAACCAATAAAAGATTGTCAATTTAATTGTTGTGAAAATTATTGTGTACATAGCAATGCTTTTATTATCACCTCTAAGCCATTTCTTATCATTTCTCTTAGGAATTATTTTAATAACAAAAGAAATAAAACCAAAAATCCATTTGGCCACAATGAATAAATTTTTTTTTTTTTCTTGATAGAAAAACGAGATTTATTTATTAATATTAAGGAGCACTATTACAAGCATAGTCCATAGGGCACTCCCAAAGAGTGCCTAGTTGCAAACACTAAACAAATTCTAGTTATTTGCTTTGCTATACGTATTTGTCAATTTAAGAAAGATGAACAATAGGAGTCATCTAGATGGAAATCTAAGATTAAAGGGTATGACAACGAATCAAACTAATGTGGAGAGTTTTGGACAACATTTTCTTTAACTTTGTTAAGTCAATAGGATTAGATTAGCAAATTGTGATATCTTGTAACACTTAGAATCTTAGTTATTCTTGCTTATATTGAAAAAATAAACAAGTGCAAGACTGATCAACATTCAAGCTATAAAAGACCCAAGAAACTCAGAAACTGAACTACATTGAACTAGAATTTGATTCGAGCATGATCTGTCGAGATCTACCTAACTCAACTGATCGAAGCTAAAATCTCAGCCGATTAAGATTTGTATAGAATTGATTTAGATGTGATTTTTTTTCCCCCCAGTAGTTTGATCTAGGGTTTCATGGATTACAAGACAGGTATAAAATCAACCCTAAAGGACGGTTTTCGAGACTTTTCGAGAGCAATATTATTGTACATAGATCTAGAAGTTTTCTAGCTCTCTTGAAGCAACAACTAGAGATTTACTTCCATATTGAAGATACGATAATTGAAGTGAAGTTGTTGTAATCCAGTTTACCTTAAAGTTGCTAGTCTAAACTTTGAAGTGGCTTCTTGGAGACTTGAGTGGATATTCACATACAACAAGATTCAGAATAAAAAAGTCTATAGATTCGGAGCTACATGTGATCACGTCAATAAGTAAGTACTACATGAAGTAACAATAGATTTATGGTTATGTCTATTGTATAAACTTTCGTTCTATTCTAGTGGATTTTGTTTAACTTGGAATTGTAAGGTTAGATCCCTCGAGGGTCTTTACTATGAAATGATTTATTTCATTAGTTTTTCTTGAGTCATCATATTGTTGTCTTTGTGTAATATGTGATGTTTACCAATTGAGATCTATAGCATAACTGAACTAGTTAACTACTTGGTTAAAATTCGTTTATATTGTCATTTGCCACAACTAGGGCCTAAAACCCTAACAAAAGCTTAATTGTCCCAGTCAATTGTAGCATCTCCTGTAACACCTTCCAGTCTCCAACAGTGTCTTCCATTATTTCTCCGCTTTAGTGCTCTTTCAGCTCAAACAGCTTCGGGAATTTTGTTTGTTTTTGTTTTTTATTTTTTTAATATTTTGAATATATTGATTAAATAGAGTTAAAAACTTTAAATGGTATTTTAATTATGCGTGTTAATTCGTATTCTTTTAATCGAAAAAATATATAATATGATATTGTTTTATTTGAAGGTGTAAGGTTGGGACTTTTGTGTTGAATTCTTATTAAATTTAAACTCATACATATACATAGGTGGGATTGGATAATTTGGGTGCATATATGCAAGGTTTTCAACAATAGCCCTGTACAGTTCAAAAAAAAAAAAAACAATAGTCCTGTAGAAGATCACCGACATTATAATTGTTTTCTTCCCATGTTGTACTCAATTTTCTTTCATATTTTTCTTGGTATAATCCAAAATAGTAAATTTTGTGTTCTTTCTCACTTCAAATTATGAAGATTCTTCCATCATGAGTATGCACAAAAGACGCGTTATTTTTCTACCCTTAAGGATTAAAAATAATTTCCAAGAAAAGTAAAGCCATTCAATTTCGAGGAATGGCCCACATCAAACTTCTATTCATATATATGGGTCTTTGTATTGAACGGCCTTCTAATACCCCAAGTTATATATAGGCCTTCAGAATTGGTCTATTATCTCACAAAGGAAATTAAGAAAAAAAAGAGGGGGGAGTTTTGAATTATGTCTTTCATGATTTTAATTCTATTAAAAAAAAAAAAACTGCTTCATTTGGCATTTACTAGATATATGGTGTATTTTTGTGGGCAATTGGCATATATGCTACAAATACTAGTTTCATTAATTAATATAGTAACGGGAAGTCCTATTACATTATTACAAGGTAATCTAGCATAGATAACAAAAAGTTGGCTCTAACAATAAGAAATGGAAGATGCCACATTTAAATTTTAGAGCCCTCTCCTATGCTATGTTGGCACACTAACATTGCAAACCTCAATAGAGCCATAATAAAGTAACTCCTCAATCATTTGCTCTATATGGTCATCTTCAAGAGGCATAAATTGCTGATTATCAGTACTAGTCTCCCCTTGACCCTCTACAAAACCAGTTTGTCCACTATTTTGATGGGAACTCATGGTAAACTGTGGCTCTTTCTGTACAGGTTTTTTGGCCGTTTGGAGAGAAGCCAAATGACACTTGTGTAGCTTGGCTGTCAAAGTTGCTGAAAGAAGCTTGTTGAGAGGCGCATTGGGATTGTATGGGAAATTGGTACGTGCTTTTGGCCCACACATCAGCCTTGCTGCTTCATCATATGCTCTTGCTGCATCCTCTGCCGTCTCAAATGTTCCTAGCCATATTCTCGTCTTCCTGACAATTATAAAATGCAAACGCAAATGAACTATGAGAACACGAAATATTTCTTTCAAAAAAAATCATTGAAAATGTATCTCTTACTCTTACTACCCAAATCCCAAACCCCACCCAAAAAAAAAAAAAAAAAAAAAAAAGTTTTTTTTTTTAAGAAATGAATAGAATCGAAACGTTTCGTGGATACAAAAAGAAAGAGACGTTTCAGAAGTGATTAGAGAAGGGAATTACAACAGAGGATGGCGAATTTCGAGACCCAAGAGCCCCAGTGCCTTTGGCGGACACCTCGGTATCGCTGTTGTGCTCTAGCCATGGTGGACAGTAAGAGAAACGTTTCAGAGGTTTTTCGTTTGATTTTCGGGGTTCAAAAGCTTTGGAGAGCTAAACTTGGTGGCGTTAACTTAATTTATGTAGAAGTGTGAGTGAAGTGGTAGAGCCAAGGAGGGTTTATATACGCTACTTTTGCGGCCTTCTAGCTAGCTAGCGATCAGTTTTAGCCCTGGTGGTCCCCACTTATAATTTTAGTCGTTTTTCCTTTTTTTTTTTATGTTTCATGTTTTTCTTTTTTGGTTCATCTTTTGACGTGAGCAATAAAATACAATTTTGTATACTTATCAAAAAAAAAAAATGTATAAGAATTGCCAGCTATACTAATAACTACTTTTCTATTACTACTTCAATTTCTACCTTTTTGCGAATTTGATTAATTTTCCAACTTTTTTGGCCCTCTCACATATGCTAGACCATTGTTGAAAAAAAAAAAAAAAAAAAAAATCTCTAAGGGTGTATCTAAACTAAAAGGGCTACATCAAACTTAGATTCTTATGTTTATGACAAATTGAGATGTCATACCTTGTATGATATTCATTGAAATTGAATATTAAAGAGAAGATAATTATGTGATATATGTGTTACAACTCATTATTTTTGTCTCATTGTAATGTGGGTTTTAGTTAGTTTAAAAAGTAAAATTTATTGTCATTAAATAAGAGATCTGAGGTTTGAAATTCTCGTTTACACTAAAAATCAGTTTGTGTCTTGACTTGATAATAAGAATAATTATCATAGAGAATACATCATAAGTTGAAATTCAATTGTATCTATAAAAACAAATTGTGTCAATGTAGCCCAATTAAGTTGAGTTAGTAAGATAATTTCCTTAAGTTAATTAATTAAACATAAAATGTGTTATTGATCGGGTTTTCTAGTGAAGGTTAATTGCATGAGGTCAAAAGTTTAGATTCATAAGCGAAATTGCGAAACACATTATAAATACAATTATCATATCAATTTCAATTTTTTTATTAAAGTTTTGGCTAGTTGATAAGGCAATCATCCAATCTTTAGTGCCACAAGATTGTGACAAAGAATGATATGAAATAAAAATAAATAAATAAAAAAATAAAATTGTAAGACAATGACAAATTCAAATGGATATTTCTAGTTTTTTAGGTATATTAAATCATTCACGTAGTAGCGGAGTTTGTATGTATTGTAGTAGTTAGTGGACAAGGGTACGTGGCTCACATCACTTTTCTAAACATAGGAAACCTACCCATATGCCATAATGTAGTGAAGACACAGCCCATGTTTGATGTAATTTTCACGCCCTTCTCTCTCTCTCTCTCTCTCTCTCTGGCTTAGAATTGCAGCGGTTTTATTTGACCCTATATTCCTTTTTGATGCAGTAAGCAATCTATATGAGTCTGCAATAGATATAGATAACGTCAAAATTGCACACCAAAATTTTTTTTTTTTGGTTTTCCTTTATTCACTCCATGATTAGGTCACTTTCACATGCCATACCTTTGTAGGCATTGTAAGTAAGTGTAACTACCACTTCAATTGCCCAAACATCAATGCGTATCTACTGACTAAAGTGCTTGTTGTATGATTTTTCTTGTTTAAAATATTATTTCTGTCATTAAATTTTATATGAATTTTTTTTTACACCTAAACTTTTAAAAGTACATTTTTCACTTTTATATTATTGAATGTTATATTTTTCTATTCTTAAACTTTCTAAAATGATCTTCTTCTTTTTTTTTTTTTCATTCCTAAATTATTGAAACAAGTCCTTTTTTTTGCCTCTATTTTATTTGTACTTAAATTATTGAAAAAAGCTTTTTAAAAATTTTAGGGATGATAAATACACTTTTAAAAGATTAGAGACGAAAAATGAAATTCATGCAAAGTTTAGTAATAGAAATAATATTTTAGTTTTTTTTTTTTTTTTGGATAAATATGTTGTATGAAATTTGAGCTAAGCTGCTTATTTAATTATGTTACATCATGTCCCTTAGCTAATAAATAAATAAAATTTACAACATGTCCCGTGGTAACTCGAGTGGGATGGGTGATCTCTAGCAACCCTTCGGGAAGGTGCTGCTCTTCCCAAATAAGTTGGTCTTCCGAAGAGCACCTACTCACCAAAAGTGGAAGACCAAACGCATCCAAAATGTACACATGGCATGGCTAAAAGCTAAAGAGTACAGCCAAACACCCAACTCATGTTGCAATGCCTACATTGCTTAAGACTCTCCCACATGTACACGGTTACCGGTGATAGGATAAACTTTATTTCCTACAAAACAGCTGAGGGTAAATCCTCACTCCTTGTGGATCATCTACGGGATAGTTCCCAACTCCTACACATTAGCTAGGGGATAACTCCATATCCCTACAATTCAGCTAATGTGATTATCCAAAAGCTCCTATATAAACGCTGAGGCACTCCAATCCCAAGGTACGCAAAAAATACTTCTCAGAAACTCCTCTCCAAGAAAGTTCATTATCAGTTTCTGACTTGACTTTTGGAGGGTCGGTTCACTACTCTTCACCCCTCACGGAAGACGAGTTTGGGCGATAGGCCTACTGAAGATTTAAAGCATCATCATCATCATCATCATCATCATCATCATATATATATATATATAGGCACACACATATGATCCCTTCACACCCTTCAGCGGCTGCTTGGTATTAGTCAAAATGACTCACATTGAACTCCTTGTCATCTACTGCAATGTGTATGTGGATTTTTCTACTTCTTTAGAAAATTATCTTTTGAGTTTAGTGGTAAGTTACAAAGTAGATATTAGTATGAGTAAAAAATCCTATTAGGGTATGTTCATATCATGCGGAAATTGGGATTAGAATAATTAATTTCTGAAAATTCATGAAAATATGATTATTTGTTTTGACATAATTATCGAGAATCACAATTTCTATCACATGTAAAAAACTTAACTCACATTTTAATTAAGAAGGATAAAGTCTTGCATAAGAGTAAATAGTGTGATACTTACATTTAGTTCTTTAATTTATTATTTTTCCTTTAAAATTGACAACTTACTAACTTAGAATTATATTAAGAAAAAAAATTATCTAAATAAAAATGTTTATCAATGTTAAGGCCTCAAGGGTATTATTTTATACATTTAAAAGTTATTGATAATAGTCAATGTGGGGAGTGGAAGAATTCCCATCTAGACCTCAAGCCCAAGAAACGATTGGGCCACGGGAAATGAATTGGGCCAAGCACATATACTTGAAGGAAGGCCTAGGAGGCTATATGGTATGGAAGAAAGGTAACAGGATCATCTTGAGTACTGTGAGAGATCGTGCCCCTAGCCCCCTTTTTTAGGATGTTAGGCCAAACCCATGTGAATGGGTGGAGTCATATTATTGCCTCTCAGAATAGAGGTTCTACTGATTATATTTTCCCCTATAGATTAAGGGTTTTACAATGGAGTAGCCACTTATTTAATTATTGGAATAAATATGAAAACCAAAATTGAAAAATTCCTCATTATATTAATTTGCAATTGAAGTTACATTGATCATAGGACATGGCTTTGGTCCTAGATACAATCTAAGATAAAGTACATAACTTTGTTTCCTAGTTACAATCTAGAAATTGAAAATTACAAGGATAAGTATTGATCTATCAACCCTTAAATTGTTAGGCATCCACCTTGCCCGGTGAAACCGGTTTTCTATACTATGGTGGCCAACATTCATATCATATCATCCAATATGTCATCAATCAATTTGCATGTTGAATTTAATGTGTGTACATGTGATAAACCCTAATTCAATTTATAAAGCATTGCATTTGGATTGAAAAATAAATTCTAGTGAATATATGTGAATGGTGATATCCTAGATTCAAAGATTTGAAAGAATTATGAAACAAACATTTTTTTTTCATATTTTTTATATGGATTTAAGATCAAAGCTAGTGATATGCATGAACATGTGATGAATAACCAAGAACATGTGAAGAACACATAAGAACATTCAAACATATTCAAGGGAATTTAAATAATTACTATCATGCTTTAATCTTAAATTCTTATCATGGCAACACAAAAAACAAATTAGGGAAAAGGATTATACCTTCATGTAATATCCATATGGTGGAGGAGAAGGCTCTTTGTAGAGGTCCTAAGGGTGAAGGAAAAGAAAAGCTAGGAGAAAGAGAGTGAGTCTCACTCAATACCTTGAGTCTTAAGAAGACCAAGATATGACAAGACTACTCAACTTCATTAGAACTCAAGAGATAAGAAAAAGGAGGGTTTTTGTGTGTCTTGGAATGGAGGAGATGAGGGGTTTATATAGTAGTAGTTGAGGAAATATGAATAGAAGGTCATTTATGAGGGTTGACAAAGAATCATGAACCTAGACCTTATTTTAGCCTTTGGGGAAATCTAGTGTACTAAATGTAGAGATTGGTGAGAGTGAGGAGCAAGCAAAATTCGGTTTTCCTGTAACTACTGTAACAGCCTATAGAGCCAACTTCAAAAAATCATATCTTACTCAATTTTGATCAGAATTGTCTCGTTCTTGTGCTCAAATTGAAGCCCTGAATGTCTAGTTTCTAGGAAAATTAACATCATTCACAGATTCAAAATATTCTGAGAGATATCAACGAAATGGTGAGCATAGTTCATTTGTTAGAAAACAATTTCAGCAAATTAGTTTCCAATTAACATTAATAGGCTCCAATCACTCCCATTTTAGACCTAATTAGTTCCAAATTTACCCTAATTAAAAGATAATTGCACAAATTACCCATTGAATGATTAATATTTAACTATCTAGTCAATTAGGTGTATGCAACCCTACCATAAAATGTAGTCCTAACTAATCAAATTATGACACATCATTGATCTCAAATTGATTATATTTATAACCAATTGAAATCAATTATTCATAATCACATATAGTTAGACTCAATTTGTAATAGTGTATCTCAGCCATTAAAACTTGATTTAATGATAACTTGATTTAATGATAACTTTCAATCTGGTGGTCCGATTAGGGCTTATGACTAGTCAATTTGATAATTACAACATCAATATCATTTTGGTGAAATGAGATTAAGGATCTAATGACCAGAATCAAGATGCATATTTTCAAGAAAAAATTACCCTTTTACCCTCTAGGTAAGGTTAAACTCGGGTTGCAAAATGAGGTGTCAACAAGTACCTAAAAGGAGGAGAGCAACACGGTTCTGGTGAAAAAGCTAAGAAGCTAACCTTACCCGGGGTGAGGTGCACAAATGATCCACGTATGGTTTCCAAAAAATGCCTGGAACCACAGAAAACTTCCAGAACAAGCAAGAAGATTGAAAATCTTCACCTCTGCATTAATGAAGGGGTTCTCACCTAACCTCTGCCGCATTGAATGTATGTGAGACAACCTGAACAGTACAAACACCCCCTAAAAGTCAGAATTCTAGGATAAAGGAAGGGAGGAAACCGATAAAGTAAAAGAAAATATCCCTAAAAATTCAGCTGGCAACAGGACAGCTGTAGAGATAAGAATAAGGAATGTATTTATAAAAAGAAGGAGACAGGAAAATATTGGGAGAGATTTAGAAGGTGGAAAAAACAGTGAAAAGAGGTGAGAGAAGGAAGAAAAGTGAGTGGTCTGTGTATAACACCACGGGAACAACAAATTTCCTGTTGTAACTCTTTAGCTTCGTCTGAAATATGTGTAGTCAATGAAATCAACTGTTTGAGTTTCCCATTGTGGAATGTTTATTCCCTATTGCTTATTTACAAATAGATTGTGTTGGACCTTACAACTGTAATTCGCAGATTTCACCATTGGCTAGTTTTTGTCGCCCACAATTGGAGCCGTTTGTGGGAAAACTCTACTAGGCAATAGGCTCAAGAGTTGATTTTTCTTTGTTTTTTTCCATGGCAAATCAGTAGAGGTCCTAAGGGTGAAGGAAAAGAAAAGCTAGGAGAAAGAGAGTGAGTCTCACTCAATACCTTGAGTCTTAAGAAGACCAAGATATGACAAGACTACTCAACTTCATTAGAACTCAAGAGATAAGAAAAAGGAGGGTTTTTGTGTGTCTTGGAATGGAGGAGATGAGGGGTTTATATAGTAGTAGTTGAGGAAATATGAATAGAAGGTCATTTATGAGGGTTGACAAAGAATCATGAACTTAGACCTTATTTTAGCCTTTGGGGAAATCTAGTGCACTAAATGTAGAGATTGGTGAGAGTGAGGAGCAAGCAAAATTCGGTTTTCCTGTAACTACTGTAACAGCCTATAGAGCCAACTTCAAAAAATCATATCTTACTCAATTTTGATCAAAATTGCCTCGTTCTTGTGCTCAAATTGAAGCCCTGAATGTCTAGTTTCTAGGAAAATTAACATCATTCACAGATTCAAAATATTCTGAGAGATATCAACGAAATGGTGAGCATAGTTCATTTGTTAGAAAACAATTTCAGCATAATTAGTTTCCAATTAACATTAATAGGCTCCAATCACTCCCATTTTAGACCTAATTAGTTCCAAATTTACCCTAATTAAAAGATAATTGCACAAATTACCCATTGAATGATTAATATTTAACTATCTAGTCAATTAAGTGTATGCAACCCTACCATAAAATATAGTCCTAACTAATCAAATTATGACACATCATTGATCTCAAATTGATTATATTTATAACCAATTGAAATCAATTATTCATAATCACACATAGTTAGACTCAATTTGTAATAGTGTATCTCAGCCATTAAAACTTAATTTAATGATAACTTGATTTAATGATAACTTTCAATCTGGTGGTCCGATTAGGGCTTATGACTAGTCAATTTGATAATTACAACATCAATATCATTTTGGTGAAATGAGATTAAGGATCTAATGACCAGAAACAAGATGCATATTTTCAAGAAAAAATTACCCTTTTACCCTCTAGGTAAGGTTAAACTCGGGTTGCAAAATGAGGTGTCAACAAGTACCTAAAAGGAGGAGAGCAACACGGTTCTGGTGAAAAAGCTAAGAAGCTAACCTTACCCGGGGTGAGGTGCACAAATGATCCACGTATGGTTTCCAAAAAATGCCTGGAACCACAGAAAACTTCCAGAACAAGCAAGAAGATTGAAAATCTTCACCTCTGCATTAATGAAGGGGTTCTCACCTAACCTCTGCCGCATTGAATGTATGTGAGACAACCTGAACAGTACAAACACCCCCTAAAAGTCAGAATTCTAGGATAAAGGAAGGGAGGAAACCGATAAAGTAAAAGAAAATATCCCTAAAAATTCAGCTGGCAACAGGACAGCTGTAGAGATAAGAATAAGGAATGTATTTATAAAAAGAAGGAGACAGGAAAATATTGGGAGAGATTTAGAAGGTGGAAAAAACAGTGAAAAGAGGTGAGAGAAGGAAGAAAAGTGAGTGGTCTGTGTATAACACCACGGGAACAACAAAATTTCCTGTTGTAACTCTTTAGCTTCGTCTGAAATATGTGTAGTCAATGAAATCAACTGTTTGAGTTTCCCATTGTGGAATGTTTATTCCCTATTGCTTATTTACAAATAGATTGTGTTGGACCTTACAACTGTAATTCGCAGATTTCACCATTGGCTAGTTTTTGTCGCCCACAATTGGAGCCGTTTGTGGGAAAACTCTACTAGGCAATAGGCTCAAGAGTTGATTTTTCTTTGTTTTTTTCCATGGCAAATCAATCTCGATGCAATCCCACCTATCTATCTCGCCCAAGCATTTCTAAAGAATCCGTCCATGTAGATCAACGTTTGCGATCTGAAGTTCACAAAGAGACTAAAAAACAACTTGACCCACATTCGCGAGAAGAAAGGTCTGCTACGAATACAGAAGGCCTTTCCTACTCCAATAGGGATAGAGGAGTAGAAAAGTTAAGGGAGCAAGTGGCGATGCTACGACGAGAAGCTGGGAGAAATGAAGAGCTCCTTCGGAAGAAGGATGAAGAACTTCTTCATCAAAGAGGACCAAGTCCTGCGCTAAGTCACTCCCAAGGAGATGAGCACGATGTGGTAGACATGTATAAGAGGCGGGACAGAAAACAACCCCCTCCCCATGAGGAAAGGAAGCAATCTACTCACAAGAAAAGGACGGTTTATCCCCCTCACAAGAGGAATAGGAGGGAAGAATGAAATAGGGAAAAGTCTGAAAAGCCAATCCCTCAACATTCAACATTTCCCGATCCTCAGGATCCTGTCACACCTCAAGCCTCTAGATTAGATGCCATGAGTAAAGACTTGCAGCAGATATCTAAATCCTCATTCTCAAAAGAAATTGAAAAGATAGATCTGCCACGGAGATTTACATGGCCAACCTTCACAATATATAATGGCAAGTCTAACCCCATGAAGCATGTCAGTCATTACAATCAAAGCATGGCCATATATTTGAGGAATGAGGCCCTGATGTGTATGATATTCCCTTCTAACTTAGGTCCAACTTCTATAAAATGGTTTGATGGATTGGAGAAGGAATCCATCCAAGGATACGACAAGTTGATCAGGGCATTTAGAACACATTTTGTAATAGTTTAGTCATGCCTCTCTAGATATCAAATAGAATCTTGGTCATGTCTGGCTCCTTAGACCACATACCTTGGGTAAATTGATATTTTAAATTATTTTTCTAAGTGTTAAATAGAACCTTGGTCATACCTAGCTCCTCGGACCACTTACCTTGGGTATATTAATACTTCTTATTACTTGGTTAAATTTTAAACAAAACATTGGTTGTGTCTGGCTCCTTGGACCACAGGCCTTGGGTAAATTAATATTTTGGATTTATTGTTTGTGTGTTGAACAAAACCTTGGTTGTGTTTGGTCCCTCTGGCCACATACCTTGGGTAAAGTAACACTTTCTATCATTTAACTTAGTGTTGAGTAGAACTTGGAACATGTTAGGTTCCTCTGGTCACACACCTAGAGGAAATTAACACTTGGAAAGCTTACCCTAGGTCTTGATTAAAGGATTCTAAGGATACATTAATAAGATACTCTTAAAGGGAAAAGTCTCAAGCACCTTCTTTCCCTATTAAGTATTTCATTTGTCTCTTAGGACTTAGTCATTTTCTCTCACCATGTATACATGTTTAATTTATTTAAGTTGACAGCAAGTTATTATTGCTAGCTTTTGTCAAAGTGTGGGTGTTCACCTTTGGAGGCATCATCAGTTAACGGTTTCAGCAAAGAGCAAAACATGGATTATAGTCAACCAAAAATAAGTATTGCAAGAAAAATAAAGGAGAAATACATTATAGACAATGGCAAACTGCCAGTACAAAAGAAGAACTACAAAGAGAAAATAAAATCCTAAAGCTAAGCCTTGGAATTAGGAGAAGGGTCTTCTTTGGTGCCCGGCTGGGAGCCAAGAGCATCTTTCGTCTTAGGATCAGCCTCTTTGGACTTGTCCTCAGCCTCCTTTGCCTTGACAACAGTGTCTTTGGCCTCAACAGCATCCTTGGCCTTGGTGGCATCCTTGACCTTAGCAGCATCCTTGGCCTTAGAAGTGTCCTTGGCCTCTAACGGGGTCTTAACCTCCTTGCCCTTGCCCTTATCTTTGGCCATCTTAGCCCCCTAGCCTTGGTCACCAACTTGGTCGGGCCCCTTGAGGACCTTGGGAAGGGGAAGAAAGGCCTGGGTGGTAAGGGTGGCTCAATTGAGAATGGTGCAAGAGTAGTGGAAGATGGGAGTTCGGCTGGAACCTCGCAAATGTCAGGAGGGTAGTAGATGTTCCCAGCCTCCCTCTACTTCGAGGTAGTGAGGACTCTTGCCAGGCTGAGGGCCTCCGAAAACATTTCCTTGCAATAGTCCCTGCAGACCTTGGCTAACTCATCCGCTAGTTGGACCTTAGTCTCCTACACCCCAAGGTTGTAGGATGCTTGCTTGGAGGCCTCCGCAGCTTCCTTGGCCATCCGAGCGGAAACCTTAGCTTTCTCTAGATCAATACTCAGCTCTAGGACCTACTGCTTTGCTGTCACTAGCTCTATCTCAATATGATAGAGCCTTATACATTGGTCCTCAGCCTGGTCTTGGGCATTCTTCGAGCCCACCTTAACACTCATTTACGCCCTCTCCTCGGCAGTTAGCTTAGTGGTAAGCCCTTTTTCTTTTACTCAGATGTGCTTAAGGCCTTGCTAGCCTCTACATGGATGTTGGCCTCAACCCTGACATCGTTTCGAGTGTCCTTGACCCACTCCTTGGCTACAAAAACCTCCTGGATAGCCTGCGCAAAAACGACAAGGGAATACCATGTAAAATAATAATAATAATAAATGGGAAGGGCAACTTAGCATTTAATTAAAGGGTATGACTGTGAACCTACCAGGTCTAGATCCTTTTTCAGGGACATGAATAGATCTGGCTACCTCATGTGCTTCAGAGCAGGCATATCTTTTGGTAAGAGAAGGGGCTACTCCAGGGCCTCAGCCACGTAAAAGGAATGCCTTCTCTGAAACTCCCTAATGGAGGAGTTCCATGGAATGGCTATGCCGTCTAACTCCAGCCAAGAAGCCTAGATGTGATGTTGTTAGCGCACCTCGACCACATCCAGGTCCTCCCTACTCTGCACTAAGATGGCCCGACCATTGTCATGAGTCGTCTTCTACTGCTTGGCCTCCTTCTGGTGGACCATCTCACCCTCCTCCACTTCCTGCTCCTTTATTTTCTTCTTCAAGTTAGGGATGGGGAGCAGGCCGACTATAGTAGGAGGAGGGCGAAAAGTAGGAAGAGGCTGAGACCTTGGGGCCTCCTTGGTTGACGACCCTTTATTCCTTCCCGCAAGGAGATCCTTTAGGCCTTTCCTCAGGTTCAGGGCCATCTCTTCTTCTTCTTCCTCGGAGCTGTTATCTATACGTACGACCACAAGGCCTAAGGTACGAACACCTGAAAATCTATCGAACTCATCCTCTATGTCTGAGATATGGATGACAAGATCTCCCTACTCCTCCCTCTCTTCCTCAAGTTGGAATCAGTCTATTTCTTCCTCAAATGACAAGTGTATGGAAGCAATCTCTTCCTATGGAGCTGCTGCTTCAGGGGGCGCTTGTTGAAAAAGTTGATCAACTTGCACAGCGTCTTCTCGGGCAAGGAACCCGGGTACTGTAACATCTATTCTACCTATTCGAGGATCACCAGCCCTGATTGCATGGCCCACGTCTTGGAATTTGTCCGATAATAGCTCGAAGTCTAGAATGAGGTAGACCGCTCTCAACTACCTGTCCTCACTCACAAACATCTCGGACCTTAGGACTTTGTTGAGGTCTGTGATGTTAACCAAGTTAAGATTAGGTTCTACGTGCCTTTTATCTACAAAAACGGTCGATGAGCAAAATCATGGTTAAAACAATGAAACCCATCATCAAAGAGAAATGAAATGCTAAAGGGAAGAGCAACAAAACTAAAGAACTAAGTCTCATGTCAAGGGACCTAACCCTAGGGCACCCTATCTAACTCTTCCTCCCGAGTTGGGCAGTGAAAATTGCCGTGCCATTCCCTAGAGGCAATTAGGTAGTCATCTTTCATGACCTTGTTGGACTTGGGAAGACACGATACAAGCCTAACAATTAAGGACCTAGACTTGAGGTAATACCCCGCGTCAACGAGCGAATGGCATTCGTACATATAAATGACGTTGTGCCAGGTGAATCTCAAACCCATTTGCTCGTCGAGCATCAACAATACCTAAGACTCTAAATTGGTTAGGTGCACATTAGTGAAGGCACAGCCTATGGGCAATTAGGTAGTCTCTGGTTACCCTATCCATGGGAAGGGTCATTCCCCCTTTTATGAAGGCGATCATGGGAATGACGACCATCCCTTCATTCCTATGGGTGAGCACCTGATCCAAGGCATAATACCATAGGAAAACTCCTTAAGGAATGTGGTATTTAGCCCTAAAGCCCTCCATACCAGCGGGAGAATCTATAAGGTGTTTAAATCTACCCATCTAAGCAAGCTAAGGGGAAGTGAGGGAAATGTCTTTGAAAAGGGAGTGAAGGTTAGAAGGCTGAGGAGACTGGCCGAGAAGAAAAGAACTTAGGAACGTGAAGACTTACGAAAATAAAAACAGGTGACACTTTAGAAGCTTCTTGAGAGTTAGGAGATTTGGGAAGTCTTGAAAGCCTGAGAGTTTGAGAAGTCTTAAGAGTTTGCAAATTTGTGAAGTGAAAAAAATAATAAACCCATCAGGTGCCTTATATAGGAGGCGGAATTTAGTGGGAGTTATCCCGCTCAAAATTCGAGGAGAAATGCTAGCTGTAGGATCTACATCTCGCCGTAAGATGTAGGGAACAAAGCGCCGCCTAGAACATTTAATGAGACATCGCGAACTCCGAAGCATCAGGAACAGTTACAGGAAACGCGAAGAGACATTCTCACGTGTCAAAATCAAAGGAACATACGAAATTAATTATTCAAAATCAAAACCCCATTTTTTCTCCTTAGATAGGAGGGGAAAACTGAAGTTTTAAGGGGCTATTGTAGGGATAAGGGGACCAAAAATATATGTTGGACCTTGGGCCTTGTCCGAGGACACTTTATGGTCCGAGGACAAATCAACAGTAATGAAGATGTAAGACTTTAAACTTCACGAGTAAACTACAACTGAGAAGGCTAGGGGAGGTAGGCCGAGGAGGGGTATGCATCATGAAGGTGCATACTGTCATCCAAAGTAACATACTAGGAAATTCTATTGATAAGGATATGCATCATGAACATACAGGACAAATGGGAGCTGTGAAATATCTAAAAGAAAGCTGCTACCACCACATTGAATGCTCTGTAGCAAATTCTATGGCTACATTAATGAAGAAATGATTTTTGAACAGTACTTTTCAGTCTTACAGCTAATCCCAAAGACTTTAGAAA
This sequence comes from Quercus suber, assembly GCF_002906115.3. Taxonomy (NCBI): domain Eukaryota; kingdom Viridiplantae; phylum Streptophyta; class Magnoliopsida; order Fagales; family Fagaceae; genus Quercus; species Quercus suber. The sequence continues at coordinate 253,372 of NW_027069597.1, read as the reverse complement.
GGTGCTAATGGGACAAGGATCTACACTAGCAATCTAATGTACACATGGAGGGTGGAGATGAAAGAGGGAAGAGAGTATAAAATAGAAAGGAAACCCAGACAGGAAGGGGATCGGAGAATTGAGAAAGAAATATTATAGCAATAAGAGCTGTACTTGTAATCAACTTTGAGAATTATATAGAAGAACTTATCTCCTTGAACCTTGCCGAGGACGATTTTCTTTGGAGAAAACTAGTCTATTTTTACTTTATTGTCATTTGGATCCACTATAATTGCTACCTAACTCATTAAAGCCTAGTTTTCCAACCTACTATCTACAAATTCATTATACTGGGCTCTTTGGGCCTATATCCTTTTAACTTTTGGGCTAGGACTCAAATTGCGTCCTTACACTTCTTATATATCTTTAAAAAGAGCATAATTTATTTAGATTTGAAAAGATGATTTCTCTTTGAAAACCTCATGACTTTTGAAAAGGCTAATTTTGAAGGAAAAAAGGCCAAGAACTAAAAAAAAATAAAAAATAAAAAAGGCTATTTCATGAGTTTTTATTAAAGAAAAAAAAGAGTTTTATGGGTGGGAAGGCATAAAGGAAGAGCAATTCTATTTTAAGGAAATGAATTTTTATGCACCTTGGGCAAACAATTTTTCAAGATTAAAACTAAGCTATTTAAAGATAGGGAATTATTTTAAGAAAATGGTTTCTACAGTTTTTTGAGAGAAAAAAAAAAAAAAGGTGTTGGACGTGAAAATCCATGGTTTTGTTTGACGTTTTAAAGAAAAGTTCAAACTTTGCTTATTTTAGAAAGAGAGTTATGAAAAAGTATTTTGAAAATGGCATCAATTGAAGATTTAAAAATGCCCCATTGGAAGGCTTTTTATTTAAGGATAGACTTGAAAAGTTTTCATTTTTATTTGGAAGAATCCATTATTGAAAAGGGATGGCTGTTGGAGCGTTTTTCCAAAACTTCATTTTTAACCACACATTTTTTAAATAGTGTTTGCTTGAATCAAGGTTCTCATTGTATGATGGTTTAGAGTTCATGGAGCTAGCTAGAACGTTTGGACCCTTGCACCCGTGATAAGACAAGAAGGGGAATAATTAGTACTTAAAACAATAAAAGAATGTAAAGACATAAATAAAGGACTTAAAACAATAAAGGAATGTAAAGGCAAGAGCAAGATATATATCTATATGTAATTTAAAGACAAGATATGAATTTAAAGACATAAAGTAAATGAAATCTTCCTTGAATAAACATTGATACCCATAGAAAATCAAATATGATGGTGCACAAGGATAAACCTCCACTCACCATATTGATTTAGGGTATGAGCTTAGACTAGAAATACCCATCTTAGTTAAATCTTCATACCCATAGTAAACCAAAAATGATGGTGTACAAGGATAAACCTTCACTAACCATATTGATTTAGAATATAAGATCATTGGTTTTTCCTTTAAATTCTTGGGATTTAGTATGTCTATGTGCAATAGAAGGTGGAAACCTTCACAAATAGCATATACATGATCATGTTAAAAGGAAACACAAACTTCAAACCAAAAAAATAAAGACAATAATTTAAATGACAAGAAAAGTAAATAGCAAGGAAAATGAATCATATGAATGTAAAAAACAAGGAAAGTAATGAGAAAGGAAAGTAAAGAGCATATATGTTAGAGCAAGAATAACAAAAGAGCATGAAAAATAAATGAACTTCATAGATTTAGAAAGTATATATAAGAAGAAGAAAAAAAAAAAAAAAAAAAGGAGACAATTGAATATGTTTCACAAGTGTAAATTTGTATTGATGAATTTGTAGGTACAATTTTCTATATTAGATTCTAATACAATAAAATAATCTTTGATTTGATCTCCTTAGAAAAATCTTCAATTCAAGTATTGTGTCGATATAGTCTTAACTCGAACACAAGATGTCCTCTACTTGGATTGGAAAGGCGATGAATCTCTAGCTTTGTGTTGATTAGAGATTTCTTGTTCTTCGTGGGTTCTTCAAATGTTCTTGATCTTCGAAGATTTGTGGTGAAAGTTCTTTGGGGCTTTAGAACTTGAATCCAATTAAGTTTCGATGATCAAAATCTTTGAAGTTTCTGGAGGCTTTGAAGTTTGATTATAGTAGAACTTTGAGACTTGTAGGAATGATTTAGATGAATGTTCTTTGTCTTTGAAGATTTGTAGTGAAAGTTATTTGGGGATATAGAGGCTTGGATCTGTAGAGCTTCACTAATTTGTATTCTCTTGGTGTTTATGGGAGCTTTTAAGCTTAATTCCAATGAATTTTGAGATCTAGAAGGATGACTTAAATGATTTTGCTCCCAATGTTCTTGAGATTGAAGGTTGAAGTTCTTGGAGGTTTTAGAGCTTGATTCTAGTAGAGTTTCAAGACTTCTAAATGTTTATCTATCTCCTTTATAAGACTGAAGGGAGTCTATATTTACAAGAGTCTTGAGGGGAATTAATGACACATGATTGGCTATGAGCAATGACACATGTCATAATTTAATTCTCCAAGAAACACATGGCATTATTTGATTAGCCAAAATATTTTAATGTAAAATAACACATGACAGTATTTAATTTAATTTTTTATGGCATTATAAATTAAATGTCAACACGTACTGTTGTGTGATTGGCTCCTATATATTATTTTTATAATTTCTATTTATTGACACTTGGAATATTTCCATTGGTTTCTGAATAATGACAGTGGAATCCACTAGTAGCACATGACACTTTGTAATTGACCATTTTAAAAGTACTATGTGGACTTGATGGATGATGTGTCAATTGGTGATTGGTTTGAATTTTTCACTCTCTACAATGGGATCCCTCTAGGATGTGCACCTACCAAGGTGGGTGGCTCCCCTAGCGGGATCTTGCCATCACCTCATCATTTCTTCTAGAACCCCCTCCATTCTTCCTTTCTTGATTTTCTGATTCCCCCCCCCCCCTTTAGAGCCTGTTTTCGTGCTGCTATTTGGAAATCTTAGGGAGCTCTGATTTCTTCAAACAATACATCTTCAGAAAGGTCTAGATTTCTAGTTTCCATAGGTTCTGGACTCAGGCAATTTGGAGTTACAGTTGTTGAGATATCATGTTCAGAGGGTAGGTGATATAGTGCAAAAAAATGTATATCACTTTTCTTGGAAAATTAACTCCTAATCCAAAAAGGATATCATTATGCCCTTTTTTTAGTAGAGTAGCTAATCCATCATACTTTAATATGGTCTATGCCATTTGCACCCGTTGTGGCTGGATTTGTACAGGTATTGTGCAAAAACGCTTGAAAAGAGCCTTTTAACTCTAAAAATAATGAAGTAGTATTTTTCATTAGGGTTTTTATGTTTTGATGATATTTCATCTTTTTCAACTCTAATTTTGGCCCGTAAACTGTCATTTTAAATGGAATTTTATGATATTTAAGATGGGAAAAAATTTATCTCAATTGGACAGTCAGATATTCATTCAACATTTTGACTTGTCCCGATAAGGGTTAGTTGACATCAATCAAACTTATCCAAAAATGGCAAATTTGGGATCTTGAACTCTTGGATTACCAAAATGGTTTATCCAACATCCTATCAGGGTATATAGAATTTGTTCGTGTAATTTCGTATTTTTCTATGTTTAAAGACATTGATTTTGCTTTTTAGGGTATATGATCAAAGTTCAATAGCTATGTCATCAATGACATTTTTAAATTTCAAGTTTTGTGATAAAAAATTATGTATAAAAAATAAGTTTATTGATCGAATGGTAAAAATGTCCGATTTGAACGAAATTTGACACACGTATTAAGAGCACAAAGAACATATAATCTAACGGTCAAATTTTCAAAATTCATATTCAATGAAAAGATATAAAATGAGTTTGAAGGTTTTCCTTTATCTAAATATATGTCACGGATATTAGAAGTAAAAATCCTCACAGTTTTAGTTATTTCAATGTAAGCCAAACTGAAGCCTATATGTAAGAGTGTAGCTTATAAAGGCAAAATAATAAGGATAAAATATAAATACGGTTTCTTAGGAGCAGCATATTACTTTTCAATTTAATCCAAATACCTATATTAAATTTAATTGTTCTTTAAAAAAAAAAAACTTCTTATATTTTATTGGTCAATGCAATAATATATTTGATTTTTTTTTCTTTAATTGAAGATAGAAAGTGTTTGAGAATATAATTGAAGAACTTAGAAATTGTATATACATTTTGCCAAAACTAGATTCCACGAAGAACAAATGGACAGTAGTTTGTTCCAGGCACTGCGTAGTGCGTAGTTGTGGAATGAGTTGAAATATTGCAAATGAATTACTTGTATTTTGCTGGTTATTTGTGTCAATCGCAAATAGAATGTATTAATTCCTGTGACACGTTTCGCTCTATTTGGCTAGGAGAATTATTTTACATGCTTTGCTCGACTAGTGGGAATTGAATCAGAAAGCAGCCTGACATGGACCGATCGAGTTGAAGCAAAATTATTGTGTCTTTAGTTTAGAAAAATATTTTACTACTGGATTTTAGTTATTGGATTATATATAGTCATGTATTCAACGGATCCGAATTTGGCATAAAATTCCACTAATCTTTGCAAATAAAGTGAGCTTTACTGAAAGAAAAACATGGTCATATATATCTTTTTTCCCATGTGATCGAGATGTGTTATCTTAATTTTTGTATTATGGGTTATGGACAAGAGGCCAATTATTTGAAAGACTATGTAGGGGCCATTTCGTTGTGCGTTGGGCTGGGCTGCCTCCCACAGTAGTAGGCTCAAGTATTCTGAGTAAGAGAGTTGAAACTGGTCCAACTGCAACTCAATTTGGTCCGGTTTGTGTGCAAACGTTGAGTCCAAGTCCAAGGGAAGAAGCTGCAAAATGGGCTTATCCTCTGTTTCTGCCGCAGAAGGCTTTTCTCCAGTTTCTGCCGCAAGATTGACTTTTCTGTTTCTGCCGCCGCCAGTTTCTACCGCAAAAGAAACTTTTCTCCAGTTTCTGCAGCAAGATTGACTTTCTGCCACAGAAGGAACTTTTCTCTAGTTTCTGCCGCAAGATTGACTTTTCTACTGTGGAACAAAACCTTCTGCCATGTAGTAAAACCGTCTGCCGTGTAGTAAAACTTTCTGCTATGTAGTGAAACTGTCTGCTGTGCAATAAAGTTTTCTGCTATGCAGTAAAGTTTCCTGCTGTAGAGCCTTCTGCTGTGCAATAGAGCTGTCTGTTGTGCTTTAAATCCTTCTGCTATGTGAATGACTACTCTTCATTTTTACTGCAGAAATACTTTTCCACTTCCTGTACATAAACAAATCTAAAACCCAAAGAAAATACTCATTAAACAAATGTTAGTTTAATTGGGTTAGTATATTCTCAAATATGTACATATGTTCGTAAATAAAGATATATGTATATATATATATATATACTTATGGCAGGATAATGATTAGTTTGCGTCAACAGTAAAACACGAAATAACAAAGAAAGAAGAAAGTTTCGGCAGGAAAGGTTTTGTTTGCATAATAATTAACACGGTAAATATAATAAAAAGGTACTACAGCAAAGTAACTAGTACAGCAAGTAAAGACATCACAGCAGGACAACTAATGCGGCAGACGTGATAAAAAACATGCTACAGCAGGATTACTAAATACGGCAGATATAAGTTATAATGAGAGAAATCAAATATATTTGCAATCAAAATTAAGTATTGAATCTGGCTATAAAATAAGTAAACCAAGAAGGAACCCAAAATCCAACTTGAACAACCTTATCATAGACTTCTGCCATAAAAGTTGTTCATTTTGGAGAATAGGCCTAAATGCCTACTAGCTATTACTTTTGGAGACTTCAAAGAGTGGGTCTGCTAAGAGGGAGAGAAAAGATGGTCTATTGATGCATACCCTATTCCTGCCACGTTTTCTCTCTTCTTTTTTCTTTATTTGTGTTCTTTTTTCTACTCTTAGTTTCTAACTACTATCTTGCCGTGGGTTGTTTTTCTCACTTGGGTCTTTTTTCTGTTTTTGGGTTCCTCTCTCTGGGTATTTACTACTCTCCTATCATGAGTTTCCTTCCTTAGGTGCTTTCCCCCCTCTCTTAGGTGTTTTTCTTCTTCCACTGTTTTTCACTCTTTCCCCTGTTTTTCCTCTACCTCTATCATTTTTTTTTTCTGCCATGGTTACCTTCCTTTTATAGCAAACTGATTTAATGAGATTTCTCCCTTTTACCCCTAGGGCTTTACCAACTGTTTTTGGTTTGTTGTGGGCATCCTTTCAAGATTACCTACTCGCCCATTGGTTGCTCCTATCATTGCTCAGTACATGTTTGCTGCAATGCTACTTATTTCATGACAAAATTCCCTTTTGTTTGTTCTTGCTGTATACCTCTACCTCTAGGTTCAAAGATAAGGATTGGGCTACCTCACTACCTAGCTCTATGGCATGCGTCAGATGGTCCAAATCATTTATTACTTTTTTTGGGTAAGATACCATCCCAGCAGGATATATTCCCAAAAGAAGTTATGGCAGAAAACCAAATATAGACCCTCTTTTCCCCCACCACCAAACCACGCCCTTTGAATCCCTTTGATCGTGGGCCCACCTCTCTTGTATTGGCTGGGTACAGGTTGGTGGGGCTCTGACCTTTCTATTTTTGTTTTCTTTCGTTCCCACGCCGTTCCTGCCGTAGTAGATTAGTTCTGTTTCGTCCTGTTGCATGTCTCTGTCTTATTTCTTCACACATTTTTTGCTGTGTTTGTCATTTCCTTTAGCTTGGCTTTCCTTTCCTTCACGCATTTCCTGCTGCTGACACTTCCTGCTGCTCCTTGTTTCTTTTCATCATTCTTTTTCATATGAGTTTTCTGGCTTGTTTTTTTTATACAAAAGGATTTGGGCCTTTGTGAGCCAAATAATGTTGACTGGATCAAAAGAAAATTTGGTCCAATTTATCTTCATTTGCCGAAGCCATTCTGCCAGAGAACTGTAATCTGCGGCAAATCTGTATTCTGCTGAAGAATTGTATTTTGCGGCAGATCTGTATTCTGCGGCAGTAAAGCCTTCTGCCAAAGAATAGGGACTTGTGTCTTTATCTGGCGAAGCCATTCTGTCAGAGAACTATATTCTGCGGTAAAACTATATTCTATGGCATATTTGTATTCTGCAGCAGATTTGTATTTTGCTGTAGATTTGCTTTCACTTGCACTTCTTTCTTTGCTCTTCGGTCTTCTTGGTGGGTTTGGGGCCTTATTTCTCATTGAGCTTTCTTCATTATGGGCCTTTGCGTCTTACAACTTATTAGGTTTTCTTCCTCATGGGCCTTTGGGTATGAATTTACAAAAATGGGCATCAACAAACTATAAGCCTAGAAAAGCAGTAACTCGGTGACTTTAAAAGGAAAGGTAAGATTAGATAACGCGTGCGTGCATTGATTTATCATATATAGACATGGTGTGGTGTCCAAAAAGAAAAAGGGTGCTGTTCTTTTTCTTCGTTGAAAACGTAATTTTATATATATATATATATATATATAAAAGGTAAGATTAGATAACGCGTGCGTGCTTTGATTTATCATATATAGACATGGTGTGGTGTCCAAAAGGAAAAAGGGTGTTGTTCCTTTTCTACGTTGAAAACGTAATTTTATATATATATATATATACATATATGTTCCTTTCTTGGCATTTACTCAAGGTTTCTATGACTTTAGGTTAACTATGTCTATATGCGGCATATATGCAATATTGCAGACCTCAAGTTTTTACTATAATTAATTAGACAAAAACTCATCCTCAAGAAATTCGATTTGAAATCTTGTTATTCTTTCTTTCATCTCTCAATCTATAACTCCATCTAAAATCCCAAACATATCGAAGTTAAATTAATTGAAGAATCACCTATAATTCTGTCGTTGAAACTTCACCACGAGATTTGATCAAACATTCAATTGATAAAGTTTAAAATAGAGTTAAAACAAAGGCCTCAAATTCTTATACATATAATAAAAATATTAAAATGGTGAGATCAATTGGAGTAGAATTAGGGACAATGAAAATTGCACAGGAGATCTCCAAGGTTGAAAATTAATGTCCAACAGATCGCTTGAACCGAGAAGAATTCATTTTCAAATCATAGTAGAGTGTCAACGTACTCATATAAATAAGTAGCAATACCAAGTACTCATAGTAGAGTTTCTACTTATAAAAATAACACAGTAATCAAACTAGGGAAGGTCTCCTTTCTCAGTCTCTTACTTTTTGTTTCATCTTCTTTTGGAAAAGTCCAAAAATAGGATGAGAGTTTTTTTATATAAGAAATAGTCTCATTTTATTCAGTAGCGAAACAATACATAGCATCTTGCAAAACCGAAGATGTAAGGAAAGGTGGACACTCTTCCATCCAAGTTACAAAAGAGTCAATATTCTTCGCAAAAGCAGCTAAGGTATGAGCTGGTCTATTTCCTTGTCGCCTCACGTGGGATGATTGGAAAGTATGGAACGCAGGAAGTCTTGAACAGAAACCTGAGACCACGGTAGAGATAGAGACTGGGACATCCGTGGGGTTCTCCATAGCATGGAAAACCAGCATGGAATCTGACTCGAAGATGACATCTCTGACTCTTATGTCCCATGCAAAAATATTGGCTTCATCCATTGCCTTTGCTTCTGCCTCCAGAGCATCCAATGGGAGAGGGAGGCGTTTGCTTAAGGCTGCGACAACAGATCCAAGGTGGTCCCTAATAATCACACCAACACCGATCATGCCAAGCTGAGAGAAGACTGCAACATCTACGCTGACCTTGAACCAGGGAAACACAGGTGGGACCTAATGGCCATCCATGGATTCTTTAAGCTGAGTGGGCCGTAGGTGTGCAAGCTGAAAGTCATGTAATATGGAGTGAGCTCATCTCAGAATTTCTTGCAGAGTTTGTCTTACTTCACCCAGGCGGGTTTTGTTTTGATTGAACCATGCACTCCATGCTATTGTGACTACCAGTTCGATAAGTATGGTGTCCATGTGTTGTTTGAAGAGTAGATACCAGATGAGGTCCATGAAAGACCTATGAATGATCCCAGTTCTCTCTAGTGGTATGTCCGAGAGGGTCCAAAGTTCCTTAGTAACATTGCACTCCCAAAATAAATGTCCAACTGTTTTTGGTGCTAGTGTGCAAGCCTTATAGGTGGGGTCATCGATAACCTGTCTATGGTAGAGGTTGGCTTTTGTGGGAAGTATGTTGTTGCATGCTTTCCACGTAAATTTTTTTATCTTGTTGGGTATGTACAAATTCCAAATGTGGCGCCAAAACTGGGCTTGCTCATTGCTCTAAGATGTCTTAGCTGAGGTAGAAAGTTGGGTGATGGTCCTTGCAACTTTGTATGCACTGTTGACAGTGAAACGCCCCCTAGGAGTGAAGGCCTAAATCATGCGGTCCTTTGGCTTGTGGCGGCTCAGAGGAATGCTTAGGATGGATGTGGCATCTTCATGGAAGAAAACTCGGTTGATCAGGTTTAGATTCCGCTCACCACTTTCTTGGTCCATGAGAGAATCCACTGTAGTATTTACAGGCAGTAAGGTCGGGGGTGTGAGGACACGGAAGGTAGAAGGTCTTGGTAGCCAACGATCTGTCCACACTCCAATAGGCTTACTGTCTCCTACCTACTAGCGGTAGCCCGATTACACAATAGTCTGAGCAGCCAAAATGCTTCGCCATGCAAACGATGGTTTCATGCCTAACTCTGTATGTAGGAAATCTGTATTTGGAAAATAGCGGGCTTTAAGTACTTTATGGAACAATGAGTTGCTATTCATCTGTAAACGCCAGCCTTGTTTAGCTAAGAGAGCAAGGTTGAAAGCCTTGAGGTCCCAGAAACCCAATCCCCTTCATCCTTTAGTGTGCACATCCTGTCCCAGCTTAGGCATGCCATTTTATTTTTACCTTCTTTTTGGCCCCACCAAAATCATCGAATCATCCCAGCCAATTCATCGCATAGGGAGTCTGGAAGTTTGAAGACACTCATTGTGTATGTGGGAATGGCCTGTGCAACTGCCTTGTTGTCCAGCTTTTCCTTCAAAGCTCTAAATGTGTGTTTTTTGGATCTGTCCACTAAGGATGGAAAGCCCAAATAAGTCTCATGCTATCTTGTCACCTCTGCTCCAAAGCGAAGTTTTAGCTCTTCTTGTGTGTCCCGTGGGGTATTTCTGCTAAAGAAAAGAGCAGTCTTCTCCTTATTTAGCTGTTGGCCCGGGGCTTGCTCATATATAGTTAAAAGATGCTCAAGATGGCTGCATTGCGGGGTTGCTTGGCAAAAAATGATGCTGTCATCAGCAAAGAATAGATGATCTCGGTCCAAGTGGGCAAGTCGATACACCCTGAAGTTTCCTAGCAGCTGTAAACCAGTTTAGAAAAGCCGAGAGTCCCTCTGAATAGAAAAAAAAAAAACAAGAAGGGAGAAACAGGGTCCCTTTGTCTCAAACCCCTAGATGGGATTATGTGACCTCGAGGTTTCCCGTTAATCCTGACAGAAATGTAACAGAGGTAATACATTGCATTATAAGTTTCACCCACTTATCATTGAAACCCATTTTCTGTATAATTTTCTCTAGGCAGCCCCATTTAACACGATCAAAGGCCTTGCTCATATCTAGCTTTAAAGCCATCTCACCAATCTTACCACTCCTTTTTTTATTAAGGTGGTGCATAGTTTCAAAGGCAACAATAACATTGTCTGTGATGAGGTAGTCAAACATGAAAGCACTTTGGTTTTCACTTACAATATGGGGCAAGAAGCGCTTAAGCCGATTAGCAATGACTTTGGAGGTGAGTCTAGAAATAACATTACAGAGACTTATCGGTCTGTATTGAGTAAGTCTCATGGGACTTTTGGTCTTTGGAATGAGAATAATATGTGTTTCATTAAAATTTGGAGAAATAATACCCAAGTTCAAGAAATCCAAAACAGTTTTAGTGACAAATTCCCTAGTAAGAGACCAAAAGTGTTGATAAAAGAGATGGGGCATACTATCGGGACCTAGAGATTTTTTGGGATGCATCTGTTTGAGAGCTTTGTGGACTTCTTCAACCGTGAAAGTCTGGGTGAGGAAGGTATTCATCTCGTCTGTGACCATAAGGCTGGACTACATCAACCGGGACTGAGGTATTAGTAGGCCTATTGGAGCGAAAGATGGTCTCAAAATAATCCATAATAATGTTCTTAGTAGGGTGATCATCCTCTTGCCATTGCCCTGTTGCATCACAAATGCCCCGAATGGAGTTTCTATCTTTTTGGTTTAATGCTTTCTGATGGAAGAAGAGAGTGTTCTTATCACCATCAGTGATCCACAAATTTCGCGAGCACTGGTGCCACATTGTGTTTTCAGCATCTAACCATCGGTTCAAAGACGCTTACCCCTCCTAGATTTCAGTATCATTGCTGATAAGATGACACTCAAGGACTTGAAGCTTTCTGTTCAGCTTTGCAATCATATTCCCTACGTGACCAAATTCATGTTTATTCCAAACAGTCAGTCGATCACGGTAGCTAGCATGACAGTTGGTGATTGGAGCACCATCCGGCTTGTAGAGACCTTTATGGCATTCTTCTTGGACAATATCGACACATCGTGGGTCTTGAAGCCACATGGCTTCAAAACAAAAGAGAGGTCGGGATCGTGGTTGTCTAAGTCTAGGGGGCTGTATCCAGATGGTGAGCATGGAGTGGTCCAAAGATGAAATTGGAACATAATGGATAATGGCATTGGGGAATAGCGTCTTCCAAGTTATGTTGGCTAGGGCTTGATCTAGCCTGATATGAATACGACCTTCAATAGGGTGGTTTCGGGACCATGTGAATGGAGAGGCAACATATCCAAGGTCAATGAAATTACAATGGTGAAGGGCAGTGCGAAAACGATCCATTTGGCGTGTTGGCCGTAGGCAACCACCTGCTTTCTCAGACTGGCTTGTAATCTCATTGAAATCACCAATGCAAAGCCAGGGAAGGTGATTTGTTTGATCGAGAGATTCAAGGAGAGTCCAAGTTTCCTCATATTTGCTAGTTTCCGGATGCCCGTAGAAACCTGTCAAGCTCCAACATATTCCTATTGTTTCACAAAACACATAAGCATCACCAACATGAAAATTTTTTGACATGTACCTTTGTATCTGGTTTCCATAGAAGAGCTAAGCCACCACTTTGACCCTCACTAGAGACCACAAGACCCTGATTGTGGTCCCAGTTTTATTTCTTAGCGTTCAACTGATCTGTGGAAAGTTTTGTCTCCACTAAGAAGACAAAGATGGGAGCTTCTTTTTTCCATGCTCTCTTAAGTGCGTTAACTGTTCAGGGCTTCCTAAACCCCCTACAGTTCCAACTTAATACACTTATTGGACCCAACGGTGCTGCTAGACAGCCACCGTCAATCCTAAATTATCTATCTCAAAATTTTTCAAAGTAAGTGGGTCATCTTTAAGCTTCTGCTTCTTGTCAATGGGCGTTGCATGTGCATAGGACTGTTCCACAGGCTTGCATTTTGGTCCAGCCAAGGGTGAGTTATGTTTAGGGTCCATGGCTTTGTCCTCGGGTTTGATTTTTGTTCCAACAGGTGGAGGCCCAAGTCTTTTCCATGTACCTTGGGCCGAGTCCAACTTCTTTTTTGGCCCATGAAAGGGCACGTGTATATTATCTTGCACGTGCATGACTGGAGTATCAAAAAGCTGGTTGTCACAGGACTGGGTTGTTAATGGGATTTTATGCACATGGCCAGGGGAAGAAATCATGGGGTGGTCCATACATGGGGTGGTTTCCTTCTGTGGTAAGGCTTACTTAGATGGGAAAGGATAGATATTTAAGGCGTTATCAATTTTCGAGATATGGGTGTTAAAAAGATCAGTGTTAGCCAAGATTTCCATATTTGTTGGGATAGTGTGCATGATTTGCTGCGGAAAAGTAGGTGGGTCTGTATCGAGGTGGGCTGTGGTGTGTTTCGAAATATCAGGTTCGGTCTCAGATATGGGTGGTGCAGGTATCGGGACGATAGGAGTTGTCGGAGCAATGGGTTTTGTTGCCGCTGAAGTTTCATCAACGGTTGGTGATGGTGTGGGGCGAGGGGGTCATGGTGGTCCACTGGGATGTTTGGATTGTGGCGTGGGTTTATCGGTGGCCATTTTGGGTTGTCGAAGAGTGTTTATGGGAGTACATAACCACGTGCCGTATTGTTGCTCCTCGGTGCACAAAGTTTTGCCGCTGTCAGACGAAAGAGTATAGTCTTTCTCGTCGTGGTTGAGGAGTCCGCACTAGTAGCAAAATATCTGAAACTTCTCGTACTAGAAAGCCACCCACTATGGTTCTGCTTTGCCAATGTTCACCATTCTTTCTCGGCACAGTGGTTGGGTGATATCAAGTTGGATTCGTACTCTCAGGTAACGACCACAGCATTCTCCAATAGTGGACGCATCAACATGCTCAACGATGCCCAAAGTTTTTCCAATAGCTTCAGCGGTGGTTTTATTCATGCCAAAAAGCAATTTTGTCGAAGGTGGCGTCATCCACCGATTCATCCCCTATTGGCTTGTATAAACCGAGGAGATATTTGTCAAAGGTCCAAGGGCCTTGCACCATCAGTTTTTGCGGATCAGTTTCATCCTCAAAGATTATGAGCACTGTGTTGGAGCCCAAGTCTCGCACTTCGAAGAACCGAATTGAGCGCCACATACTCCGCAAGGTATTAGTGAGGACCTCCAGGTTGACCCTCCTTTTGGTGAAGAGTTTCACGACAAGGATGTGGTTATGGCTTTCAACCATTGGAGGGAGATCTACGGTGCTGCTTTATTTTGCTTTGAGGGACAAACGTGCCCNCCAATTAGCAATGACTTTGGAGGTGAGTCTAGAAATAACATTACAGAGACTTATCGGTCTGTATTGAGTAACTCTCATGGGACTTTTGGTCTTTGGAATGAGAATAATATGTGTTTCATTAAAATTTGGAGAAATAATACCCAAGTTCAAGAAATCCAAAACAGTTTTAGTGACAAATTCCCTAGTAAGAGACCAAAAGTGTTGATAAAAGAGATGGGGCATACTATCGGGACCTAGAGATTTTTGGGTGTTTTTTTTTTTTTAAGAATTTGCTCTTTTTTCCTTGCAAAGTTTCAAATTCAAATCCAAACAGACCTTTGTTAATTTATCTTAATTAAGGCATGCCACTGAAAAAAGCAAGATGTCTACTCATCACTAATTCGCTATACTAAAAATATACTGATGGTAAAGAAAAATAAAAACAGCAATGATTTAATATTTGACTATTTTGTTTATTTTATTTTTATTCTTTAAAAGTCAGTTTATTAAGGGTATTCTAGAATGTAATTGCAAATATCATCCAAAGGATTGAATCCGTATAACAATAGTGCAGGAACATGAACAAAAGCCCGAAGATCAAGTTCATCAAATTAGACATGGATAATCAAACAATCTAAAGGTCTCGTCAATATACCAAACCAAAAATAAATTAAAAGAATAAGAAGCTAATTAATGTCCCATTTTTTGATGAGTTGTTGTAAGTCTTGTAATGAGAACAACCTTCACTTTCTACGAGTTTGAACTCCTTTTGGATTTGGCTTTGCTTTTAACCTCAGACTCCTGGATCGAAAAAAGAAACTTGCACTTTTCACCAGGGTGTTCCGAAGGATAGACAAACAATTTAGTAAACAAACCATATACAGTTTTTTTTTTTTTTGGCTAAACCAAACCATATACAATTATACATCCTAAAACATATACAGATGACTAACCTGTGGAAAATGCAGGAAAATGTTGGTCATCGCAGTTGCTAGATTGTGATTTTCTGCACCCTTATTCCAGTCATAGCACACCTTCAGAAAAAATAACAATGATAAAAAAAAATTCGGTGCTGATGATGCCAAAAAATTGTCAGTAAGCCACACGGTCCTCATGTGCTCCTGACAAGAACCTGCACAACACAAAAGCTGAAGACCTTAAGAGGAGTACTGGTGTGGTACCGGCCAAATATCCTCCGACGGTCAAGTTAGATAAATCTCTTGTTCACAACTCTAGAGTACCGAGCTGGGGTGAATTATGTGTACCTTGGTTTGTGAAGGTATTGGGGCTTTTATAGTAGTAGAGGGTTGACATCTCTTCCTTGGATTAGAAGTCTTTTCCTTATAGGAATCCTTATAAGCGTATATTACAAAATCCTTTCCTTGTAGGAGTCTAACAGTAAGCGTGGGATACAAGACATTTCTTTATATACTCATGCATGGTGGCCAAGTCAAGACTATATTGGAGTTGTCAACTTTAGGGTCGTCGGCTTTCCACCCTCCTTACATTGACCTCGTCAGCTTAAAGACGTAGACTCCATATTACAAGTAAGGCCGACGGATTCGATTTGGAACGCTTTGTATACTTTATGATTTTATCCTTATCAGGTGCCAAATTAAATATATATATATATATATAAAAAGGACAAAAACTATTGTTGTAAGCCAATTTTCAATAATATATGCTTTTGGTGAACAGGTTTCAGGCCAAGAGTGTCCATTATTCAGTTGACATTGCTAGGTTATAAGATTTTAGGAACTAATGTATTAAAACTTCAATTTGTATATGTTGACAAACCATGATCAAAACGTTTAGTCTAGGTTTAGATGTGCTCAAATTTTGGTTTGATGTAAGTTTTGTATCGAGTAATTGCAGGAAATTACTATTCAATTTCTGCAATGCTTGATCGATCGGAAATCATGGATAAGCAATTTTTTGCAGAATTCTCAAACCAGCCCAAGCCCATATGACGTGTAGGGCACTACAAAAAACTTGATTTTTAACAGCGGTTGTAACCACTACTAAATTTTTAAAAAAATGCTGCTAAAAGTCATATAGGTCTATACCAGCAGTTTTCTAAACCACTGCTACAACTTGAATAACCACTGTTAAGTTGCCGTTGTTATAGGTCGCTATAGGTTATAGCAGCAATTTTAGGAATCGCTGGTATAGAAAACATCTATAGCAGCAGTTCTATAAACTGCTGCTAGAGAATTAAAAACTACTAGTACACACAACTTTACCTTTTGGAATTAATTATTTATACCAACGGTCACGTAACTGCTACTATAGATTTTTTAGTAGTAGTTCATAGAACTACTACTAGAGAATTAAAAACCGCTAGTACACACAACTTTACCTTTTGGAATTAATTATTTATACAAATGGTTATGTAACTGCTACTATAGATTTTTTAGTAGCAGTTCACAGAACCGCTGCTAGAGAATTAGAAACCACTAATACACACAACCCTTCCTTTCGGAATTATTTGTACCAACGGTTATGTGACCGCTCCTATGAATTGTTGCTAGAGAATTAAAAAAACCGCTAGTACATAGGGTCCTTCTTTTTTAAATTAATTATTTTTACTAGTGGTTATGTAATTGCTGCTATAAATTCTTTAGTAGCAGTTCTATAAACCGCTACTAAACAAAATTAAAAATGTTTGTATACCCTTCCCTTATTTTTAGCATGAATTATTTTTAACAGCGATTTTGTGAATTGCTACTAGATATTCTTTAACAATAGTTTTATAGAACACTGTTATAAAATAAAATAAAAACCTGCTAGTTCTCCCATTCGTACACTTTGTTATAAATTAGTTATTGCAACAAAAAACAACCGCTACTGTAGGCTCCATACAGGAGCAGTTATAAAAAATGTTACCATAGGTATAAACTTTATAGAATATTACAAAAATATTTTTTTAATTAAATTTTTCCCTAAAAATTAGTAATATAACATGTTTGGAATTTTATTAAAATCCACAATTCCAAAAATCAAAGTAATAAAATAATTGCAAATAGTTAATAATATTGATCCAAATGAAGAAATAAAACTTTACAATTTGAAGTTTGGAATCACAAGAATCAACAATATTTTTTGGTACTTATGATAAGACAAGGATAAAATAATTGTAGACAACCTACAATAAAAACTAAGACTATAAATATTCCCTTTGAAGTATGACAAAAGTCACTCCAGCATGAAACTTGGCCTCCCTTTATATTCCAATGTATTGTCTTAGTTTCCTAGAATACAGTAAACCATATATTTGCATTAGTGAAAACTATATATATAGGCAAATCTGCGAGAATATATCAAATGGCTATTGGAAAAAAATGATTACAAATACATATCTTCTCATGTGCATTATTTTTATTGTATTACCTCTAAACCAAGAATCAACAAGCTTAGCATAATCTTGGCGATTTACTATATTTGGAGCCTCAACCATTATTTGTGTTGCAGTTTTTGACTTATCAAAGTGCTTTGCTTTCAAAGCATGCTTCCAATTCCTCCATTGATCACCCAATCGCTTTAATTTATGACGCTTGATTATCTCTCTTGCAATCTCATCTTGGGGGATGTCAAACTTTGACTAAAACACAAATACATAAATAAATTAATTAATAAATAAAAAACCATAACCACTATGTAGAACCATTCTTTCTATTAAAAACAAATCTATGTAGAAGCATTGAAATTTTGGAAAGAAGTATAATATATGTTACTAAAATTTTAATACCTCAATTATATTCCAACAACTTTCTTTGTAGTCATTTGGCATTGTACGCCAACTAACAACATTAATAGGAGATAAGTTGCGACAATCTTTATAAATTGATTAAACCTATGGTTTTCATGTTTAGTAGGCTAGAAATAACGGTCAAAAGACAACTTAAATTTGTTTATGCACAAAAAAAAGTAGTCAACACCACAATCATACTTTTAATTAAGTGTTACGTGCTACAAGGACTAAAAACATAAGTAATCATATTCATAGGTTGCTGTAATCATATTCATAAGACATTTTGGGTTTTTTTTTTATTAAAATGTGATTGGGTTGACGTTGATACAAGTAGGGATATAAGATAGATGAATTTGGGTTCCCCTTGTCAAGTTTTCACATTTAATACTTGTTGGGAAGAGAATGACAGATGACCCATTTATTTTGGCATCTCAAGCTTCACAAGTATATTATGTTGAAGATGAAAGAGACAAGAATTGGCTTGTTGTTGTCAAAACAAAACCAAGGGATGTGTTCGACGTTGGTAATGTCGATTTGAGTGATAATGATGTAGACATATATTGTGATAATGAGCCATATGATATTGAAAATCCACCTAATAATGCGAATGACAACCTAAATTGGGCTCGAAATGATGTGGATGGAACCATAGTCGATACACCACTTCCACTTGATGAAGAGAATTTTATGGATGATTCTAAGTCTGAAGAAGACTACTAGTCACAAGAGGGAACGTGTTTCATTGTTTTAGTGATTCTTGTGATTAATGCTTTCAAGGGAGAATATTGTTTCATTGTAGCTTGCCTAATTAGTTTATCACTGCTTGAGTACCAGTCTATATTGTTTTTATTGTAATGTGTCTAGTGACTATTTTGGATTTGAAACAATAATATTGCTTGCAATATTTACTTTGTTAGTGTGAGTTTTTAAATTGTGGATTTAAAATAGTATTTTCTTAGCTACTAGGACTAACCTTTTTGTTCAAGGTGTATGAACCATTTTATTTCAAAATCTTTATTAGAGTAATACATAAATAGCATTATAACTGGTCTAATAGCTTGGAATTTATGCTCTTCTCATTTCTTAGTGCTAGCTGAGTTCCCGCACGATGGGCGGAGAAACTTATTATTAGTTTTTTCCAATATTTCGATAATTTTAGCCAAGAATCTTGTAACTTAACTGGTTGCCACATTTCTAATAGAGACATCCAAGGTTCAAATCCCCCACCCCAACAATCGATGTATAAAAAAAATTATTTCAATAATTTTTCCAGTAAAAAAATTGTAATATATAGTTATTTTATATACAAAATTGAAAGATAGTAAGAATACTGTAGTGATTTGATTATACTCTGTGTGTGTGTGGTGTGTTTTCAAAATTGAAAATTGCATGATATAGTAGCTAATATAGACAAGCATGTTTCATGCCTACTAAAGAAAATGCAAATATCATTTGATTTTTTTTTTTTTTTTTTTTTTTTTTTTACATTCTTGATTGTGTGTAACTAAAATTTTTTTTTTTCCCTTTTTGTTGGACATTGTTTCAATTGTTGCAAAACCAACTTAATTTGAGCAAGAATACCATATTTCAAACCAATTGTTTCTCACATATAAAAAATTCAATTGTTTCTAGTATAAATCTTAGAAAAATGATATTAAAATTTCATTATGCTTAAAATAAATAATATAACAAAATAAACATATTTATTCTATTATTAATCTTTCTAATCACATAGAATAAATACTAAAATGTTAGTTCTCCCCACCCCCCCCTCTCCTCTCTCTCTCTCTCTCTCTCACACACACACACACACACACACACACATATATATATTACATGTCACTAGAATGAGTTAGGAAATTATGGTCTTCTCAATAGGTGTTTGACACCACACTAAGATTGCTGAGGATAAACATCTTCCCAATTTAAACCACTAGCAAATAACAGTAGTTCAATGCTTTGGGGGGTATTTTTATCATTTAGGGATTTTAGGGTTTTTTTTTTTTTTTTTTTCATTGTAATCATTCCTAATGTATTTTGTAAATTTGGAGGTCTAGGGGTATATTGTTCATTTTGAAAATTTAAAAAATAGTTTCTAGTTATGGACATTCTAGAGATATTTTGGTCATTTTATAATTCTAGGGGTATTTGTGTCATTCTGAGTATTTTAGTGTACGATGATCTCATTAGGGTATTAGTTTTCTACATTGGAGTATAAAAAATAAAAATAAAATGACTAAACTTTGTAGTTTTGTATTTAGAAAACACCTATAGAACCACAAAAAATAAAGTATATTGTAGCAGTTGGGAAACCGCTAGTAAAAAGAAAAATATATATATTATAGCGGTTACAAAAAAACCACTGCTACAAAGAGACTTATAGTAGCATTTGAAAATCTGCTACAATAAACCCATTATAGTAGCATTTTTTGTAAGTGCTACAAAAGGGACCACTGTTATAACTCATATTTTTTGTAGTTGTTTACTCCAAGTATAAAAGGAAAAACTCTAACTACATTTTATGTTTTATAAGTCTTTATTGAGTTGTGTGTTGAATCTTTTGTGAGATCTGAGAGATTTTTACCTTCAAACATACACATAGAGCTATCAAGATCAAGATTCACATCAAGAACTTGATGATTGTTTCAGTTGCTGCATAAGGAACTTTCAAGAATATCTGAAACCTTTGAGAGGTATCTCAAAATCACAAATAGGAGAACTTGTTGTTGCTGTAGATCAAGGAAAGAAATAGTCCATAGACTCGGAGCTGTCACTTGGTCGTGATAGTAAGTTTTCTACACGAGGTAGCAATAGAATGTTAGTGGTCTAAGTCTTATTATACAAACTTCAATTTTTTCATAGTGGATTTTTTTTACCTTGAGGATAGCTAGATTAAATCCTCCCCAAGTTTTTTACCGGTTTGGTTTTCCTAGGTCATCATATCTGTGGGTTCTTTACTTTCTGCATTATATTTGTTTTACACATATTTGTTTAACCTAGATTTAATTAACAAACTTGTTAATCAACTTGGCTTAATGTTAGGTTAAACATATTGTGTTAAGGGGTCTAAAAACTAATAGACATAACTATAATATCTACGAAAGCTTGGTGCCCAAATATTGATCCTATAAATCAGATCTCATTCAATCACATCTCTTCCATATCATAAAGGTTATCTTGAGACTTGAAAGGTTTCTCAAACATATCACACTAAACACGGACAAAATTGCCCTTTGCCCTTTTCGGGCAAATTATATAGCCTTATGCCCCATTTTTCAAACTAATTAGGAAAATGCTCATTTTTTAAAACACAATTTACTACAAATTGAGTTAAGCCCTATAGTGGCGTCTTTAAGGAGCTTATAGTGACGTTTTAAGGACCTATAGTGGCATTTTTTAACTCAACCTCCATGAAATCGAGTTATAGGTAAAAAAAAATTGCCTATAATTTGATTTCATTGAGGTCGAGTTAAAAAAACGCCACTATAGGTCCTTAAAACGTCACTATAGGCTCCTTAAAACGCCACTTTAAGGCTCCAGAAATTTTATTTTATTTTATTTTTTTGAACTCGATTTGTAATAAATCAAGTTTTTAAAGAGGGGCAAAAGGCTATATAATTTGCGTTAAAATGGCAAAGGGAAAATGGCAAAGGGTAATTTTGTCCCACTAAACACTATCTGATTAGACCACTCCAAGAAAATGATTTCATATTCTAACAACCATTATTTTATTCACCCCATCCTCTCAGAAAACATATCTAGTTTCAAAGAAAGTGAGAACAAGAGAAAGGGCTGTATACCCAAGATGTGGTTTACTAGAAATTTTAATCAAGAATGTTAACTAAGCACAAGATGTTAAATAGTTCGGTTGGTATATATGGATTGGCTAAATGTGCATATTATGTGCAATGTGTTTACAATGCACCAAACATAGTCACCAACATGAACTGCATAAATCAATGAATATAATTATTCTTATTTCCAAAACAGAATATTTGATTAACTTCAAAGATACCTACAACATGATAATGGAAGCCCTACTTATACATCGTTTAAATATTGGATATTTCCTTTCACATATTTGTATGTGAAGGTTTCCAAAACAGAACATTCATTAACTTCAAAGATACCTACTACATGATCATGGCCCTACTGATACAACATGCAAATATTGGAAATCCCCTTTTACATATTTGTATGTGAAGGTCTGAGTGAGAGAGAGAGAGAGAGAGAACTTCAAGAAATTCACATGTGGTTGATTACAAGTGGACATAAATGAGAAGGAAAAATAGACTGAACTCAAGATTAAATCATTATTGATTGTAAGAAAAATGAAACCTGGTATACCGAGTATGCAAATATTGAGAGGGTGTTTAGTACATGTGTTTAAATAACAATTTTCAGTGTTTAAACACTGAAACGTGTATTTTTACAACGCTTTTTAACCCACACGTATTTCCATAATACTTAAACAACGATATTAGAAATTTTTAACCAAATGATCTTGGACCGTCATTGTTGAAAGTACTGCTGGGTATGGGTTGAGTGCAAATTCCCATGGCGTGAAGAAAAAAGTAGTGTTACATAGAAATACTTCAGTTAGAANGCTTTTTTTTTTTTTTTTGAAAAAAATTTAGTAATTAATCCTGAAAAAAGATTATTTTCACTAATATTTTATTAATTAGTATATATTCATGAAATTTAAGAATCACATGCACATATTCAAAGCAAAACTAAGCCTCAATTCAGTCATATTCATTTTATTAAAAAAATGCTAAATCTCAATAGATCAAGAAATAAAAAAAAACCAAAAAAAATAATCAAATAACTAATTAAAATTATTTTATTCTATTTATATGCTATAAAATATATTTATTTATTTAATAAAAATGCATAATAGTTTAAAAATCTTGATGTTTACCTGGGAGTAATGGTTAAAAACCATACATTCAATCACTCTTCAGTCTCCACTCTCTTAGATTTGGAGGAAATAGCAAATTCTTTGAGAAAATTGTAAAAAAATATTGGAGATTAAGAAAATTGATGAAATGGGAGACAAAGAGAGAGGGGTTAAAAATCACCTGTGAGTTGTTGTTACGACTCCTTCTACAAAAGTTTTTTTTTTTTTTTTCTTTTCTTGAGGAGACTAAAAACTCTTTAATTTTTTCTAAGCAATTATTGGCAGCTACAAGTTTTATTTTTTAACATGGCGGGTGTAAAGTTGTTATTTACAACTATTTGTTTTTGTTGGCTTATATTCCGTGCCAAATTTGATTGTAATTTTATTCAATCATTTGTACCTGTATTTATTGTGGGATTTCATTGTAAGGGTTGGGTGTTAGTGAGAGAGAGAGTAAAGACTCAAGCTATTGAAGAATGAAGTGTTTTCATGAGTAGCTCGCGACTTAGCATCCCGCGAAGTAACTCATGTGCCCTGCACATGCTGGAATGCAAAGAGTCAGGCCAGATGGAGATAGTTGTGTCCACGAGTATCTCGCGGATAAGGCCTTCTGGCGAGACACTCGCGAGGCATTCTGTTCTGCCAGCTTGTCCAGTCTGATATACACTTTCTGTGCCTACACTATTTATACCCACATTACCCACAAATGTAAAGAAGAGCTTTTGAGAGAAAACCCTAGCCAAACACCTTGAGAGTTAGAGATTTTCATACCCACAATCCTCTATATATTTGTTTTGGGAATTTCCTCATCTTCTACCTCTCCATTTCCATACCATTGAGAGGTTGATAGCCCAAACACTTACCACACCCTTTGAGAGTGTCATGTGGAGTTTTGGTGCTGCTGGAAGTATTGGAAGAAGCCTAGAATGGCAAATGCAACATGGAGCTTGTTGCGGGATCCGGAGAACTAGACAAGACACGGTTCCGAGAAGCCTTGTTGGAGTAGAGCTTGAGGGCTTAGGTACAGAGGGTAGATTAGGCTTAGAGGGTCTTTTACTCACCCATTTATCTCAACTGATTGTCTAGTGGATCGATTCCTCTTGAGGATGGCGGAGAGGTTTTTCGCCGAGTTCTTCATTTTCCTCTTCAATAACATGTCTCGATGTTATCTGTGTTTGCATTTTCCTTACTCTTGTTCATTTCATTTACTGTTGTGTTGCTTTAATATGGATTAGAGCAGTTCTCTTGCTTATATGCTTGTGTTTACACTATTCCGCACTTAGTATTAAGTTAGTGTAAAATCAACCAAGCCGTAACTTTGATTTGGGGGTCTAAACAGCTCTTGTTTTTTCGACACATTTTCGAGCTTTCAGCGGATAACTACAATTTTGAGATAAAGATAAAGAAGGACAGTATTAGAAACCAGTAAGATAAGGACTAAAAAGTAGAAATAATAATACGTAAAAACCAATATGAGATAAGGATTCAATGGGTTAATAAAAAAAAAAATAAAAACGAAGTAAAAGTAAAAAATACGTTCTATTTGGAGAAAAAAAAGGACATGAATTTCACTTTCCAACAAGTTTATTTGGAGGGGAAAAAAAAGAACTACTTCCAACACACAGTTCATTTGGGAGGGAAAAAAATAGGTAAAAGAAACTTCAGCACACGTTTATTTGGAGGGAAAAAAAAAGAATTGAAAAATAATTGGAGGTAGAACACCTCAATAAGTGGATTCATGGGTTAGTAAAAAAAAAAAAAAAAAAAAAAAAAAAAAAAAAAAATGAAATAGGGGAAAAAAAAAAAAACTTCAAAACACGTTCATTTAGGGAAAAAGAAAAGAAAAAAAAAAAAATTTATTTGGAATGAAAAGTTCTTTACTTTCTGCATTATATTTGTTTTACACATATTTGTTTAACCTAGATTTAATTAACAAACTTGTTAATCAACTTGGCTTAATGTTAGGTTAAACATATTGTGTTAAGGGGTCTAAAAACTAATAGACATAACTATAATATCTACGAAAGCTTGGTGCCCAAATATTGATCCTATAAATCAGATCTCATTCAATCACATCTCTTCCATATCATAAAGGTTATCTTGAGACTTGAAAGGTTTCTCAAACATATCACACTAAACACGGACAAAATTGCCCTTTGCCCTTTTCGGGCAAATTATATAGCCTTATGCCCCATTTTTCAAACTAATTAGGAAAAT
This sequence comes from Quercus suber, assembly GCF_002906115.3. Classification (NCBI taxonomy): domain Eukaryota; kingdom Viridiplantae; phylum Streptophyta; class Magnoliopsida; order Fagales; family Fagaceae; genus Quercus; species Quercus suber. The sequence continues at coordinate 228,661 of NW_027069597.1, read as the reverse complement.
GCTCATTTTTTAAAACACAATTTACTACAAATTGAGTTAAGCCCTATAGTGGCGTCTTTAAGGAGCTTATAGTGACGTTTTAAGGACCTATAGTGGCATTTTTTAACTCAACCTCCATGAAATCGAGTTATAGGTAAAAAAAAATTGCCTATAATTTGATTTCATTGAGGTCGAGTTAAAAAAACGCCACTATAGGTCCTTAAAACGTCACTATAGGCTCCTTAAAACGCCACTATAAGGCTCCAGAAATTTTATTTTATTTTATTTTTTTGAACTCGATTTGTAATAAATCAAGTTTTTAAAGAGGGGCAAAAGGCTATATAATTTGCGTTAAAATGGCAAAGGGAAAATGGCAAAGGGTAATTTTGTCCCACTAAACACTATCTGATTAGACCACTCCAAGAAAATGATTTCATATTCTAACAACCATTATTTTATTCACCCCATCCTCTCAGAAAACATATCTAGTTTCAAAGAAAGTGAGAACAAGAGAAAGGGCTGTATACCCAAGATGTGGTTTACTAGAAATTTTAATCAAGAATGTTAACTAAGCACAAGATGTTAAATAGTTCGGTTGGTATATATGGATTGGCTAAATGTGCATATTATGTGCAATGTGTTTACAATGCACCAAACATAGTCACCAACATGAACTGCATAAATCAATGAATATAATTATTCTTATTTCCAAAACAGAATATTTGATTAACTTCAAAGATACCTACAACATGATAATGGAAGCCCTACTTATACATCGTTTAAATATTGGATATTTCCTTTCACATATTTGTATGTGAAGGTTTCCAAAACAGAACATTCATTAACTTCAAAGATACCTACTACATGATCATGGCCCTACTGATACAACATGCAAATATTGGAAATCCCCTTTTACATATTTGTATGTGAAGGTCTGAGTGAGAGAGAGAGAGAGAGAGAACTTCAAGAAATTCACATGTGGTTGATTACAAGTGGACATAAATGAGAAGGAAAAATAGACTGAACTCAAGATTAAATCATTATTGATTGTAAGAAAAATGAAACCAGGTATACCGAGTATGCAAATATTGAGAGGGTGTTTAGTACATGTGTTTAAATAACAATTTTCAGTGTTTAAACACTGAAACGTGTATTTTTACAACGCTTTTTAACCCACACGTATTTCCATAATACTTAAACAACGATATTAGAAATTTTTAACCAAATGATCTTGGACCGTCATTGTTGAAAGTACTGCAGGGTATGGGTTGAGTGCAAATTCCCATGGCGTGAAGAAAAAAGTAGTGTTACATAGAAATACTTCAGTTAGAAAAGTCCACAGCCGTGGTTACTATAGAAAATAGAATGTTGTATGTTAGATTCCCCTTTTCTTTGGCCTTATATTATACAATAGATTCAGGATAATATTATAGGTCAGCAAGAATTGTGTGCGCGAAAAACACATACATTTTTCTTTTGAAACACTCATTGACAAAGCATCTATGATCAGTTTAGAATTAAGAAGATAAAACCCTGACTGAATTGAAATGCAAGAATACCATGAAAAATGGTTCAAATGTGAATTGAGTCTCTGTTTACTGTCTTTGTCCCAGAAATTAAGACCACCATCAGACCCTGCAGTTGTGAAACTGTGATGCACCTGAAACAGAAGGTTGCCAGATAAGAACTTAAGCAGGAAGCAGATCAACATAGAGAAAGCACCAAACAGTTCAATGGCAAAGATATAAGTTATCAGTCAAAGCACAAGCTATCAAAAAAATAATTTAAAAAGAGATCAAATGGAAATACAGAATCTTACAGGATGAAAGTTTAGAGAGTTGACAGAGTATATGTCTTTGCCATCTCTATGGCATTTGAAAATGAAGGTTTGACTTGGTTGTGAATCATAAAGGTGGTGTACACCAACTCTTACCTCTATTGAGCCAACCTAGACACAAAACAACATCAGATTCAATTATCTTGACAGTGCATTATGGTCCAAATAAGAATAATACTGTGAAAATCTAATCAAAACGGTTGACCAATACTAATAAATGTGGTAAAAAATGTGAAGTGCAACAAGACATTAAATTTAGAAATATGATACCAGTAAGCACATTTGCACATATTTGTAACACACAAAATAAAAATTTGGCAACAGAGTGCTGAGGGCAAGATAATAAATAAGACATTTTTGTGAAGATGGAAAGATGACACAGCCAAACTTGGCCAAAGGGGGCATTTTGAAATCTGGGATAGGGAACTAGCAAAGATCATACCTATGAGCACTAGAAATTTAACTAGGAAATTGAATCGTTTAATGAGTGATTTAGATGATAATAATTTTCAAAGGTTACTATAGGTGCATAAAATTAAAGTACTTCGAATTCTTAGAATGAACTACTTTTGCTGGAAAGTAGATCTTTAATTTAACATTAACTTTTCAGTAAGTATCATCCAATTATTTACCTATTAAAAAACATTAACTTCTCAAGAAAATAGCTAATAAGTTTATATCCAACAAGTGGATTTCAATTAGCTCAACTGGTAAAGTCTCTAATGGTTAAATAAAAAATCTAGAGTTCAATCCCCGCCTACACAACCATAGGTTGAAACTCTAAAAAAAAAAAATTATATCCAACAAGCATTTTACTCCATAAACTCTAAATTAACATGGTTCTCATTTTATAACTAGGTAGCTTGAAGAGATCATCAATGTCAAGTTTCCAAGCTAAATCTTCAAATTGTTAAGTTTCACATATAGGAAATTCAAGCCTCCAAGGTTACCAAGGAACTGTCCAGCATGCCGTGATCAAGCACATGGTGAAGATAGCACCAACATACTTTTCATGCTAATGAACAATTAGAACAAAATCCATCACCTTGAGGGGAAAGACATGCCCCTGGCACAGAAAGGTACCAGGTTGACTGCATATGAGGAAGAAAATATTGTGGATATGAATGATTTACAAAGCTAAATAAGATTAATCCAAGAAAATTCTCTAGCTCCTACCCTAGATAAAGACCCTGATCGAAGCCCAAACAATCAGCCTGTTCCTTAACCTATCAATGTCTAAATTCAAAATCACCTAAAAAAAATATGCTCTATGAATGATTTGTGTCTATATATAGAGCATGCTAAGAACCTAATTTTCATTGTTCAACAAATAGATCGCACTGTCCATATTGGGAAAGTAGAGAACATCCCAACAATACAGAATTATCCAAAAAAGGGAATATAGGAATGAAATGCCAAAAGTCAACCATTAAAAAAAAGGTAGTAATAATAATCATAAATAGATTATTTAAACTTAATGTAATTACAAGCAGTTGCATACCAAGAAACGTTGCTGATCTGGAAAGGCCACAACACATCTTGTCTGGTACTTTAGAGGTGAAGTGATTCTCTTGAACTCAGTCTGTTGGCATTTGGACCATGATTAGACTTGAAAATTGAAAGAAAAATAAAGGGAAGATAGGAAGATGAGAACTCTCAAACACAATTTACATATGAAACTTCATGGCATCTCTCAACCATTTGTTCATTCTTATGTACATATATACTTTCTAATAACAAAACGGTCTCTCTCTTCCTTCAGCACTTGTGAGCATTTATCTCAGTAGCTACAAACCACTTGAGTTTTTCCTATGTTTTTAACCCAAAATTTTCTTTCACTGCTATCTAAGCAATGTAGTAAAAGCTAGAGAAATAACTGAATAATGATTCTTATCAGTACCTTAAATTCTTTCAGAAAAAAATAATAATAATAAAGTAGTCAATCCAACAAAACAATTTGCTTATGGTAACAAAATGTTAATGTCACATATAGTGAGTCAATTAGCAGTTGATAAATTTTTAATAATAAGAAGTTGGAAACACAAATTTGAAGCCAGGCCCCTCCACCCTCTCATGTTTTCTTAGTCCAAACACATGCACACAATCAATTATTCATTTGGGGAAAGGGGAGTGAAGAATCAATGATTCATTGGAACTCTTAATAGCTATTATGCAACAGCAAAAGCTCTAACATCAATTATTGTGATTTAAGACTAGCAGAAGCGCATTTACATGAACAAGAAAATAAAGCATCCACACGAGACAACAATATTTAACATGGTTCAGCTAACTTCATGCCTACATTTACAAGCAATGCCAACCAAAATATCCACTATCAACAATATGGATTACAACAACATTAATCAACAATCACAACTCACGCAAAACAACACTTACAAACCTTACCAACATAAACTCACAAACCCAAAGCCCCAATACACCCAATAACTCTCTCACAATACAAAATACAAACTCAAACAAATTCTCAACACAACCACAAGCAAGGTTGTCAAAATCGGGATCCTACGTAGGATCGTAAGAGGTAGATAGAATCGTAGATTGTAAGATCGAATTGTGGATCGTAAGATCTTACGTTATTTGAGAAAAAAAACAAAAAAAAAAAAATACATATTGGTATGTTAAATAATCACATAAATTATACATTCATTGATATAATTACCATACATTACTAAATCCATTTGTAAGCATCATTTAAAGTGGCCAAAAATCTCAAAATGTGACACTCTATTGGGATTTTTTTATTTGAGTCCAATTGACACATTCTCTACAATAGAGTAGAAAAACTTAGTTTATTGGGATTTTTTTTTTTTTTTTTTCATTTGAGTCTAACTGAGCATTCTATCAAGTTAAAGAAGATTACAAGAAACCAAGGTAATTTGGGATTATCAGAATCGTACGATCCTGTTGATCCTGAACAATCGCTAAAATCCTTGAAAAATCCGAATCGTTTTAGGCAAGTGGGATTGTAAAATCGCAGGATCGTAGGATTTAGATCGGGATTTTGACAACTATGACCACAAGTCAACTTTCAACCCCTAATAATCTACCAATTACTTTTTGAAGAAACCCACTCATGTTCTTCTAGAAGCCTTTCACTTCTCCCCACATAGGAGGATCCTTGAGCAAAAGCCACCAAATCCTTTGCAACAATGCTTATTTATAAGAGTTCAATCTTATTCCTTGATGGATAAGGAATACCCATGACTTCTTCTACAAGGAATATTTTTCCTTCTATGTCAAGGAGAATCCTTGTCTTCTGCACCTAGTAAATTTCTTGTCTTCTATACCTTCTATACCAAGGAAAAACTTTTCCCTCTACATTAAGGAAACCCAAACTGACACTAATTAGTAATTTGAGGAAATATTCAAATATTCAACAATAGTATAGCAAATTGAATTGTAAAGGTTAGAAAAGACCAAAAACAAGATTATCCAATCAGCAAGAGATAGACTGTGCAGATACCCTTACATGATCACAATCTAGAAGCCTAGATCTACATATCAAAAGTTGACAAAATGAGTTTTTCAAAATGTTGTTTTGCAATAATGAAGCATCTGATTGTCAAAGAAAGATGCAAGAAAATCATTATTTGCTCACTTCATTAGATGAGAATGTTACCTGAAGGTTCTACAAGTTGAAAACTATCAGATTGCGATCTGTAGTGCCAACAACCATTAGAGGATGTTGCATTGGAAAAGCATAACAACGGTCAGAGAGTTGTTGAGTATGCATCAGATTTGACTGCCTAGTATCCCAATACCTAAAAATTGGAAGAAACAAACAGAACAATTAGTAGTCAAGTGCACAAGAGCAACATGTTGCAAAGATAAAAGATCAAGAGCATGCAAAACGTTATGTAGTGCAAAAGAAACCATATGTTGGATGAGAATGTCATAAGTCGTAACTAGTGAGTGCCAAAATATGAACGAGAATATTGAATAACAAAATCCACAATTAGTGATAAAATCTGTAAAAACCACACTTATATCACCCAAAACGAAAAAGAAAACAGTATGTTTGGAATCTGTTCTTCCACAAATTAATAGAAAACTGATGAAGAAAGGCTGATCTCTTACATGTTACCCTTCAATAGTATGTTATAAAGCAAGGGTAAAAGGAAACTAACATTCATCTTCCCGTGATACTTTCCACAATTAGTTACATAACCATCATATGATCATTTTTCTAATCAATGGCCATATATGATCATTTTTCTAGTCAATGGCCATATTCGTTGATTACACAATTTTTCTATAGCCACATACATAAGGGGCACTTAGAATTTATTTGGGATTCGCTTATTTTGCTGAAATTGAAAACTTTTTACTAAAAGTACTATAAATAAAGGTAAAAGTTAGCTGAAATAGTAAAATGTGACCAATAAATAATATCAAAAAGTACAATGAAGCTTATGAATAGTAGCAAAAATAAGCTGAATAGTAAAATAAGTTGGCAAAAATAAGTGTTGCCAAATGCAAACTTAGTGTTCGTTTGGCATGATTAATTTTGCCAACTTATTTTATTATTCAGCTTATTTTTACTACTATTCATGAGTTTTACAGCACTTTTTGGTACTATTCATAGATCTCACTGTACTATTTCAGCTAACTTTTATCTTTATTTACAGTATTTTCAGCAAAAAGTTTTCAGTTTCAACAAAATAAGCAGATCCTAAACAGACTTTTAATGTAAAAGTATGATAGCTTATAAAATAAAGTAGACTCAGCAAACCAAAACGTTAGCATTAAACCTAAAATCATGAAGAACAGAATTCATAGAAGCACTACTGGTCATATCTTCTAGTCAAGTACTCCAGTTGAATTAGTATACAAAAATTGCCTAATAAATATATCTCAGGAATGTAAAAGCAAAGAAGAATTGATATTTTACCTCAGGGTTTTGTCCCAGCTTCCGGTGACTAAGAGGTTCATCTCTGGAATCCATGCAATATCCTTGACGGCTCCATCATGCATGGCCACTGTCACTGGTTGATTACCAGACAAAGGCCACATTTTCACTTGCTTATCACAGCCTCTAGAAAACTCAGTCATTCCATCATGCTTCCAAGTCGAGCACAACACCTTAATGGGAAAAATAAAATAAAATCAAAGAAAACAATTATTTCCATTTTGGATTCAGCAACAGAACATGAAGCTTCATATATGTTATGAACTTCAGTTTTACCAGTTGGTCATGATACATTGAAGCCTTGGGTGTACTGCCTAAACCAGCCCCATGGTCTGCATTATCTCCCAACATCTAACCTACAAAATCACAACAATCAGAAATGAATAAAGGAGCAAAGAGAAAAACATTAGCATCATGACAATGATGTTAACACATTAATTAATTCACTGAACAAACCTGGTTATCCCAGGAAGTAGCAACCAGGTAATTGGCCTTGGGACTGAAACTAAGAATAGTAATAACCAGAAATCAATTGAATTGGAAACAAATACGTTTAAATTAAGGATTTAAGGAAGCACAACAACAGTAATATTTGTGCCACATACTCCTTAAAATGTATAGCCTCATTTCTTCTCCTCTACGTGGAAGCGTTACTTCTCACCTACTGTGAGCATTCCTTCTCTACTTTCTTGCTTTCCAACTAACCTGGGAAGCTGTGGTCCTTCTCTAGTCACATTAGATTAAGTCAGCCAAACCATATTGCCAATAGTAACACCATGGAGTCTGAAGTCCTTGAACGTATACAGCATATGAAACTCACAACGGATGAAGACGAGGCTATGGCAATCTGATCAGTATAGAGAGACAACATATTGGAGGAATTTTCCCTAAGCCTCACAGGTCGCTTCCTTACGGTGAAGCCAATAAACTTAAGAGCTGCCAAAAGTTTGCTGCGGTCTATGTGGAAACTTGGAGACGACTTAAAGATCATTGACGTGGGTGAGGGACTGCTTTAATTCAAGTTCTCGTTGGAAAGCCAACTGATGTGGGTTTGGAATAATGGGCCGTGGTGTTTTGATAATCATCTTTTGGCACTTCGACGGGGAAAAAGGAATGACAATCAGGTTTGTGACGTTCATGAAACAACCATTCTGGGTTCAAGTGTGGAGGCTGCCTTTTGACTTGATTAATGAGGAGGCGGGCAGCGATATTGGCAGGAGCATAGGAGAGTTGGTGGAGGTGGATTGTAAAGCATTCAAATTGGACCAATCCAGATTCTTATGGATTGAATCCTCTTGAATTACTAAAGAAAATGCCTTATCAATGGACCAATCCAGATTCAAATTGGACCAATTCAAATTGGGTTTCAATGTTGCTCCCTCAGTTGAATCAACTGCTCTTGCAGTCAAGAATCAAGGATTCCATGAGGGAAATTCATTTCCAGGGAACAACAGGTACATCAGAGGAAACAATACAAAAGGGAGGCCTGTGTGTAGTCACTGTGGGAAGCTTGGCCATGTTATGGAGAAATGCTACAAGTTAGTGGGATTTCCTCCTGGTTACAAGCAGAGAGGCAAAGTGGCTATGGCAAATCAAGTCTTGGTTGAAGGAGATCAAGGTAGTGCTGATATTCCACAGGTCAATTCATTCCCTTTCACTTCAGAGCAGTATCAACAATTGATCTCAATGCTCAGTTCTCATGCATCCACATCTGGTGGTACCAATGATGCCTTACACTCAGCTAATTCTGCTCTTTCAGGTAATGTGTGTAATGCTTGGTTTGATTTTGTTTCCTCAGATTTGCATCATTCAGTTTTTGCTATTAATCCTATCAATAAGGCTGCCTATGGTAATGATGTCTGGATCATTGACACTGGAGCCACAGATCACATAGTTCATTCCCTATCTTTGTTTACACATGTCACTAGTTCTATATCTACTTTTGTTCAATTGCCAAATGGTGAAAGAGTCACTGTTACACACATTGGTACAATTCAAGTCACTGCAACTTTGAAACTTGAAAATGTGCTGTGTGTTCCCTCTTTCAATTTCAATCTAATCTATGTCAGCAAATTAACCAAAACTCTTCCATGTTGCTTGGTTTTTCTATCAAATTTATGCTTTATCCAGGACCTTACTTGTTGGAAGACGATTGGAATGGGTGAATTACATGACAATTTGTATCTACTGCATACTGCTCCAACTAGCAAATCTGTTTCAACAGCTTCTTCAACTCTTGAGTCTGTTTTTAAATCTTTTGTCAATTCTGTTTCTGAGTCTATGTTCATTCCTACTATTACCAAGTCTTATCTTTGGCATATGAGGTTAGGACATACCTCAGATAATAAATTTCATGCTTTGCATAATCTCATCTCTGATGTACAAACTTTTCACAACAATAAGAATTGTATTCTTTGTCCAATTGCCAAACAGAAAAGAATTCCTTTCCCATCTTCTAATCACATTTCAAATAATGCTTTTGATTTGATTCACTGTGATATTTGGGGACCATTTGCTAAATTCACTCATGATGGCTTCAAGTACTTCCTTACCATTGTGGATGATGCCACAAGATCCACTTGGGTTTACCTTATGAAATCCAAGGCTGAAACTAGACCTTTATTGATCTCATTTTATAACATGATAAATACACAATTTCATGCCAATATTAAGATCATTAGAACTGACAATGGCCCTGAATTTTTCTTAAAAGAATTTTATGCCAACAAGGGCATCATTCATCAACATACATGTGTTGCCACGCCACAACAAAACTCAGTTGTGGAGAGGAAGCACCAACACATTTTGAGCATTGCAAGGGCATTGAAATTTCAATCTAATGTTCCTATATCCTATTGGAGTGAATGTGTGTTGACTGCTGTCCATATCATCAATAGGTTACTTTCCAAAATACTGAACCAGAAAACTCCTTTTGAAAAACTCTATGGCAAACCTCCTTCCTTTGCTCATTTAAAGGTTTTTGGCTGCCTTTGTTTTGCCTCAACTCTTACTCATAACAGATTAAAATTTGATCCTAGATCTTCATCTTGTGTTTTTCTTGGTTACCCGTTTGGTGTTAAGGGTTATAAGTTGCTTGACTTAACTACCAAAAGGATTTTTGTTTCCAGAGATGTTCATTTTCTTGAAACTGTTTTTCCTTTTGTTTCCTCTTCTCATTCCTCATCTCCTCACACCAGCATTCCTTTACCTCATCTCTTCCCTTCAGTGTCTCATCCTACTACTTCTATGTTTGATTTTCCTAACCATAATGCTATTCCTTGTGATTCCAATACTTCTATCCCATCTTCTGCAGCTTCACCTGTTCCCAATTCTGCAGATTTACATGTTCCCAATTCTGCAGATTTACCTCTTGCTACTTCTGCAGATACCATTTCTGCATAATTACCTATCCTTTCTTCTACCAATGTTCCACCCATTATTCCTTCCATCACTACACCATCTGTTCATTTGAGGAAGTCTTCCAGAGTGTCTAAACCACCTGCATACCTGACTGATTTTAAGTGCAGCACAATTGTCAGTAATGAACCTGCTCCTTCTTCTTCTACCAACAAGTCAGGTACTCAATACCCTTTGTCCACTTATCTTAACTCCTCCAAACTATCCCCCTCTTATGCACATTTTTGTTTTCTAATCTCTACCATACCTGAGCCTACATATTACCATGAGGTAGTCAAGGATTCTAACTGGCAGGATGCTATGGCATCTGAAATTGCTACTTTGGAAGCAAATCAAACCTGGACTATTACACCTTTACCTCCTCACAAAAGGGCTATTGGGTGTAAATGGGTTTATAGGGTGAAGTATAATGCTGATGGCTCTTTGGACAGATACAAAGCTAGGCTTGTAGCCAGGGGTTTTACTCAGCAAGCTGGTTTGGACTTCACTGATACTTTTTCTCCAGTTGCTAAACTCACGTACTCTCCATGAAGAGGTCTATATGCAATTGCCTCAAGGTTTTCACAGCAAGGGGGAGAACCTAGTTTGCAAGCTTCATAAGTCTTTATATGGTCTCAAGCAAGCATCAAGGCAGTGGTATTCCAAGTTCTCTACAACCATTTTAAAACATGGTTTCAAGCAATCAAAATCTGATTATTCTTTATTCACCAAGAAGATTAATCAGACCTTCATAGCATTGCTTGTTTATGTTGATGACATTCTCATTACAAGCAATGATGTTCAAGCAGTGGAAGACCTTAAAACTTCTTTGAATCTTGAGTTCAAGTTAAAAGACCTTGGTAATTTGAAATACTTTCTAGGTCTTGAGGTTGCTAGATCAGAAAAGGGAATTTCATTATGCCAAAGGAAGTATGCATTAGGGGTTCTTAAGGATGTTGGTATGGAAGGTTGTAAACCCCGCAAAGTACCAATGGAGCAAAACTTGAAACTAAGTAAGTATCAAGGTGATTTATTGGATGATCCTGGAGTTTATAGAAGATTAGTTGGAAGGTTACTATATCTGACAATAACAAGGCCAGATATCACATATTCAGTCCATAAACTAAGCCAATTCATGGCTAAGCCTAGAAAACCACATCTTGATGCGGCCTACAAGATATTACAGTACATCAAAGGATCTCCTGGTCAAGGCATTCTTCTGTCATCAAAGTCTGATCTACATTTGAAGGCCTACACAGATGCAGATTGGGCTTCCTGTGTAGATACCAGAAGATCCACTACTGGTTTTTGTGTATTCTTGGGAGACTCATTGGTTTCATGGAAATCTAAGAAACAATCCATAGTTTCCAGATCATCAGCTGAAGCTGAGTATAGGGCAATGGCCTTGACAGTTTGTGAAATGACTTGGCTGTTAGCTTTGTTAAAAGATTTGGAAGTTGATCATCCACAACCTGGTCTGCTCTTCTATGATAATTAAGCAGCAATCCACATTGGTGAGAATCCTGTCTTCCACGAGCGTACAAAACATATAGAAGTAGATTGTCACTTGGTTAGAGACAAGGTGCGAGAGAAGGTGATTCGTTTATTTTTTACTCCCACACATACACAGGTAGCAGACCTGTTCACCAAAGCATTATGCAGCCAACAATTGAAGTTCTTAATTTCCAAGATGAGTGTATTGAACATACATAGTTCTGAGTCTCATCTTGAGGGGGAGTATCAGTTAGCAGTGAAGAAGAAAGGAGTGAAGAAGAAAGGTTCAAAGAATAAGAAGGAAGAAAAGAAGAACTAAATGACACAAACGAGCTGCAAGGTTATTTAGATTAGTTGATAAAGGGCATGTAGTTTAGCTGTTAATTTTATTCAAATTGTATCTCACGTGCTGTAACTAACCTTCCCACGTGTTATAACTGATTTCCTTATCCTCTAGTTAGTTTGTTAAAATTCTGTTTTGGGGTTTTAGGTATAGAGCTGTATATATACTTAGATCATGTACAGATTCATCATTATTACAATATCAAGAGAAAGTTTCTAATCTTCTCTCTCAAACATTCTCTCTTTGCATTCATAAGTTCTTGGCTTTCTTCATCTCTTTTTTGTTACGAAGTCCGTTGAACAAACCACTAAGGTGAGGAGGTCCGGTGATCAGCCCGGGAGGAGAGACAACCAAAGTGGCCTTTCGGTAAGAGCAATTTATGGCTGGTGCTTCAATTGTGGCTGCATTGGGCATGACCAAAAAGAGTGCAAGCTACCTGTGAATTTAGCGAATGGTGAAAAGCCGTATGGAGAGTGGCTCAAAGCCGGAACTAGGGGCAGCATGGTGGAAGCAGGTGGAAGACAGTCTCAAGCATGCCGAAACTGAACCGCCCCACAGGTGTAACCTGAAACCGAGAAGCTCAATTTGGAAAAACCGGCGAGACAAAATCCGGAGAAGCCCAACCCGAAATCTGCGGAGAAGCATTTAATGCCCCACAATACTCATAACACCCCAGTTACATCCACGCCAGTTACACGTCCACAACCTGAAATGGACACATTAAAAGCCCATAACATTTCAACTAAAGTATCATAGCTAGACAACACCATTAAGACAAAATCAGTTACACCGAATTCAAAACCCACACTAATGACCAACAAGAATCACGAACCTGAATTATTCTCGGTCCCACTAAGCTATGGCTCTACACAAACACACCTCTAAGCCCTAAACACACTCCCATGTGACCCACTAAAGGCCCAAAAACAAAAAACACAAAAAAGAAACCCACCCATCCCTCGGCCATTGATGAAACCGAACCCCCACAACCAAGCTCACCCACGGTAGGGAAGAAGAGACAAAATGAAAGCACTAACCATGGGAAGGAAGAAGTAAAGCGGATTAAACTCGGAGAGAACAACATACAAACAGATTTATCAATGGTGGAGGCTGATGCTCAGCCTCGCCGATTGCAATGATCACACTAAGTTAGAACTACTGGGGGCTTAGGAACCGCTGTGTAGTTGAAGTCCTTACTGAAGTAGTAAGGAAACAAGTTCCCACAATTTTGTTTCTCATGGAAACAAAATTAGAGGTCCGCGAGATGGAGCCGATTAAATCAGAATTGGGATTCTCTGCTATGCTTGTTGTGTCATGTGAGAGCCATAGGGGAGGATTAGCATTACTTTGGAAAGAAGAAGACGTAACCATAGAAACACAAACTTACTCACCCAACCATATTGGTGTGAGAGTTCACACAAATGATTCAATGTGGAGACTAATAGGGATATACGGGCACCTAGAGGAAGAAAGGAAAGTGAAACATAGGGACTCATAAGACACCTACATGCACGAGCATCTCTCTTGTGGGTCTGTTTAGGGGACTTCAATGAAATCTTGTCCTCTAATGAAAAGAATGGTGGCAACCTTAGACCTATGGGAGCAATGATGAAATTCCGACAAACTCTCCTTCACCGTGGACTAGTTGATTTGGGGTTTAATGGTTATCACTTTACATGGAGGAACGGGAGACGGGGAGCAGCCTTTGTTGAGGAAAGCTTAGACAGGGTTGTTGCAACATCAAAGTGGAGGGAGATGTACCCAAGAACTAAAGTGAGACAAATTCCAACATCCTATTCAGACTATGATCCTATTCTGATGGACATGGATCCACCTACCTAACCAAAGAAACGAAGACACAAAATCCAACGATTTGAAGAGAAATGGGTAACCCATACAGATTATGAGAGAATAATTCGGATTCTTGGAATCAAACACAACTCTAAGGCAGCCCCATGTATTGCCTTTTTGAGAAAATAAAGAGATGCAGAATGAACCTTGTGGCATGGAGCCGAGTCACCTTTGGCAATGCTAGAAATTGGTTGGATGCAAGACAAGGAGAATTGATAGATTTGATGGAGTCAGGGTATGGGCCGAATATTGAGAGGATACATAAGGTGAAAAAAGAGATCAATGAAATTCTACACCATGAAGAAGTATTTTGGAGACAACAATCGCACTCCATATGGTTACCGGCGGGAGATAAAAATACGAAATTCTTTCGCCAAAGGGCGAGCCAAAGAAGAAGGAAGAACAATATTGAGGGGTTGTATGATAGATTTGGAGTGTCGCAAACCAAGGAGGATCAAATAGCCAATAGAGCGAAGGAGTACTACAAGCAACTATATACATCCACCAATTCCATGGATGTGGAGGAGGTGATGGAAGCAGTGGACCGAAGGGTGACGGAGGAAATGGCCCAATCCTTGACCATTCAGAGGAAGAAGTAAAGACTGCTCTTTTCCAAATGCACCCTTCCAAAGAACCAGGACCCGATGGTATGTTACCTTTCTTCTTTAAAAAATTCTAGCATATTGTTGGGCATGATGTTACTGCTGTTGTATTATCTGTGTTACACTCAAGGATATACTTAAGAAAAATGAATTATGCACATATTGTTCTTATTCCCAAAAAAAAATCAACTAGCATTTATTACAAAGTATCGTCCTATTAGTTTGAGTAATGTTGTATCAAGAATAATATCAAAAGTTTTAGTGAACTGGATAAAATCAATACTACCTAATGTAATATCTGACTCACAAAGTACTTTTGTGCCTAATAGACTCATAACAGATAATACGACGGTTGCTTTTAAATTACTCTATCGTATGAGAAACAAGAAAAGAGAGAAGAAGGGTCACATGGCAGTGAAGCTAGCCATCAACAAGGCATATGATAGAGTGGAATGGGGACTCCTTCAAAGAATAATGCTGAAGATTGACCTCCCTGATCAATGGGTTAACCTAGCCATGGAAATAGTGTGCACAACATTCTACTCGACCCTCATTAATGGAGAAGCCAAAGGTTTTATCACTCCAACCTGTGGGATCAAGCAAGGAGATCCATTATCTCCCTACCTATTCTTACTATGTGCAGAAGGTCTATCCTCTATTATTCGTCGAGCCATGGAGAACCAACACTTGAAAGGAGCGATGTCATGCAATGGTGGGGTCAAGATCTCACACTTGTTGTTTGCCGATGATAGCTTATTATTTTGTGAGGCAACAAGAAGTGAATGCCGAAGTCTGCTTGATATACTGGCATTGTATGAGAGAGCATCAAGCCAAGCAATTAACAGACAAAAAACCACTCTATTTTTCAGCCCTAATACTAAGCAACAAGTAAAGCTCACCATTCAAAACATGTTGGGGGCACAAATCATGACCAATTGTGAGCAGTACCTAGGACTACCAATGGTGGAAGGCAAATCCAAGGTGAGCACATTTAGGGAGGTACAAGAGAGGGTAACAAAAAGAGGGATGGGATGGAAAGAAAAATGCATATCAAAGGCGGGTAGGGAGGTGCTAATCAAGACAGTAGCACAAGCAATCTCAACTTACTCCATAAGCATATTCAAAATCCTAAAAAAGATTTGCGATAATATTAATGTCGTGCTAGCCAAATATTGGTGGGGCCAAACAAAAAAATGAGAAGAAAATTCACTGGATAAAATGTGAGAAATTATGTAAACCAAAGGATAGAGGAGGAATGGTGTTTAGAGACATTCATGCATTAATCTCGCTATGCTAGCCAAACAAGCATGGAGGTTGACACAAGATACCCACTCACTGTTTTTCAGGAAGTACAAGGCAAGGTACTTCCCTAATAGTTCATTTATGGAGGCTGCTTTGGGACACAATCTGACCTATGTGTGGCGGAGCTTACTGGAGGCAAGGGAATTAATTCGGGTAGCGACAGTGTGGAAGGTAGGCGATGGGAGAAGTATAAAAATAGATGACCACAGATGGCTATCACACCCCCCCCCCCCCCCACAAACGCAGGCCTGAAGCAAACAAGAAATTGAGGGTGAGTGACCTATTCAACGCAGCCACTAGGCAGTGGCATACACAGGTACTACTTAACACGTTCATGCCTACCACTGTTATAGATATCCAGTTCATTAACCTCACCGAAACAGAAAATCAAGACAAGCTACTCTGGAAGGAAAATAAGAAGGATGCATTCTCAATGAAAACAACCTGTTGAGTTGCTATAAGGCTGAAACAACAAGAGTAGGTGGAGAACTCTTTGGCCCATAAGGACAGAAGATTGTGGAACCGTATATGGAAGTTAAATATTCCTCCCAAAGTCCGAAATTTTGTATGGCATGCGTGCTCCGATATACTCCCTACCAGCACATGCGGACATCTTGCAAGGAGCGTTGTCACTATTGCAGGAATACCAAATACCAGAGACTTTGTCAATACAGAAGTACAAACTATGGTAGCTAAATGTATGTTTGTAAACTAAGATTACACACATGCCCATGCTGGGTAGTTGATTGGATTGGCTATACGTGTCTAGCCAACGTCCAAAAGATGTGATGTAACACAATACTATTGTTTCAATAAAATTCTATCTCTTTCTGTCAAAAAAATATTTGTGCCAGTTAAGCAACTGACATGACAACTCCTTGAGTTCAATTTTCCTCCCCCCATTAACTATTAAATTATAAAAATAAAAAATAAAAAAAAGCAGCAGTAATATTTGTATAATTCAATTTTTCGCAACTATCCACAGCCAGTGAGCTATATATTTTATACGTTCAGCCAACATAATAAACTAATCTGAGTATTGAAAATAATAATAACATAGTGGCTATAAATAGATCCAAAACTTAAGACTTGGAAAACCTTGCTTTATACTAAATAGTCCCAAAAGCCACTATGAATTTTGCTAAATCAAAAAGTCAGTTCAAAAGCAGTGCATTAATTCACAGATATTGAAATAATAATAATAATTAAAAAAATGTTTTTCACTTCAAAAATTTTATTTTTATTTTTTAAATAAGTTCAAATTTTTGAAAGAAAATAATTTCATACACAATTAAGCACAAGATTCAGATATTCGGTCTACTAAGCTTGATTTCTTATTTTATTCATTACAAAAAATAAATAAAAAATAAAAAATAAAAGGCACAGGCTGCTAAACCTTAAAATAACGAGAAATACAAACCTCAAAGGAATTATTGGGATTGTGTTGGAAGTGGTAAACCAAAATGTGTTTTTTGATATTTCATAACAGTTTGAGTCTTTTGATTTTCCATAACTGTTTGTGTCTTTTGCCATTTCATAACATTTGTGTCTTTGAGTCTTTCACATTCTAGAATTATCTAATTATAAAACAAAAAGTTATTACAATAATGACAGTTCTTCTAACTTCACCCTATAAAAGGGGATAGATTCATGATGTAAAGTGTGTGAGAGAAAAAGTTGTAGTGAGCTCTCAAGGCAATAGCCTAATCTCTTTGTTTGTGAGTTTGAAGTACTCTAATAAAATTTTCATTCCACTATTTCTTGTGAGTACTTTTTTGAAATTTAAGTCAAGGCTTTGTAAAGCCAATAGATTGGTATTTTTATTCGCATTGGCTTTGAAAGCAGCCATTAGAAGGGAAGTGCCAAAATCTTGAATAGTTATAGGTGTTCACCAAACCGTACAAACTGCACAAACTGCAAAAACTACACCAAAACCACTGCAAAATAGCATAACTACACCGCACCGCTCGTAATAATGCATCGCACCGTATGGTTTAGTGTGATTTTGCAGTTTTATAATAAGAAAACTGCACAAACCACATCGCACCACACCATCTCTATATATTAATATATTTATTTATTTTTAATATTAAATATATTATTAATAGTTTAATAACTCTAGTTTTAAAATAAAATAAAATAAAAATAAAAGTTTGATAACCCTAACAAGTGTTGACTAGGAAAGCCAACCCAAAATAAAGAAAAACTAGCTCAATAGTTTAAAACTTGGCCAAAAATAAAGGGAAAAATTAGTTTTGAGCTGGGTAGTAAAAACCCATAATTTGAAAAATATACCAACTTTAAAAAGTTCAAACCACATCTTATACACCGCACCGCACATGTGAACACAAAAATGAAGTGTGGTGCGGTTATAGTTTTGGCTAAAATTTAAACCACACTACACCGCACATATAACCGCAAAAATGAGGTGGGGTTTAGTTATGGTTTTAGCTAAACTGCACCGCAAAGTGCGGTGCTAAAAATAGCCCAAAACTGCACTGCACCATAAACACCCCTAGTTATATTACTAAAAAAAAATCAAGGAATCAAAATTTAGAATCAGAATTAAAAGTATGAATTATTTAAAGAAAATAGAGAAATTGAATTACGATTTGAATAATATAAAGATTGAGAGATACTATTGTTTCAAAAGTATGAGAAAATACACGTTACAAGTCTATGTTTCTTTCCTCTCACAACTAGTGGAACCCACCAGCTGTTAGTCCCACCAGCTTGTGAGGAGGAAGCATACACTCGTTACGGGTATACTTCCTCCAAAAGTAGGGGGAAACAAAGTCCAAGTTTTGGACTTAGAGAGAGTATTTATTTCTATAGTTTAGTCCTATGGCGTGTACAGGGGCGTAGCCAGGATTTTTTACATGGGAGGGCCGATTTTTGATGACAATGATTATCATCATTGTATGGATAGTCTATATATTTAGGTTGATATGGACCTTCTTTGAGATAAGCCGGTTGGACCTTCTTATTTGTTTATGTGATCCTGGATCACGATCTATCTCTTTAGATTGAATTCTTGAACATTTGAAGGGGTGTTCATCAGGCATTGAAGTATCAACATTTATTTCTACAGCCACATTTGTTTCTACAGCCACAGGTGTCCTAAATTTTGAATTGCTATCATCCTTTTTCTTTAAGAATGCATCAACTGTTTTTCATTTGCTAATAATTCTTTTAGCTTTAAGAATATGACTCAAAAATTAACCTACAAAGAACTTAAAAAATAAAATCTTAATTAGAAATTTTTACATAATTATGTGGATGTTATTCATACTCAAGAAAAAAATAAAATTTCCACTATAGTTTAAACAGTCAACCCATCATTATTCCTATTATTCAAATTTTCCTGTATTTTAATTTTTTTTTAATTAAGAATAACCCCTCAAACAAAAGCAAAAATTAAACACACAAGTACACAATATAAACCAAACAATTTAACAACACCCACTGTCACATGATATCTAACTAATCAAAAATAGTTAATAAATCAAAAAAAAAAAATTACCTAAGAAACTTTATCTTCACAAAGTGCAAACTTTATCTTCCCTTCAAGACTCATCACAAACAACCTCCCCATGCCCATGCCTTCAACCCTATATTTCTCTAAAAATCTATGAAAAATTAAAGAGCTTGTAAATATTTAAATGTAGATAGTTGAGAGAAAAAAAAAAAAAAAAAAAACACTAAAAAGAGATGAAGCGGAAACTGAAAACTTACCCGTTGGCTACACCCCAAAAGCAAGAAGAAAGAAATTAATGGTCAGTTTTTTTTTTGGATCGTGAGGACTGAGTTTGAGAGGAGGGCTGAGCTGAGCAGTAAAAAGAGTCTAAAGAGATGAAGGTCTAATGCTTAAATAAGAGAAGAAAACTCACCAGGCAGTCACCAAGTTCCAAATCCTGAAATTTGACAATAAAATATGCTAAGTGATTTGTTTTAGAAAGCAAGAAGAAAGAAAAAATTGGTTAGGAATTTTTTTTTTCGGACTAGAGGACTGATGTTGAGTTTTGGGGCTGGTAGGCGATACCAGTGGGAAGTGAAAGTGTATAAAAAAATAAATAAATAAAATGAAGTAAAGAGAATAGGGATTCCGTGGGTGGGTTTTTGAGAGGGAGAAAGTGAAATTTTATTGTTTTTGTATTTGGATTTTGAGTATTTAAATGTAAGTGGGCTAGCTTTTTGTTTTATTTGGGGTATAAGAGGCCTAAAACTAAAGCTAGGAGAGTAAAGGCCTAAAACTAAAGGCTTTTAGCTTGGAGAATAGAGGCCTAAAACTAAAGCTGTGAGAGCAAAGGCCTAAAACTAAAGCTGTGCAATTTTTAAATAACTTGCAATTGTACAAAATAATTTGAATATATTCAACAGCTTAAGTCCTACTGCCTATTCAACCTAACACCAACTGCCTCTCTGCCGTTTGAAATGGTTAAACTACCATGTCTTCTAAGAAGCAAGCAGTAAAGGGAAAAGGCAAGTAAACACCTTCTTCTATAGAAAATCTGGACAAAAAACAGACAAGAGTAACCTTGCATCTTGTGACATGGTAATGAAGATTTTACTTGAGAACATGCTTCAACTGAAACGTCGAGTAAAAAAAGAACAAATCTAATCATGCTAACCCAATTGTCATTATTTTCCTGCAATAATGAGAAGTTATAGATTCAATAGATACCACATTTAAAAATCAAGCTACAATGTTAATGACCAGAGCAATCTTAAAAGATATGACAAATAAACCAAAAAAATTCACTAGCCATTAAAAAATCTTCAAGTATTGCTAATATCAATCTAGCAACTTTCAAAATATGCAAATCAAGATATTTGTATTTGATTCTCTAAGATTAGTATATGATTGTTGTACTAAGAATCTTTAGCCTTACCAATTTCAAATTTCAGATTTGAACTATCAATCAAACACCAAAGACAAACATCAGACATTGAAAAAATAATTAGCACCCAGCTTCATCAAGGTGAACAGAGAAATCAATGTCCATCTGCTATTAATTTTCCTTTGAACAATTGACACCCAAATCAGAATAACCATTGGAAAACTCTTCCAAACCTCAAAATAACACAAACCCAACAACTATAATTGAAAACCCAAATTAAAATTAACCAAAGCAATAGTAAGACAGACCCATTAACCAAAATTGAAACCTTCATCAGAAATACCCAAAGGAAAACTCTTCCAAACCTCATGCCATGCAACTAATCCAAATCTTTATACCTACTTTCATGAAATACGATTCAAAATATAACCATTTAAATGCTAAGATAAATTCATTCTTACATTAAATCTCAAATTTACTTTAGTATACGTACATATTCTGTTTATTTGTTGTCTTTTCACTTGAACACAATCTGTATTGAATAACACAAATTCCACATTATTTTCTTCCCAAGTACAACAGGGAATTCAATTTCTTTATCAAAAGAAAATGAAATCCTAATACAATACAAAAAATTTAAAAAAAAAATTATATTTTTGTTGAGAAAATTAAAAGAAGGAAAAATCAAAGAGAGAGATAGAGGAACTTTACCAGAACCACCGTCAGAATTGGTGGAGCAGAACACGGTGGCTGCAAGCTGTAGCCATGGAGATTGAGCATCAACTTCTCTCTTACCCAATTATCTCCAAACCCCAACCCTTACTCTCTCTCTAATCCGGGTTTAAAAAGGGTGCGAGTGTGTGGGGTCGGGATCTCAGCTGGTGAGTTATTGTTTACTATTTTTTCCTTGTTTTTGCTTATGGGTTTGAGTTGGGTATGCGGGAAGCAGTGACCACGGGGTTGAGGGAAAGGCAAAGAGCAAGCGTGGAGGTGGAAAGACTGGTGGAGGCGCAGTCGGAGTCGAGAGAGTGGAGCGCTAGGGAGAGTGAGGGAAAAACTGAGAGAGAGGAGCCATGGATTTTTGTCGAGAGAGATAGAGAAAGTGAGAAGGACAGAAGAAACGTTGAAAACTAACATTAAGTTTGTCCCATTGCTCTCTTAAGTGCATTTTAAATGGCATGTCTGATTTTAGGCCATAGATTGATTTTAAATCAATCTCAGCCTAAGTTTGTCCCATTGCTCTCTTAAGTGCATTTTAAATGGCATGTCTGATTTTAGGCCATAGATTGATTTTAAATCAATCTCAGCCGTGAACTGGACCCTCTCTATTTCAAAGGAAAATAGAGAGAATCCGGATCCCTTGTTTCTATGGGTGGTTTCTCAAAAAATATATATATAAGCGCGTAGCGTGTGATTTAAGCTCATATGGAAGAGTGTTCAATTTGTATGGGATATGGAAGTACGTGAATGTGGCTCCAAAATCTTGTACCACTTTTGAAGCGTAAGACGCTATCTCAGGTCTCTCTTTTATCTATTTTTTTATTGATAAAAAAAAGTCTTGTAACACTCTAACCACGTTACCCACCACGTAATATTTTTATATATGATTAAGAAATATGCATCTTGCGCACCTGAAACACTTTTATTTATTAGCTCATTTTAATGGTGCACTTAGAGCAATTATTAATAAATCATAACGGATATGTTTTGAGTGACATCACTTTTATGAGAAATATAAAAAGTTGTCAACAAAATTAATTTCTTTATCATTTTTCCATAAAATATTTCTAGAAATAGTTCTTAAACCAAGAGAAGGGAATAGAATGAAATTAAATAATCATAAAAGAATGGAATGGAATTGAATAGTACAGAATGGAATAGAATAAAATGGAATGTATTTAACTTAGAGAAAGGTATGGAAAAGAAATTAATGGAATGAAATTAAGTAACCTTGTTTAGATGTTTTAAAATAAAGGAATGCAAATGAATGGCACCTAAGTAATCTTGCTTGAGAGTAACATAGAGAAAAATGAATAAAATCATTTTATGACAATATTACTATTAGATCCCTATTTTAAAGTAAATGGCTAAATATATAGAGGTATTTTGGAAGTTAGCAAAAAATTCATTAAATCTAATTTCATTCCCTCCAATTCTTCACAATTGGAGAATAAAAATTTGAGGTTTTAAGGGAACAAAGAGAAATGAGTGCTCCCTCCTACCAATTTCATTCCCTCCCACTTAAACTTCCAAACAATAGAATTGACTTTCCATTCCTTCCATTAAAAGTCCCAAACAAGAGAATAGAAAAATATTCTAAAATTATTTTCTTCATTCATTTCCATTCCCTCCTCCCAAATGCGAGTTTAGGGCATTCTTTAACATTTTCCATATCCATTTTATATTTTTACTTAAAAAAATAATATCTTAAGTTATATATTCACGTTTTTATTTTGCATTCCATCATATATTTTACCCACACGAAGAGTAGCAACTAAACCCAAACGGTAATATCAACTATAAATATAAATTTGAAACCACCACAACCCAAACACCAAATCTAAAACCACCACCACACAACAAGCCAAATCAACCAAAATTGACCACCAGCAAAATCAACCAAATCTAAAATCAACTGCTGCAATCCAAACCTTACTCCAACCTAGCAACAACCTATGACGGAGCCACTACTACAAACCCAAATCAACCACTCCTCCTCTGATCTAACCCAACTGAAGTAAGATAAATAAATAAAAACCAAATCCAAAATTAAACGTTGTGACTCAAACCCAAAGCCCACCCCCAACCCAACAACAACCTATGTCAAAGCCACCATTGCAAACCGAAATTAATCGCACCACCTCTGACCCAGCCCAACCACCAACATCACAAACCTCGAACCCAAATTGTGGAAGCACCACCAATGTGATGACACCACCAAGAAAGAGAGTCTTGCTTTTTATCTGGTAGAGAGAAGAGGTGAGAGTCAAATAGAGAAATTAGAAACTTGGAATAAAATAAGACTTGTAAGTTTTAAAGATTGCTTTAGTATGATTTATTTTTGGACCTTATTATAGCAAGTTGTAAAAATATATGCACTTTGGCTCACGGGATGTAGAAGGTGTTTTCTGCATTTTTTTTAAATAGTAAAAGTTATTTTACTGCTCAGTTTTCACATGTTGGCAAACAGATTAAGAGCATTAGCATCAGCCATTTTAACCCAAATGCTAGTTTCACACGTCAAAAGTTACTTTATTTATTTTAACACACCATTTTATAATACATACTACATCACATCTTCTATTTTGACATTCAATGTATTAAAATAATATATTCAGCCAATTTAAAAATTTATTTTCCAATACAACACAAACCCAATATCCACCAGCCTCCGACCACCAAAACTACCCATAACCACCTCCCATAACCACCAGCCACCGTGATCACAACCCAAATCCAACCAAATTTACCACAAAAATCATTTAAAAAACCAACCACAATTGCACACAAAAAACCACCACCACCGAAGGAAATTAAATAAGCCCACCACCACCGAAGGAACAAAAGGAAAAAAAAGACAACACCATCACCACCTGAAACTCACCACAACCAGAGGAAAAACAAAAAACCACCCACCAACCAGACACTCAGATCGACGAGGGGCGAGGCAGCTAGATAGAGGCAGCGTCGATAGGTTGCAAGTTCATTTAAGAGAGAGAGAGAGAGAGAGAGAGAGAGAGTCGAAAGGGAGAGAATGGCAGCAAGATCTAGACAGCGTCGAGAGAACAGAGACTGAGATCTAGACGACGGCAAAAGAACGTCAGCGAGATCGGTAATTTGTAAGGTTGGCGGCAATGAGAGAGGAAGCAGGCACTGATGAAAGAGATGAATAAAGTGAGAGAGGAAGAGACCCAATCGGGAGAGAGAAACAAATTTGTAAAAAAGGTAGGAAAAAAAATGGAAAAAAAAAATTAGCATTCCTTCCATACCATTCAAAATTTGGAACAGTACTATTCATTTGTTCTAAAAATTTTAGCATTTGAAATATCTAATGTGAGAGGTTTATTTGGCACACATGATGCTAGTACTCTAATAAAACTTCTCATTATCTAGCTCAAAATGCTAAAGGTATATCGAGCTATGTAGTTGGATTGAGGAAAGGAAAACCCTTGTATGATTAAGCCCTATCTAGTTCAAGATGTACTGTTTGCATCTCTAGTTGAATAAAATTTCAAGCTTCCTATCCAAAAAATTATATATATATATATATATTGTAAATAGTAATGTTTCACCAAATGGGTAAGGCTTGGGTCCAATTCGCACAAGTAACTCACCAAATATTTCAAAATTTTTGATGTAGCAAGTTGTCAACGGTAGATAATAAAGTAATGTCACTCTTAAGAATCAATAAAGACCTATCATCAATTCAATGTTACAAATAAATTTATGAAATATGTTATTTCTGTGGCATTACTTTTGAAAATGTTCAATTTAAAACCAAATACTTTGGGGTGTGAAATAAGTTAAAAGTTGTTGCAATAGTAACTTAAAATGATAAATCATAGCATCAACAATAATTAGTTGCGATAGCTTATAATTTTCGGTTGCAATAGAAGTTTTAATACTTTACTACATTGGAAAATTTGTTGCAAAAATTTAAAATGAAGAATAGTTACAATAACTTGATACCAACTATTTTTGTACTCTATTGCAACAAAATTTTTGAAATGATAGCTTATTGCAACAAAATTTGTAGAATATTGCCTCAAATTCTTAATTAGTTTAGGTTTAGGTTTCCTTGATGTACAAGACAATGATTCTCCTTGTCATGAAGGAAAAGTGTTCATTATCAAAGAAGTAATGGGTATTCTTTATCCATCAAGGAATAAAATTGAAGCCATATAAATATGTATTGTTGCAAAAGGTTTGATGGCTTTTACCTAAGGTTCCTCCCACATGGAGAGATGTGAAAACCTCCTAGAAGAACATGGTGGATTTCTTCAAAGAGTAGTTGGTAGATTATTTGGGGTTAAAAAATTATCCATGATTGTGTGTTGAGAGTTGTTTGTTTTGTGAGTGTGAGTTATTAGGTATATTAGTCACAAACCCACGTGATTCGTGGAAATAAATAATTATTTTGTAATTGTAATATAATTTATAATTTTTTCTCTAAAATTTGTTGAAAATAATTTGTTCTCCCTAAAAATTAAACAAATGCTACTCAGTCCAATTAGGTCTACTTCGGTCCAATTCAGTCCACTGTCCATTTCGATCCATTTTGGAATAATTGTGACTTAAATTGATTCTTTTTGTACGTTGTCTTTTCAAGTTTAGCTCAAAAATTCTTTTTTTTTTCCCTTAATTTTTGGATTGAAAAGTATGAGATTTTATTATATTTGGGCTAAAGTCTTTAGTTTTTAGTTAAAAAAATACAAACAAAATTGACATTAGAAATTAGAAATATGAGCCATAAAAATGCAATAAAAATGATAAATATTCAAAAGTCTTATTTAGTCCACTTGGGTCCCATTCGGCCCACTTTGTTCCATAATGTCCACTTCGGTCATATTTAGTTGACATTGGTCCTATTCGGTCTATTATGTCCACTTTGTCCTAATCTGTCCATTCGTTCTTATTCGGTCCACATTGGTTCACTTTGTCCTTTTCAATCCACTTCAGTCCTCCTTGTTCCCATTCAGTCCTATTCTGTCCATTTGTGTCCAATTCGGTCCATTCAGACCACTTCGATCCATTTTAGTCCACTTCAATCCATTTTTGTGCACTTACATATATAGAAAATAAATGTTTTGGTTGAGATTACATATTCTAAATCCAAATTTATTTTAAAAATATATAGATCTCAAATTCGTAATATCTAAAATCTTATTATATGTTACACTTTTGTTGAGTTACATTAACATAATATTTTAGTCCACTTTGGTTTGACTAAATTTAAGTGAAAGTATTTTTAAATCTTAAGGCTATGAATATACAAATTTAATCTTTAGGACAGCGACTCATTTGTTTTGACATCATTACTTTTAAATGAATTGCATGAGGTTGATTATACTTTCAAGCAAAAAATATATATAATTTTTATTTAAATAAATTATTCAAATTCTTCATTCTTTTAAAAGAGATTATTATGATAATCAAAACTTATAACAAACTTATACTGAATTTGTATAATTTATTCTCTAAATTTTATTTTAGATAATTTGTTCTCCCTAAAAATTAAACAATTTCAAAAAGTAATTTCCATTTTTACAAATATATAATTTTATAATTTTTTATGTTTTTGATTGATATTATTCTTTTATGAAATGGTCCATATTCTTTTAACTATTGTTATTATGCATTATAATTTCCTAATTTCTTTTGGTATTGTGGAGGCTCCTCAAAATTGAAATTTTCCGGGTTTTGTTGCACTTTGGATCCTTGGCGACGTGACTCTTTGTGCTTGTGTACCTAGAGTAGGGTGTGTGTATATGTGAGTCTCTTTTTCTTACTTTTATTTTAGGAGTCACCACCAACCATTGGTTTTGTATTAGGTGTGATTGGTCACCTAGATGTCTAATTTATTTTAATTTACCTAATTAACTAAACCAAATTTTAAAGGTTCATTAATTAAGGTAAACCAAAGGTCCTTGAACCAAAGATCTTGGACTTGGAAGTTTGGTTACGTGTGGGGAAGGTGTTAGGCACCCTACAACGCCTATCCGAAAAACGTACCTCATTTTAATTTATTTCAAACGTTAACTTTTTATGAAAAAATGGAATACTTGAAATTTTGATTTTTTGAAAAGATTTTTGCAAACAATATATATATATATATATATGCACACACTCGTGTGTAAATATTTATGTATAGCTAACATGTGTGTCAGACCGTGAGCTGTGCCATTTCACCTCAAAACCAATTGGTGATGGGGAAGACACACTAAAATCTTTTATGACATTCAACATCACGCCACACTGGCCTGTTTTTAAAGTGGTTGTAGGGAGTCAAATTGTGGTCCCCCAAACAATCCCTCTCTGACAATGACACTCCCATAACTCGAACCTATGACCTTGGCTCTAATACCATTTGTTGGACTATGAACTGTGTCATTCTACCTCAAAACTAATTAGTGATGAGGAAAACACATTCAAATTTTTTATGGCATTCGACATCACGTCACGCAGGCCTGTTTTTAGAGTGGTTATAGGGAGTCAAATTGTGGTCCCCCCAACAATGTGAATATTAACTCCAAAGAATATATACAATCAATACATGTGAGGTATATACATAAGTAACATGTGAAAGAAGCTTGCAAGTATACTATACAATAGTATGGGAGTATTTATTTACTATATAGCTAGCATGTGAATACTAAATATTATACAAAAACAAATCACAACATAAGAAGAAGAGAGTGTTGGAAGAGTAGCACCTTGTTGTCACCCACCATTTTCTCATTTTAATCATGCAAAAAGATGACAAAGGAAACTCATTAGTGCCAAGAAATATTATGGACAATGTCAACTTATAGGGTGTTCAAAGACCTGAGAGAATGAGCCTTGAATAAAAATATTCAAACTACAACTATTCTGAGAAAAGGCTTGAAATAAAAGTGAATAAAAAGTTACAATGTTAACTTTTATTACTTTGAAAAATCACATTTTTTTAGAAGATATTTTATTGAAAAGTCTTGAAAAAAGTTTTTTTATTTTATTTTAGAAACTCTTGTTTATTTAATATTTTTTTTAAAAGGAAAACCAACCTGGTAAAAGAGATCTCTTTTATTTTATAACGTAGTAAAAACACTTTTTCTTTGAAAGATTTTTTTTAGTTTTTTTTTTTTTTTTAAAGAAGGAAAAAAAGGGAAAAACCAACGTGGTAAAACATATTAATTATTTTTGAAGACATTTTTTGTATGTAGAAAAACATTTTTGAAACAATCTTTTGTATATAGAAAAACATGCTTTGAAAAAATTTTATTTTTAAAACGTTTTCTTTTGAAAACATTTATGTCGTTTTTTTAAAGTTTCGGGTTTCCCACTTTTTTTGAAAACAGATTTTTTTTGGTTTTGAAAAACAGTTGTTGAAAACAGATTTTTTTTTTTTTTTTTTTAAAAACAGTTGTTGAAAACAGATTTTTTTTTAAACAGTTTTTTAAAAACAGAAAAAAAAAATTTATTTTGAAGACAGATTTTTTTATTTTGAAAAAATATTTTATATTTTGAAAACAGATTTACTTTATTTTGAAAACAGATTTTATTTTTTGAAAACAGTTTTATTTTTTTGGAAGAAAAAAAAAAGTTTCAGGTTCCCCTTTTTTTTTTTAAAGATTTTTTTTTTATTGTGAAATCTTTTTTATTTTTTAGTAGAGGGAAAACATTTTTAAAAAGGTTTTTGTTGTGAAAAATCTCTTAGAAAGGAAAAGCTTTTAAGATTTTTTTTTTTTTTTTTTTTTTTAGAAAGAGAGGTGGGAAAGAAAAAAAAAATTCTTAAAATAGTGTGTAAGGGAAATGCTTTACCTAAGCATATTTACTTTATGGCACATTATTAAAGAAAAATGTAAAGAGACAATAATAATAAAGTGCAGAAAATAAATTGCAATGAAAATAAAGTGCAGAAATTTAAATTGCAAGTAAATAAAGAGCTGAAATTTAAATGACAAGAATGTAAAGAGTTGAAATGTTGTAAAGGTTCATTAAAAAAAGGTTTCTTTTTTTATTTTGTTTCTCCCTTAAATAGGTTTTAATCTCTTTCAAGTCTTACGGATTCTTCATCATAAAGAAATGGGAGTTCTAAGCCATCATCATTCTTATGAGACATACCCATATTGTGCTCTATTTGAGAGATAGTAGAAAATCTTCTTTTTTTTCATTTAGGTGTGTGTGCGCGCACGCGTGTGTGTATAAGAGTAATAAAGTAAAGGGGGGAGTGGGAATGTGCAAGAAATTAAAGGGATGATATAAAATAAAAGAAAATGTGGATTGTTTGAAAGTAAATGACCACCGCATACCCTTGGTGCTATGATCACTCCACAAGTATAAGTGTTTATGGGTGTGGGGAAAAGGGCCGAGGTTCAAGTCTTTAGGAGGGAGTTTCACACACATATATACACTTAGATTAGGTTAGAGTAGAATTTTTATCTTGTATAAAAAAAATAAAAAGTAAATGGGATGACATAAAATAAAAAGGGGAAGGGGGTCGCTTGAAAATAAATGGGATGACATAAATTACAAGGGGATTGGGATTGCTTGAAAGTAAATGGGATGACATAAAATAATAGGAGATGAGGATTTCTTGAAAGTAAATGGGATAACATAAATTAAAAGGGGATTGAGATTGCTTTGAAAGTAAATGAGATGACATAAATTAAAAGCAATAATATTAAAATTCCTAGAGGCCTAGGTGGGATGTGATTTTTTCCCCCTAAGGGTACTTCCCATACATGGCTTAGGAGATGGTCCAATACCCATCTAGGGAGAACAAACCCAATAGCAAATCCCAACAACAATAATATAAACATAGCAATAAAGAAAGAGATATATACACAATATGTACAAGAGCATAGGAAAATAAAGCTACTATTAACAACAAGCAAGATAAAAGAATAATTTTATATATATGGAAAGGGTGTTTACAAGATAATAAAAGGGGTGGGATGGGTATAGTTATTAGAGAACTAACCCATCCCTATAGTCTTACTCACAAAGATTACAACAACAACAAAAAGATGAGACTTTTGGTGGTGCATTTCCTAGAGAGAGAGGGAGAGAGAGAGAGAGAGAGAGAATTTTGAGACTCCACTCAAAGGTTTAGATCATCAACTATGGTTGATTTGATTGCAACAACTTTACTTTATATTCAAATCTATTGATTGCACAAGGTCTCCAGTTGTAGCTTCAAAAGTGTTTGGAAAACTCCAAATCTGTGTACAAAACACTATCCTCGTAAATGTGTAAAAACGTGCTCTAGGGTTTGTATTTATATACTTAAGATCCATCAAAACCCTAGATCCAATGGCTAAGAAAGAAAGTGAGAATTCATATGTGCATGAATCTCGATCTGTTGAGATAAGTGAGACTTTTTCTGCACTTATCTTTTCCTATTTTCTTAAGTCTTCAATTGTACAGAACTTCATTTGTCTTGTTGCTAAATATTTATAAACTAACAACTAGACAAACTAAGTTTTAAGGTTACAAATTTTTCATGGTTGCCAACCTAAAAATATGGACTTTACACACTACACTCACTACACAAAAGTTCTCTCAGCAACTTAAGAGCAACAACATACTAAGGGCTTAATGTGAACGTGACAGCACAACAAAGCTCTCTTTATCTCTCCCCTTAGTCACCTCTCTTAAATTTTCATTCCTTCTCTGTGTAAAATATTTCAAATATATAATGTATTATTCATTTTAGTTGTTCGGCAATTTGGGTTTGTTTTTGTGATCCGCCCACCTCTATTCTTTTTTTTTTCTTTTCTTTTTTTGAGAAATGATCATTCATTCATTCATAATAATAAAGCATCTTGATACAAATCTTCCATTGCTAGTGGAGGGGAATCCTCCAGGCTCCATCCAATACAAATCATCATCTAAAGTATTCCTAGCAAGTTGTCCAAGATCATGTGCAACCTTATTTCCACCCCTCCTAGTGCAGCAAATACTAGCCTACTGTAAATCATGAATCAAATGGCGAATATCGTCCACCACATTACCTAGCAACGAATGGTTAACCAATGGTGAGGAGATGGCTTGTATCATGTTGACATTATCTCCTTCAATACTCAGCCTTGAGAAACCAGCATCCGCAGCAAATTCAAGGGCTCTTCTACATGCAAGCATTTCTGCTTCATCACTTGTACTCACCTTCGGCCCATTGGCAATCATTGCCCCCATGACCACACCCTTGTCATTACAGACTATCGCTCCAAATCCAGATCTATTTAACCGAAAAGACCACCGCATCTAAATTAAGCTTGTAGGCAGATGGTGGAGGTAGTTGCCAAACTTAACTGCTGGGTTGCAACGTCAAGCTTACTGTCAGTTGAGTCTGGGATCTTTTGTACTCCTTAAGATACTCTTCTGCTCTCTTGTTTAGACTAGTCAAATCCCTCAGCTTACCTCCATGCACCACACAATTACGCTGATTCCATATGATCCATACATGAATCCAGAATAACTCTAACTCTTCAGCCATTAATCTATCCAACAAGTACTCCATGAGATGTATCATATATGGTTGCCTTGACACCCTTTCTACAATTTCGTGATGCTCCCTGCCCACATGTCTTGCACTACAGCACACTCCCATAATGCGTGGATGGTTGATTCTGATTCCTTGGCACATATAGGACATATTTTTTCACTAATAATATTTCTTCTTGACAGGTTGAAGCAAGTGAGCAAGATGTCATGGCATGCCCTCCAAACCTTTTTCCCAGATTATGGAATCAGAGACATTTCTTCGACTAAGTGGAATTCTACAAATTGCTTTAGCATCCTCCCTGTGGAATGTAGACATAATCAACTCACTTCTCCATACATGCAGCTCCGGGTTGATCAATTTGAAACAGCTAGCTCATCAAAGTGATCGTGGATTGGATGGAGAACTTTGTTTGTTGGGTGGTTTGGGATCCACCTATCCCCTAATACACTGATTGAACAACCATTGCCTACTCTCCAGTAGTAACCAAATTTGAGAATAGGTAAAGCTGCCATCAAACTTCTCCAAACATATGAGCAACTTGGTGATTCTACATCATCAAGGAAAGAAGACCAAGGAAAATACCTTGCTTTGAAGCACTTGTATAGCAATGAATCAATGCATTGAATCATTCTCCAACCTTACTTAGCCAACATAGCTAAATTAAATGCTCTTAAGTCCCGGAATCCCATTCCTCCCTCCATTTTTGAAGTTGACAATTTATCCCAACTTTTCCAATGAATTTTCCTTTCATTGTCTTCCTGTCCCCACCAAAATTTGGCACACAAAGTGTCCAATTCATCACATAATTTCAAAGGAAGTTGGAATACATTCATTGTGTATGTGGGTATAGATTGAGCCACTGTCTTTATGAGAATCTCTTTTCCAGCTCTGGATAACAACATGCCTTTCCACCCTTGCAGTTTCTTCCATATTCTGTCCTTCAGATATGAAAAGTATGATACTTAGCCCATCTAATCAAGGCTAGCAGCCCTAGATAAGATTCGAACTTCCCCACCTTTGACCAGTAAAAAGCTCTTGGTGGAACAATATCAGCTAATTGCAGAGTATTCTCAATACTTTCGTCTGGATAATTATCAGTGCTAGAAGCACTAATTGCTTTTGAAATGCAATCCTCATCATGAAATGATGTACAAACTCGAGCTAGAGTAGCATAGACCCTATGATCCCTTGCCAAAGATTCCCATTCCATTGAATAGCTAGAGCCAACTTCTACAGGCTCTTTTGCTCCACATTTGTTCAATTCCATAACATGAGCAACTCTAGATAACTGAGGAAACATTCTCAAGCACAACTGCTTAAAAAGGCCATTTGCAATTACTGCAGTACATAAAAAGTTCAAACTATCAGTGCCTTTACTACCTGCAGATACTGAAACCCCTTGAAAAAGAGTTTTCTATTATTATTTTCCCTCAAAAGTTCAATCACATAAGCTCTGAACCAGCAACAAACACTGTAGTTTCAGAGTTCTCAAACTATCAAATTGACAGAAACACAATGATGCAGACTATAAAGAGTTTGAGGAAAAATAAGCTTTGAGAGATGCAAACGGTCCATTCTTGAGTTTAAATCTTTCAATTCATTCTCTTTCGTTTTTGCTTTAGGAAAACATAAAGTTCTACCAAATGACAATGTCTTCTTACTTCATAAGTCTCTTTCCCTAATCTAGTTTATTACCTACTTCTCTGCAAAAACCACCCATAGTTTTCTATTTTATAATTATGTGCAAAATCTTTATCATATTATAGTAAAGAATCATTAAAAATTAATGCATATAATCACTACTACTTGCATGTATTAATACCAACCATTTTTCTCCATGTACTTCCAATTACTTAAAGTTTCTAATACTACTACAAACAACTCAACAAGAGACCTATTTTAATTACTTACAAAATCTGATACTCAAAATGAAATGGATTATCGAGCATTAGAAAATCTATGTGTCTATGAACTATAATGCCTAAGAAAGCACAAATGTACACATGTAAAATGTTTTAGCTCACCGAAATCTCGCCAAGACCGTGAGACAGAACTAACGCGGACAAGATCAGATGGGTCCTTCAAATACATCAGAATTTGCACCGACATGTCCAGGTCAAGGCAATTCAAGAAATCCATACCCCCTTCCATGTCAAGTAATTAACTACACCAAATTCTGAGCAAAACCCAGTTGTCTGTTCAGATTTCAAAACCTGAATTCGCATTGTAAAACACAAATGAGCCTCACCACGATTACACAATTAAATAGTAAATATCTGCAATAAAGGAAGTGGCATGAGAGATTGCATCCACAAAGGAGAAAGAGAAAAATTTTACTCATGTAAACAAATCACAAAACCAAAAATAAAAATAAAATAAAAAATAATTTTAACAAATCAGAACAAATTATCGCCAATTGAACAAATTAAAGATACTTTTTCTTGGTGCAAAAAAAATATAAAAAAAAATTACAGAGGCACAGAACTTGCGAGAGTGTGTGAGGATTTACAGAGACGAGAAGGAGAAGTTGGGATTCTTTTACCTTTGGAGATGAACAAGAGAGTAAAAATCTTTATCTCTATCTCTGATGTGAAATGTGATAAAACTGCAAAATGTAAAGAGAGAGAAATAAATGAAAGGTGCTGGATAAAACCAACGTACTAATCGAACTATTTTTCACTTTTATATTTTTTAAATATATATATATTTTTTATAATATAAGTTACTTTGTTTTGTTATTTATTTAATGTTTTCTTTCTTTTACTAATTTTTAAATAAAAAAGGTTTTCTTTCTTTACTTCTTTTTTTTTTTTTAAATCTTTGTTGCTTAGGCAAGACAAGAGGAATCTACTCGTTTTGTAAATTAGAATCTACCCAATAAAAAAAAATACTGCAAAAATTTCAATTTGTGATTATTATTTTGTCTTGCATATGATGGAGTATGTTATGAATTTGGGTGTATAAGAGCACCCACAGCAGATGTGGAATATGTGCCAAATGCTAAATATTTGGCACATATCCCACACCAAACCAAGTTTAGCCCCATTTATCAGATGTTGTAAATGTTATATTTTTTGCAACATTGAACAGTACAATCACAAATTTGCAACTGTACGGTAAGATGTGGTATATTGGTTTATTAATTTTTTAATCCCCGTTCACTTTAATTTTTCTTTCATCTCCTTCAGTGTTTAGCATTCACCGCCTCCATCTCCATCTCCACTCTCTCATTCTCTTTCCGCTTCCCTCTTCCCTGTTGCTCTATTTTCTTCCCGTTCATGAATATGAGCTACCACCGACTACCATCACTGATCTATATCCTTCATCGGGTTTTTTTCTCCCTTTTCTTCGCTCTCTCCTCTCTGTTCTCTCAGCGTGGGTCTGAGTTGTGGTTGTGATTTCCGATTGTGGGTTTGGTTGTAACTTGTGATTTTTGATTGTGGGTTTGGTTGTAGGTTGATTTCCGATTGTGGGTTTGGTTGTAGGTTGTGGTTGTGATTTCCGATTGTGGGTTGTGGTTGTGATTTCCGATTTCCTCTCTACCATCACCGATCTATATCCTTCACCAGTTTATTTTCCCCATTTTCTTCGCTTTCTTCGCTCTCTCCTCTCTGTTCTCTCCCCTTTTTTCCCCTTTTTTTTCCCCCTTTTCCGTTGGTCTCTTTGTTGTGGGTCTCTCATCTCTGTTCTATATCCCGGTGAACTGACCGAGCCTTTGTCTCATCAGAGAGTAGG